>NW_023458559.1:24427733-24443049 GCF_013731165.1 Rhagoletis pomonella | reverse complement strand
TTATTATTATTATTATTATTATTATTATTATTATTATTATTATTATTATTATTATTATAAATTACTGTGTATATAAATGTTCTATTCTCATTTGTCTGTAAGAAAACATTTTTCTGTAGACCAAATAAATATGGGTAAGGTACTTTTCTCATACAAGTTGTATGTACGTATTCCCAAATCCTTTTGAAAAAAAGTCCTTTATTTTACGTTGGTTAATATGGTCACCGTATATATAGCACTACTTACCAACTCAATACCTTTAGTTACCTAGTTACGAGTGACATAACCATAACGCCATAGCCATATCTATATATAGCGAAGAACTAAAAGTCAACAGATCCTACGGTTATGGTTATGGCGACAGTGTCATGGTAAATATGTCAGTAATAATCGTTTACAGAGCTGCTTATACGACAGATAATTGCTATGGTATGACACCAGTAATTGGGCCTTAAATCTGGGAGAAAATATCAAATATTTATAAAAAGAATTGAATTTCTTGCCACCTGTTACAAATCTAAATTCAAATCATTTAAAAATTTAACTCAATTATATCAATATGGGTATCAATCGACACATTTTTGAAAGACTTTATTTCTTAACTACATGTAGGAGGGTTTCCACTTGTTTAAAAGATGAAATTAAATTCAAATTAAGGCAATTAGGTAATTGAGATACATATATATGTTTTTAGAGGTTTAAGAAGGTTTTTGTTTGAAAATATTTTGAATGTTTGGAGTCGGATTTAATTCAATTATACACAAGTTGTTTAAAATATTAAGATATGGATATCAAACGAAAGAGTGTAAATAAATCTTTAGTTCCAATATTTAGAATATTTTTGAGGTATTTGAAGAGGGTTGCCACCTGTTTAAAAAATGAGATTCAAATTATTTAATAAGTTAAAGCATTTATATGGGTATCAATCGAAATATTTTTGAAGGCACTTTTTTTCTTAATTACATGTAGGAGAGTTGTCCACATGTTTAATGAATCAAATTCAATTTAAGTTCAAGAATTAGGTAATTGAGATACATATGTATCACGATTTGGATGGCAGACGAAAGAGGTTTCAGATGGTTTTAGTTCGAAAATATTTTGAAAAGTGTTGCCACCTCTTTGAAAAGTCGAATCTAATTAAATTATGCACAATTTATGTGAAATATTTACACATTCGACCCACCCCAATGCTGATTTTGTTTATTGAACCGATATAATAACGTTAGTCATATGTGTCAGCACGAAGTGTAATAAATTAAAAATAGCCGAAGGCCTTAGTAGCCAGTGCTTGTTATACTCATATAATTGGAATAATTATTTATAATTATTTCTATTTTCAATAAATAAATAAATAACAACTCACTTGTAAGTCATTGAGCAAAGCCATTTTCAAATGACGCCAGCAATGTCGGCGAAAATCGTCTTCTGTATTTAAGAAGACGTTTTTAAAAGTGCGATTTTTATACCCGAGCGCACTTGTGAACAAGGGTGTTATAACTTTGTTCACATAACGGTTGTTTGTAACAGGCAAAACGAATCGAGTTCGATATAGACAAATGTATACATAAATGATCAGACTGAAAAGAGAAATCGATTAAGCGGTGACTGTCTGTCCGTCCATCCGTCTGTGCACACGATAACTCGAGTAAAAATTTAGATATCTTAACGAAACTTTGTACGTGCACTTCTTTCGGGCGTAGGACGGATAGTACTGAAAATGGGCTAAATCGGATAATAACCACGCCTACCTCCCATATTACGGTAATTTTCAGAAATACGAAAACTGCGATATTTTAGTGACTACTGAAAATTATTCACTCAAAATTTATATTTACAATCAGTTTTAGACGAAAAATAAGAATTTTATAAATTTTTGGAAAACGGGCGTAGCCACGCCCACTTATGGCTACATGTGTATATCTTGGTAACCGCTCAACCAATTTATCCCAAACTTAGCACAGTTGTTAGCCTTGCTGCAGCATACCAAATGACCGAAAATTTTTAAAGTAGGACAATAACCACGCCCAGTAATTTGGATATATACGAAATCTTCGATAAATCAGTAAATATTAAAGCTAATTCATTTTAAATTGATGCTTGCAAAAATTTTTTACCAAGGAATACGTTTATGATAAAATTTTGGAAAATGGGCGTGGCAACGCTCACTTATGATCACATATATGTATCTCGGTAACCGTTCTACCAATTTGTACCAAACTCGGTATGGTTATTGTGCTTGCCACATAAAAGCAAAAAGTTGAAAATTGTTGAAATCAGACTAAAATTGAGGCCGCTTGAAACTTGAAACTTTAATATTTCGACATTTAAGGACGCTACTTTACTCAAAATTGATACACCCCGGCTTACCATGTAGCGGTAGCTTTCAGAAAGATAAAAATCATATATTTGATACTTTCGCCGGGTATTTAATGTTCGGCTTCGCCCGAACTTAGACTTTCTTACTTGTTTTAGAGGTAATTGTAATAAAAATGATAAATATGTGACTGAATTACTTTTCAGCGATCGTTAAGTGAAATATTTTTGCAAGTAATTTCTTTAGGTTTAAACCAACATCAGGTAAGAAATTTTTTCATATTTTGAGCTGCTTGTAAACAACCAAAGAACCGAGTACGGGAACGCTTTCCGGCAAAATCCTGTAAATTCTTGCAACTTCTTGCGAGTTAGGGAATGCAACTAAAATATGAAGTTTGCCGCTATAACTGACTTAATACCTCGCTATAGGTTTGAATAAATTAAGCAGTGTTTACAATGTAATGAATGTAAAAAGGAAGATTAAAATTATGGCAAGCTATACAAGATACGTCCTTTACTAAACATCAAAATTTTTCTAATTTCTATAGTGTACACAACTGGTTGATCTTACTTTGGCATTGGAATTTTGATTTAGATAAGTGTTTCTAATTTTCATGCTAAATGGGAAGAATTAAAAAGAATGGAATCTTTTTTGGCACTTTTATTTTTCTAATTGGCACATTTTGGCACTTTTTTATCCTCAATATGACACTTCATAGCTAAGTATAGTTGCAGCCCTGTATGGGTGCATTCGAAAACGGCAAAATATAAAGTATCAGTATCTTTTATTTCTATACCGACCTAGGAAAAAAGGTCTAACTTGCGCCACCTAGTTGAAAATTAGCATCTAACCGTGCTTGCGCGCATTTGGCATTACAATATGCTGAGGTTTAGAAATAAAAGAGACTAAGGTACCAGTTATGCATACTTGGCATTGCATGAGAGTTGTCACTAGAAATGTTAATCCCGGGATCCCGAACTTTTTAAACTCTTGATAATCCCGGGATTCTTGGCAAGTAATCACAGGATTTTCGGGATTTGTAATTTGCGCTGATGGCAATAATAGAAACTCCTTTCCTTGACCACTATTGGCTATATTTCATGTTTTATTTAATAATTAATAGTTTTTTATAAATGTCTAGCTCATTATACATATAACACCGCGCGATAGTAAATTTTAAACACAAATATCAATATATTCGCGAAACCATGGGCCAAATATAGAAAAATTGCGTTTTTAGTTTTTCACTCTGACGTCAGTAATTTAAAAATGATTTTAAAAATTCAGAGAACTGTGCTTAGAGAAGAAGTATGGGTATAAAATTAATGAGGAAACCCTATAGAATTTAAACAGATTCAAGTTTCTGGTGCAGAAGGGCTGGCAAATATTGAAAATGTCATTTTAAAATTTTATCCATGAAATTTCGCAATATTTGTTTTTGAAAAAATTATGTGTTAAGGGTGATTTATTTTGGAACGAATTTCCGTCATCCCTTGTCAAGTTTGGTTTGCAGACAAACTGGTTTCGGCGTTGTGCCATATTCAGTGTCATTTTTCGTTCTGTCTGGTTCGAGTTTTTATCCTTAATTTATACTCATTTATCTTAGGTAATGTGATTTTCGTCGATGATTAATTATAAGAAATGCCATGGTGTCCTTTTTTATTTCAGAAGCAGGTAATCGGTTAATCTTCGCTGTGCCGAGATGTTAAGGGCTTATATAAACTCGATAACATCCTCGAGTTTCGATCTTCAAACTTTGTCAGCTTAAAAATTACCTATTCGTCCTTCTGAATCCACAAAAAAAGAAATTTCCTATTGCATTTGTTACCCATATTTTTATTCTACAATAACAATTTTTGGAATTAATCATATCTTTGAAATAACAAAGTCCCTTAAAATAAATCCTAAAAAAGTAAGTTTCAAACCCATTTATTATTATTTATTTCATGGTAGGAGAGCTTCTCAAACAATATAAAAGCAATTTTTTCGATTCGAGTTGTTGAAAAGTAATGAATATCTAAATCCCGGGATCAGAAAAAGCCGAAAAATTAACATTCCTAGTCGTCACATAAGGAATCTGTTAAATGAGGCTGCGTGTAACCCAACGCACAGCATTACATATGCAAAAGTCCCTTGATTTTTGATTTCTACGTAAAATTACATGCTATGCAGTGCAGTGCAAAGTATGCATAATTGGGCCTTAATGCTTTGATGTTTTCGAATACACCCTTTGTTCGAATTTTTTTATGAAAGAAAATAATAACACCGTCCGCAAAAAAAAAATCCAAAAATAAACGCGGTTGTTAAGCAACTTCAAACTTGGACTTTTTTATACTAAAATTTAATGGGCTATAAACTTGAATACTTAGAATTTTTATGAAAAATCTGATTAAAAGTTGCAAGCTAGTATGCAAATTTATTGAATTTTCCTGAGTTTTACACAAAGTGTAGAGAATTTTATGGTTTTTTGTTGATGAACTATACTTTCCTAAAAAATTTGCGTAAAGAAACTTGAATAAAAAACTTTGCATACATCGCGAAAAAATCTTTGTGGCAAACTTTTGTCCGGCACTGTACATATGTGAAAAAAAGCAGGTTATGTTTACAACTTTAAAAATCTGAAATCTGGAGGACACCCGTGGCCGCCGTTTGCCTTATTACTCCCAGAGGGACCGCACCACGGAAAGAGCCTAGGAGCCCATAGATCCTAAATCCGGCACTGATATGCAATATGAAAATTTCAGTTGGTTTGGCAAATGCCGCGCCCCTTTTCGGAAAATGCCCATTATCCCCGTAGTATGGATTTGATTCCACATACGTATACGCATACCAAGCTCCAAAGGTATTTATGCAGCATGAAAACTCCAATTTCTAAAGGAGGGGCCACGCCCTCTTGATTAATCCAAATTTGTATACCTTTCATGAGCATGAAATGGTATTATAACTTTGGTCCGATGTTTGTAAGTACCAGAATAAGAAGAGATAGACACATTAAAATGTATACTTAAATGATTACAACGTCGAGCTGAGTCGATTTAGCCATGTCCGTCTGTCCGTCTGTCCGTCTGTCTGTCTGTCCGTCTGTTTGTATGCAATCTAGTCTCTCAGTTTTCGAGATATCCGGATCAAATTTGGTAGATGGGTGTATTTTTATAATGTATTAATCATTTGTCGGAACCGGAAGAATCGGACCACTATAACATATAGCTCCCATACAACTGATTGTTCAGATATGAGATTTTTCGTTATAACTTCTCCATTTATGCAGCTAGGAACATGAAATTTTGCAATACTTCCACCCATTATGAACAGAAAACTTAGAGTGAAAATTACAAAGATCGGGTCACTATAACATATAGCTCTCATACAGCTGATTGTTCAGATATAAGATTTTTCGTTATAACTCCTCCATTTAAGTAGCTAGACTCATGAAATTTTGCACTGTTGTTACTTATTATCAAAAGAATACTTTCAGTGAAAATGGCGAAGATCGAGTCACTACAACCTATATCCACCATACAACTGATTGTTCAGATATGAGATTTTTTGCCATAACTTCTTCATTTATGCAGCTAGGAACATCAAAATTCGCACCGTTTCCACGCATATTAAAAGCGAAGATCGAGTCACTACAACCTATATCCACCATACAACTGATTGTTCAGATATGAGATTTTTTGTCATAACTTCTTCATTTATGCAGCTAGGAACATCAAAATTCGCACCGTTTCCACTCATTACCAACAAAATACTTATAGTGAAAATAACAAAGATCGGGTAATTTTTTCATATAGGTCCCATACAACTGATTGTTCAGATATGCGATTTTTCGTTATAACTTCTCCATTTATGCAGCTAGGAAATTGAAATTTTGCAATACTTCCACCCATTGTGAACAGAAAACTTTGATTGAAAATTACAAATATCGGGTCACTATAACATATAGCTCTCATACAACTGATTGTTCAGATATAAGATTTTTCGTTATAACTCCTCCATTTAAGTAGCTAGACACATGAAATTTCGCACTGTTGTCACTTATTATCAAAAGAATACTTTCAGAGAAAATGGCGAAGATCGAGTCACTACAACCTATACCCACCATACAACTGATTGTTCAGATATGAGATTTTTTGCCATAACTTCTTCATTTATGCAGCTAGGAACATCAAAATTCGCACCGTTTCCACTCATTATTAACAGAATACTTATAGTGAAAATAACAAAGATCGGGTCACTTTTACATATAGGTCCCATACAACTGATTGTTCAGATATGCGATTTTTTGTTATAACTACTCCATCTATGCAGCTAGAAACATGAAATTTCGCACTATTTTCACTCATTATCAACAGAAAGATTACAGTAAAATTAACAAAGATCGGGTCACTATAACCTGTTTATTGCCCCCATACAACTGATTGTTCAGATATGGGGTTTTACTGTAAAGCTCCTTTATTTGGACAGCTAAAACCGATAAATTTCGTAAGCTATTTTTTAAATAATAATACAAAGTCTACTGAGAAAATCGTCAAAATCTATGCTGTATAATCTTAATCTATTGTACCACTGATTGTTCAGATACCAGTTTTTGCGATATATGTATCTCCTTTATGTAGGAAGCTAAACCCATTAAATTGTGTTACCGGTTTACGTACCGATCACACAGCAGTGAAAATCACTTAGATTGGTGCTATATAAGGTATATCTTCCATACCTCTGATTGTTTAGCTTGAATTTTTTATATATGTATCTCCTCTATCTACGTCTGCTGTGAATATATAAATTTTTTCAAATGCAGTAATCTGTTAACGTAAAATTTTCGGATGCTCATGAAATAAGCATGCTCTTAATTGTTTTCAGTCTATGACGATCCCAGGGAAGTCCGTAGTAAGTATGCCAAATTTGGTACTGATCGGGAAAATGGTTAAGTATTTAAGTAGCCTATTTTTTAATCCAGGTGAGGTCCGGGAGGTGAAACCCTCTTCAAACATATCTTCGAAATTAACCTCCCTCAAACTTTTTTTCGTTTGACACCTGTATATTGTATTACAGTATATTTTGCTTAGCTGCCCATCCTTCTTTGCACGAAGAACTTGTGCACTTAACCGAAAAAAGCACTTAAGCTACTACTTCAATGAGGAAGGTATCCGAATCCCTATGAAACCAATTAATGGAGGAGCACATACCACGTAGAAATTACTGCAAGCGAAATTTTTATCAAATGGTATCTAATTATCTATATAACTACATTAGCCGTGTTTTATTTGTCCAGAAATTTAAGCTATTAGCTTATTTTGTGTGGAGGACTTACCCAACATAATTATATTGGCTTATGAAAAGCTATCTTGGCTTCTATATTGAACAAGAGGCATTGCCATTCTGCATCAGACATTTTCTCCTTCAGCCAATCAGAAAGAGGCAACAACTTACTTTGACACTATTTGCAGTCAAACAACTGTCAAAATTAGGCTAACATAGGAAATAAGCTAATTTCGTTTTATTTGACCAAGATTAAGCTATTTGCTTGTGATGGTTGAATAAAACATGCATATTATTGATAGCCATATTCGTTGTTCTGCGAGATAAGCAAAATAAATAAAAGCTTGTAAAATTTGGTAATTGTAGGGCCAGTGCAGGTAAACCTAACACTTTCTTTGATAGTTAATAATAGTTGCACAATTTTTAAGGCTGGTATCGCCAATGCGCAGGTATGTTGAATGCATCTATCGGAGGAGTTTCCTAATAAATGTTAAAAATAATGCCGCTAGTGCGCATTTTAGGGTAGGTATCTTAAATGTGCACCTAAGCATAAAGGCAGCAAAGCAAAATATACTGTATTTGATTAAACTTAAAAATTTGACTTAGCTTTTAAACATAGGCTACATTTTTCAATCCAGATCATAATCTATCTAGGCGAAAAATGTCATGCAAACCCAAGCATACAAATAAAAACATCCAAACATATAAACTGAATCTAGATTGGACTGACTCCAAGTGGTATTCTTGTAGAACTATTTCGAAGCACCAGACTTTGTTCCTATTAAGACACGTACTCCTACTAGACTGTTATTACCACTGGGAAATTTACATGTACCTACCCCAATGCATATTTATGAATTCATCTGAATATGCATATGAACATATATCAGCTTAATGACGGTAGAACTATTCCACCAGCATTGCCAGGATGACGTTTTTAACGTCATTTGGACGTTTTTTGTATCCTGTTGACGTTTGGACGTTTTTTGTGTAAAAAATTACGTTTTTTAACTTCCTAGTAATTTTTCTCTATGCACAATATATTCAATGTATACCGTACTATTTGCTTGTAGAGTAAGTACTTACGCTCAAACTTTCGGAAAATTGTTTACTAAATCTCTTAAGTATAACTGATTTTGAATTATATTCTTAATAAATCTTTAAAAAGCTTTTTTTTGCAGCAGGTGCCTGAAAATATATTTATTCTTTGGGCACGTATGACCCAAATATGATGCAAACCAAGCGTACGCACATTTTTTCTTATTCTTGCACTAAGGATCCGGCGTTCAAAGGCTGGTTGTGTAAACACTTGAGGTTACAAGGCTTATTCCAATGTTTGCAATTGCATATTAAAAGCGAAATCAGGAAGAGCTGATCTATTTCAACGCGCACGCTCGCAAAAGCATTATATTCCTTCTTAGCAGATCGTAATTTAGCACAACCGACCACCTAACCAGATGTCTACAAGAAAAAAAAAATATTAAAAATCAACGTCATTCTTTAGCAACTTAAAACTTGCACATTATTACCTTGGAATTTAATGGGCTTTCGAACTGCATACTCAACAAAATTCTAAAAAATCTGAATCAAAACTTCAAAATCTAGCTGAAACTTTGCAGTTTTTTTTATAGTTTTTGCACAAAGTTTGAAATGTGGATTTATATTGTGTTAGTTATATAATGAGCTAGTTTTTTATGAAAAAATAATAAACATTAAATAAACAAAAGAAAATCAGCCAAAATCGATGAAAATGTTGATGACTTAATCAGCTGATCACAAGTGTATGTATAAAATGATTTTTATATTAATAATCTGAAACCAGTTTACATACAATAGTGGTATTCACCAAATTAATGTCAACAGTCGTTGCCTGAGCTCATCTGCTGTTTTGCCAGAGTGACAGACCACTTGCTCACTATGGTGAATACCACTAATGAATTTTAAATGTGATCTGTCGAAAAGACATTTTAATATACCTTACGTACACATGTACCTTTGTATACAATAAAAGTTTAATAAGAACAATTCTGTGTGCATACATGGAAAAGACGTGTTTGGGTAAGAAATGACGTTTTTTTTAGACCAAGAGGGACGTTTTCTCATGCCGAAAACCTGGCAACACTGTATACCACACGTTACTCAAACATTGCGACCGGTAATGAATTATGAAAAAGCGTTTTTTCATACACATGTACGTATTTTAGTTACGTATTTTTCAGCTGCTGCTTTAATTTTGGGTTGTCTATGTTAAACCTGATATTTTGATACTTAGTAGCAATTTGGTTAATTTAGCTATTATTCGTTCCCCTTATTAAATATAGAAACTTAAAAAGTACAAAAACACATTTTTTGCCATAATTTCAAAAAATAACTTCTTATATGTAAAAATCTGTATATATACATATTAGTGGGGGATACTGCACAACGTTTTATGTGAATTGGGAAAGTGCCGAAATTAACCAAATTGCCAAATACTAGATTTAACGAAGATAACCTATGTACGTACATATGTACATATCGATGGTCCTCTAACATAACGGCACAACTCAAAAACAAAGAACCCTTTACTACTGAACAGTGGCAAATGTTTCTAATCCTTGTCTAATTCCATGACTAATCCTTACTAAATCTTAAAATAGCAGTCATAAGGAGATTTATGATACGTTCTGTGATGTCATTTACAACTAATAGTTTTGTTACAACAGCTTTTGCTGAAATATAGCTTTCATTTTGCTCCCAATTATTTGGATCTGTTTTCAAAAATTCTGTGTTTATACTTGTAATTTATGTTTAGTACAGTACTGAAAAAATGTGTATTACAAATATAATTACGGTGACCATCCATCCTTTATTTTAAAGGACAGTTCTTTATTGTAACTCCCTGTCCTTTAAAATTTTTTTTCAAAATATAGGACGCCTTTTGTCCTTAAACTGTCCTTTAAACCAGCCCTGCATGTTTCAGAGGTAAATTTTTAAACACAGAATATGAAAAATAAAAATGTCCCTTACAAAATATAATGAAAACTTTCGCCAGTTTGTTTCGTACCCCACTTAAGGGTTTCTATTTAATCGGTAATCTTTGTACAATCTATAAAGCACAGGGAAAGTTGTGCCCAGGATCGTGTTGCATGCTGAATTTCCAGTTCCACTGAAAGAGAACAGTCACAGTGGTTCAAAACTGGCATTTAGTGTTCGTAATTCACTGGAGCCTAAATTTTTCACTTAATCTGATTTTTTATTGTGAAAGCTTACAATATTTGCAAGATACCAGTTAAACCTGATTTGTGAATTTTTATTTGATTATATTATTTTTTTTAGTGGAAAATGCGGAAAAAGTAGCAGTTGTGAGTAAAATTTATTCTCCGGTTCTAGTTGATAAATGTTACATAACATATGGTTACATAACGTATGGTTCTCCCAAAACGAAAAAATTACAAAAAAAAATATTTAAAATGTTCATCAAAATAAATATTTTTTTTGGGTTCTTAGTAAAAATTGTTTGAAAAATGAAGGCTCAGGTGAATTATGAACATTTAGTTCCAATTTTGAACCACTGTGTGTTGACTTCGGCGTGTATTATGAATTATGGTAAACGCATTTTGGCAGCAAAGGATGGCGAAGTGATGAAAAGGATTTGGCTTCATTTTTCGGAATCGGTTAATTAACTCGTAAATATTTGATTTAAATACGATATGGGTAAGGTACTTTTATCATACCAGTTGTATGTGCGTATTTCCAAATCATTTTGAAAAAAATGTCCTTTATTTTACGTTGGTTAATATGGTCACCGTAAATATAATACAAGTGTATTACATGTTAAAAATGTGTAAAAAAAATCGCATAATCAGGATGCCCAATTTTTATACCCGAGCGCACTTATGCACTTTGTTTACATAACGGTTGTTTGCTGCAAAACGAATCGAGACAAATATAGACAAATGTATACATAAATTATCAGAATGAAAAGAGAAATCGATTAAGCGGTGACTGTCTGTCCTTCCGTCCGTTCGTCTGTGTACACGATAACTCGAGTAAAAATTTAGATATCTTATGGCGTTTTCATTTCTACAAAATATGTTGCCTCCTCATTGTCCTCTTCTTAGTATCTGTGCGTAGAGGGCAAAGAGAAGGTAACATTTTTTGGTAGAAACGAAAACGCCATTAACGAAACTTGGGACGTGTACTTCTTTAGGGCGTAGGACGGATGGTATTGAAAATGGGCAAAATCGGACAATAACCACGCCTACTTCCCATATAACGGTAGTTTTCAGAAATACAAAAACTGCGATATTTTACTGAAGCTTATTACTCAAAATTGATAGTTACAATGATTTTTAGACGAAAGTAAGGAGTATTATAATTTTTTAGAAATTGGGTGTGTATACCTTGGTAACCGCTCCACCAATCACTCTCAAACTTGGCACAGTTGTTGGCCTTGGTACAGCATACCAAATGACTTTTTAAAATCGGACAATAACCACGCCCACATCCCATACAACGGCAATTTAGAGAAATACGAAATCTTCAATAAATACGTAAATACTGAAGCTAATTTATTAAAAATTAATGCTTGTAATATTTCTTTAGCTAGAAATACGTTTAGGATAAAATTTTGGGAAATGGGCGTGGCACAGCCCACTTATGATCACATATATGTATCTCGGTAACCGTTAGATCAATATGTACCAAACTCGGTATGGTTATTGTGCTTGCCACGTAAAAGAAAATCGTTGAAAATTATTGAAATCGGACTAAAATTACGGCCACATTTCATATAACGGTAAACTTCAGAAATGCTCAAAATTTATACTAACAACAATACCTTAAAAAGAAGTAAATTATGTAATTAGAATTTCGGAAAATGAGCGCGACCGCCCACATATGACTATAGAAGTTTATCTCATTATATCTAACTAAACGTTCTATCGAAGATTTTGAAATAGGGGTAAAACCACCCCTGCTTACCATGTAGCTTTAGTTTTCGAAACCATAACTTTCCACGAAATTTACTTTGTACTGATTCTGCTATACGGGCATCAAAAACTTATTATATAGATGGTGTTTTTGTTCACTTTGAAATTCTCCTATGGCTATAAAAATGCATGTTAATTTAAAAATTAAGGAAGGGATCTTAAGAACCACTATCGGAAAATCAGCCTCACCGACGAAACGTCCGACAACGGACTGAGGCTGATGTATGCAGTACATACAGTTCAAGTATAAAAGATCCATCAAGCTACGTGGCTGTCTCCGGATTGAAAAACGAGAAACCAAATCGATCATGTTGTGATAGACGGAAGGCACTCTTCCAGTGTTTTAGATGTACGTACACTCCGAGGCCCAAACACTGACTCGGACCACTATCTTGTTGCAGCCAAGATACGCACCCGCCTCTGTGCAGCAAAAAATGTGCGCCCAAATATGCAAGGAAAGCTTAAAGTCGAAGAGCTGCAATCACAGCAGACAGCCAATGCATTCGCTACTCGACTCTCTCACCTGCTCTCAGAAAGCACTCTACAACAAACCGACATATGCGAGTAGTGGAACCACATTTCCCGCTCATTATGTACCGCCGCCGGAAAAGTAGTCGATCGGGCACTATGCGGGCCGCTGTAGGGATCTGAAAATTGAAGCGAGACGTATTTGCCGCAATAAGAAGAGAGGGGCTGAAATACGTGAGTGCGAAGAGCTTGAAATGCTGGCCGGCAGGAAGAATGCCCGAAAATATTACCAGAGAGTTAGGCGACTTACGGAAGCAGTTCCGATTTACCGATGGGAATAATTTTCCACCCTACTGAATGGTAGCAGCCCGGAAAGTTGTGGAGAATAAGTGTGTTCTGCACAATCCACAAGACCCCGCCATCAATGAACTGATTGAGCCTTATCAGTGTGGCTTTTGATCTGGCAAATCCACCATAGGCCAGTTATTCATAATACGCCAATACTTGGGAAAGACCCGCGAGAAAAAAAATCGACACTCACCAACTCTTTGTCGACTTTAAAGCCGTTTTCAGCAGCACTAAAATGAGTTGCCTATACGCCGCTATGTCTGAATTTGGCATCCCCGCCAAACAAATACAGCTGTGTAAAATGACGTTGAGCATTACCTCCACCTCCGCCAGAATTAGGAAAGAGCTCTCCGAGACGTGTACCGTCCTTTCATGTGACTTCTTTAATCTGATGTTGGAGAAGATAATAAGAGCTGCAGAGCTGAACCGCTCGGGAACAATTTACTACAAGAGCATACAATTGCTGGCTTATGCCAATGAAATTATGAAATTGACATCATAGGTAACAAAAACCGCGCGAAGTCTGTTCTGCCTTTTCCAAGTTGGATAAGGAAGCAAAGAGAATGGGTCTGGTGGTAAACGAGGACAAGATGAAGTATCTCCTGTCATCAAACAAACAGTCACCACATTCGCGCCTTGGCACCCACGTCAATGTTGACAGTTATAATATCGACAAATTAGAGAATTTCGTTTACTTGCAAACCAGCATTAACAGTGATAATAATGTCAGTGTGGAAATCCAACACAGAATAACTCTTGCGAACAGGTGCCACTTTGGCCTGAGTAGGCAATTCAGGAGTAAAGTGCTCCCTCGACGTACAAAAACCACATTCTATAGGTCACTTATCATGCCCGTGCTGGTATATGGTGCAGAAGCATGGACAATGACAACATTCGATGAGGCGGCGGAAAGATTTACGGGCCTTTACGCGTTGGCGACGGCGAGTTTCGCAGACGATGTAACGATAAGCTTTACAACGACATGGATATAGCGAATTAAAATACAGCGGCTCCGCTGGGCTGGCCATGTCATTCGAATGGACACCGACGCTCCAGCTCTGAAAATATTTAACTCGAGACCCGCTAGTGGCAGCAGAGGAAGAGGGAGGCGCTCACTGTGATGAAAAGACCAGGTGGAGAAGGACTTGACTTCACTTGGCATTTCCAATTGGCGTCAATTGGCACAGAAGAGAAACGACTTGCGCTCTTTGTTGAACTCGGCCAAACTCACTTAGGCGGTTACAGTGTAAAATAAGAAGAAGAAGAAGAATGTCGAATGAAACTATACTAAATAGCCTATGAAGCAATTGAAGCTTATATAATTCATTATTTTTTAAGTATTTATTTTGGCCGCAAGAAAAAAGGAAGTTTGAAAAATTTATTTTGGCCACCTAATATTTCCGAAGAATGTACACTTGGAGATCAAAAGTTTATATAAGAGAAATATTTCGAGATTCCTTGTTCTTATCATTATTTCCAATAAATCCATTATTTAAGAGATATTGATCTTTAAAACCATGTAGGTATCAGATTTTAGTAAATTTGTTTACTTTAATTCAAATTCGCGTGGCTTTTTCCCACTACAGATGTCCAGATTATTTACAGATCTTATTTTTTATCCCAAAGCTATCCGAAAATTTACGGGGAGCGAAAAAAATTAACTCTTTTGCATTTGTTTGTGCACTAATGTGTGTATGTACATTAGGGATTACTTTTTTTATAATAAATACTAGCAAATTCCCGCTTTCTTTGCAGCGCCTAGTAACAACTTTTGCTTGGACGAATCCAAAAATAGCGTTTAAAAGCAAAACGGGCTGTTCCCGTATTATATGTAACCAAAATATTCTTAGATTAAATATACTTAAATTTATATGAATGAAATTTTTAAAAGTTTTAAGTTTAATATTTTATTGCACATGCAAACTATGTATTATCATTATATTGACAAGCA
>NW_023458559.1:24405978-24422733 GCF_013731165.1 Rhagoletis pomonella | reverse complement strand
ATATTATACGTAACTATTTTTTATAAAGTAAGTTGTAAATACAACACGGGCTGTAAAGTGAAAAAGTTTAAAGGACTAAATAGCAGAATCCTTCGCACACATAGGCCAGTAGCGCTGTGATGTATGGAATACTAATCGCTTTTGATGCCATGAACTATACCGATGGTTTTATTTCCACCTGCCAAGCGTGCTAAATTTTCCATGATCTTGCAACTACAACATTGGTCCGATGAGTAAGCCAATAAAGGTCGTTATAAGGAAACTCAAGAGCACAGATTATTGTTTTCTGTTAAAGGAGGACCAAGAATCCTCGCTGTCCCACAAGATGAAAAGTTTTCCCGCACATTGGCTAAATGAGTCGTGTGATCTCTTGAATATGGTTGAAATGAAGGCATTGATATACCTACCGTGTTCCTTCTTGGACGGATGCGGTGGAATTTTTATACCCGAGCGCACTTGTGCACAAGGGTATATTAATTTTGTTCACATAACGGTTGTTTGTAACAGCCAAAACGAATCGAGATAGATATAGACAAATGTATACATAAATGATCAGGATGAAAAAAGAAATCGATTAAGCCATGTCTGTCTGTCCGTCCGTCTGTCCGTCTGTCCGTCTGTCCGTCTGTCCGTCTGTCCGTCTGTCCGTGTACACGATAACTCGAGTAAAAATTGAGATATCTCAACGAAATTTGGTATGTAGGTTTCCCTTAATCCAAGGTAGGTTGCTATTGAAAATGGGCGAAATCGGACTGTAACCACGCCCACTTCCCATATAACGGTAATTTCCAGAAATACGAAAACTGCGATATTTTAGTAACTACTGAAGATAAAAAACTCAAAATTGGTATTTACAATAATTTTTTGACAAAAAATAAGAATATTATACATTTTTGGAAAATGGGCGTAGCCACGCCCACTTATGGTTACATGTGTGTATCTTGGTAACCGCTGTACCAATTTCTACCAAACTTGGCACAGTTATCGGCCTTGGTACAGCATACAAAATCGCCGAAAATTTTTAAAATCGGACGATAACCACGCCCACATCCCATATAACGGTAATTTAGAGAAATACAAAATCTTCGATAAATCAGTAAATATTGAAGCTAATTTGTTCAAAATTGATGCTTGCAACAATTCTTTACCAAGAAATACGTTTGTGATAAATTTTTGGAAAATGGGCGTGGCACCGCCCACTTATGATCACATATATGTATCTCAGTAACCGTTCTACCAATTTGTACCAAACTCGGTGTGGTTATTGTGCTTGCCACATATAAGCAAACCGTTGAAAATTATTGAAATCGGACTAAAATAACGGCCGCTTCTCATATAATGGTAAATTTCAGAACTGCTTGAAACTTCAAAATCGAAATTTAAGGACTCTAATTTACTCAAAATTGATACGCCCCGGCTTACCATGTAGCCGTAGCTTTCGGTAAGGCGAAAAACATATATTTAATACGTGCGCCGGGTATTTAATGTTCGGCTCTGCCCGAACTTAGACTTTCTTACTTGTTCCTTTTCAATTTGTCACTTTTACAATCCGTCTTAATATTTATGAACTGGTTTGTTTGAGTCTTAAAAGGTGGTGTTCACATGAGTTTATTTTACAGGCAACTTTTAGTTGAAAGCAACAGTATCGATACTACTCAGTATCGGACTCATTAAAATACATTTTTTGGGATACTAAAATTATTTTATTCTTCAATCGTATATGTAGTTATTCCCTGAAATTAAAACAATAGAAATTTAAAATATTTGATTTTTATTTCATTGCCGAACTTACTTTCACGTTAGAAGTAATTTTAACGTTAAATGTACATACATACATACATATATATATATATATATATATATATATATATATATATATATATGTGTCATTTACTTTTACGAATTTCAAGTTTATTAAAAAATTTTTGTAAAGTTTAAGGGTATGCATTTTTGTAGCCATTAGTATAATAATGTGCAAGTTTGAATTAAAAGTCGACGGTAGTAGGCTACACGAAAATTTGAATAGGTTACAAAACTGCATACCCAATAAGTTTCTAAAAATTCTGCATTTTCGTGAACTTTGCGTTAAATTTTATGGCCTTATTCATAAAAAATAAAAAAGGTTTATAAACTGAAAAATGTATGATTATATCATTTTATTAAACTCTTTAAATTTACTTTATTTTTTAAGAATAAGGCCAATAAACTTTAACTTATTTGGTTTAGGTTATACAGCAGACTACACGCAATTTCAGTTTGTTTTAAGTGATGGACAAAATTGAGTGATAGTAATCCATATAAGCAAAGAAAGCAATGGAAGAACAAATTTAAAAAGTGTCTTTTTTAAAAAGTATTCGATACTACGAGTACTTTGCAAAGTATCGAGTAAAATCACCAAATAAGGTATCTAGTATTAAAGAACTCATTTTAAAACCCTAAGTATCGATACTTACACGATGTTTCCACGATTCGTAATTCGCTCTCTAAGTAATTCGCTAAGTAATTCGTGAATTACCCTGTTTCCATGACACACATTAGTAATTCGTGTGGCAGCTGTAGGTCTTGTTCTTGTTCTTCGCTATTTATTATTATTTTTGTGTACTGCAAATATCGAATATGGAGCTAAAATTTAAGTTATCATCAACAATTTTAATATATATAGAGAATATATTATTAATATTATTCTACAACTAGAAAAAGTGCCAGCAAATGGGACCAGGCCGGTGAAAACTTCGATATATTTCCGATAAGTATTAGAGAAGGCACCGATTCGTTCGTCATTCGCATGGTATGCATGCATGTATGTATGGCGAATTACGTAATTCGGAAGGTAATGGGCAAGACGAATGACGAATGGGAGAGCGAATTACGAAACATCGTATTACTCAATACCGATAGTATCGTTCGAACCCTACACGTACACGGTGGTGAGTTTTCATTTACATGGCGCTCTCAAGTGTGAGCATGTCAGTTGACACGTACACGTAAAACAAAAGTGCAATGCCGAAATAAGATAAACCAGTTGAATAATCTTTAGAAATTAGAAAGTTTTAGTTGAGAAAAAGAAGCGAATACACGCAAAGGATTTCACAAAAATGTATTGAAATCTACTATTTTTGAAAAGTGCCAATTTGGCACTAAAATTTAAAATAGGCCCAAATGGTAATAAGTGCCAAATTGAAAAATTAAGTGCCATTCGATGTAAAATAGGCCCAAAAATGGCACGGTTTGAGCCAAGTTGACAGCCCTGCTCACAACCGTGTACGTGCGACGGTTACGCGTGCTTCTCTCTCTCTGTCAACAGTAAATTTTACATGTTGCTACGTCAAACAGACACGGCATACACACACGTCGGTGAGTATGGGCACCTTTAGAGTTACTGTAATGGGCTGTTTTTTCTTACGCGTAAAAACACATTTAGCGAATTTAACTCTAAATGCTACTCTAAATGTACATTTATCCATACAAAATTCGTGACCTAAATGCAACTAAATGCAAATCCATTTTTGCATTAAGAATCTAAATGCTAAGAGCAACCCTGTGATCTTCTAAAATTTCCACGATTCGAACATGGTTTAATGAGAAAAGTGGCAACATTGCTTTTTTCAGTGATCGCTGATCGAGATTTCATTTATTATTTTACATTATTTGGATAAGAAAAGTTACGCAAATTCATCGGTGTTGAATGCCATGCTGATAGAAATCTGGATCAATTTTTGATCAACTCTGTTTGTTTTGTTTCCTAATTAAGTGAGGAAATTTTAATTTACAGCACCGATAAATGAATATTTACACAAACATATGTTCGGTTATGGTTAAAACAATTCAAGCTTTTGTATTGAATTTCTGGTTTAAAATTTATTTTTTCCTTTTCAGCAGGGTTTTTGCATATTATCTTCTGCGTGAGAATTAATCGTAATAGATACGGATCTGAATAAGCGACTGGAGCACGGCTGTTTGTCAAAGGCATACGATTTCGAACTCGCGTAAATGTACATTTGATAAATGCGATAGCATAAACGCTCTTCGAAAACATATGTTCGAAAGTGCTAAATGTTGCATTTTAAAATCAGCAAAAGTGCTGCATAAAGAATATATAAAATAAACCCGGTTTTGTTTCGTGATTTGAAAATAGAGGACCAGTTTTTTTTCAATTACCAGTTTTCGTATAACTCGAAAACCAGTTTTCGAAAATAGTCGACAGAACACCCTACTATTTACTCTAGTCAAATTTCGGCCTTATTTCTGCATTTAGCACACACATGTTTGTTCCTATGTATAATCATATTTGTTAACAGTACAGCATCAGAGCATGTACCAATAAAAATCACTGTTATCGTTCGTGGAACTTTTGTTGTACATAATTTTAAAAGACTTAGCAAAAGCGGTAATACATATGTACATACATACATATGTTAACGCTTAAGTTAAATTTTTCCCTGCCGAAACAAAGATATCTCATATCAACAATTATTTGTTAAGCACATAGTACATACGTAAATACATATATATGTACACTTGCATCACGTGCGTATACGTACATGCCAGCCGATTGTACATATGGATGTGTGTATGTACATTATTGTGGTCCGAAAATGCATGTGGGGGGTTGGAGTAAAGGCCGAATTTCAATGCTCTCACCCCCTAGGGTTGTTCTATTTATATAAAAAAAGATACCCTGGGAAAGAATGTTTCGGCGAAATGGTATAGAATTCTTGAAAATCAACATTTTTTGAGGATGGAAAATAATATTTTTTTTTTTAGTTTTTACCAAAACAAATCCCCAACTTGTAATCGTCGTAAAACATTTTCAACTATACTCACGTATTTGTGTTCGTACGCCTTACTGAATTTATAATGATTTTTAATTTTAGAGTTTAACCAATAAAGATTTAAAAATAACAATTAATATTTGATTTTATGTTTTCGCTCAACAATAATATTAATATTATTATTGAGTTTTATTTTTTCACTTAAGAATAATGATCATTCAAAAAAATCAAACGCTATGCCAGCTCGATTCCCGATGTATCCTTTTCAGAGGTACCGACATCCTAATAAACGAAATAAGTCCCAAAATTTTTAGTTCAAAATTTGCGTTGGTTGCGTCTGTATGGCCTTTTAAATTGTATAAATAATCATTATTTTAAAGAGGAAAAATGAAACTTAATAATAATTATTATCTCCGAGCGAAAAGATAAAAATCAAATAATAATTATTTCCGCTGAGCGAAAGAATAAAACTCAATAATAATTATTATTTTTAAGCGAAAAAAATAAAGATCATAAAATAATGATTAAGTGGTGATTTAATTTATTTTACACATAATGATTACCATCCCTTCGATCGGAAAACTTTATTTCCAATAATAATACCCAATTGTTCATTTTACCATTTCCTGATTAATACTAACGATTATTTATGAGTCACCCTTTGCATTTTTACTTTGCTTATTTTGGACCACCCTAATGTACACACTAGACCGTTCGTTATTTTAACTATTTTTTTAAATATACAGTTTGCCGGGCTCAAAAAGATGTCTTTTGGTCTAAAAATAAGCAGTGCAAAATTTTATTCGAATATGATAACTCTAAGTACTTGCGCGTTGCATTTGAAAATTTAGAAAACCATATGCACTCTGGGAAAAAAATTTCTAACAAAATAGTTGAAAGTCGTGAATTTTATAGTCATTTGCCATGTAAAATAACCTACACAATCTGAATATGAGGTCAAAAATTAAAAAGGTAGAATACGTTTTAAGAATTTGCTAAATTATCGTTTTTTTCAAATTGAGAAAACAGCATTTTCAATTTTTTCCAAAAATATCCGGTTGTGATTATCACACCACAAAAAGATCTCCACCAGATTAAAGGTCTTTGAAATCCCTACGAACCTGCTATACAATGTTTTGCAATCAAATTATCAGTTTAAGAGTTATCTGCCAATTTAACAGTGAAATCGGACACAATTTTAAGTCGCATCGTTATTCTACTGTGAATTACACCTAAAAGCTGCAAACTTGTTGTTCTTATTTTTATGCTATGTTAAAGCTTATTTAATTTCAAAGTATATAGATCCAAATTTTTTGCAAATCGATTTGAAAATAGAAAAGTTATAGCAAATTTAGTAAATGACATTGGGTTCAAGCAACGTATCGATACTGTACAGCACATTTGATTGTAAAATAAATTAAAATATCATTTCCA
Organism: Rhagoletis pomonella; assembly: GCF_013731165.1. Lineage (NCBI taxonomy): Eukaryota > Metazoa > Arthropoda > Insecta > Diptera > Tephritidae > Rhagoletis > Rhagoletis pomonella. The sequence goes on along the minus strand of NW_023458559.1, from coordinate 24,416,527 downwards.
GAGGCATGTTATGCACATCGCAATTAGAAAAACAGCTGACAATAGGTTTGTTTCATTAAGCAATAGTTTTAAATATTTTTTAAAAATTGTTACAAATTATCATGCTTTGGCTAGCAAAAAAGTTGATAAAATAAGATAAATTGAGATAGCAAAATAACATTTGATTTTTAGATAAGGTTTGGAAGTTTCTGCGGGATACATTTATACTTGTAAAACTGAAACAATGGTACTTGTTGAATGTATTATGTATTTATATTATGATCCTTATTTTCAAGTAATACTACGCTCAAAATAATGTCTAATAACCGCTTGAAAAGCTCATCTGGTCAGCCTAGTGCCCAGTAGCCAAATTCAATAAAATGTGGCCAAATTTGATAAGAAAAGAATATTTCAGAGAAAGCTTGTAAAAAATGAAACTATATTTCATGATTTTTTAATAAACAAGTGCCGATTTATTGTGTGATGTATATTTTTTTTTATATGCTTCTACAAATTGAAGCACCAATTGTTTTTGCTCCTCATTTTTTGTCAATATTCGATTGTAATCTTTCATAAATTTAACACCCCGCTCAGCTGTGTCATTTACAACGAATAAATCTCGACAAAATTCGAGAGCGTCTATATAATCTTCATTTTTTCCCCATTCGGATGGATCCATCCGTAAGAAGTCAGAAGACAAACCAGAGGCAACGAAGAAATTTTTAGTTTTGTAGGACACGAAATCTCTAATAGTTATGCCAATCAAGAGAGCGGGATTTGAAATTACTCTATCTTCACTGAATTTTACGTTTGGCTCAACTGCTTGCAGTGCCTTCACCATTTCTCGTTTTTCCTCCGCTGGCACATCATTATCAAAAAACGCTAAAGCTGTTGTCTCCGGCATTAAGTACCATAAATGACTTTTGAACTTTTTCAAAACCGCATTGGATACCACTGCATCAGTTTGGGCGTACTCAATTTCATTTTGTAAAAATTTTAAATCTTGCATTGGAGGCTTAATGGGATTTGAGCACTAGTACCAAGCTTTCATATAAAGGGGAATGAGGAAAATGCAAATATCTCGTAAACTATTAAATTCTCTTGGCGTCAGTTTGAACTGTTCTCGAAAAAGAAATATCTTCAGGCAATAAATAGCTTTCGACATAAACCGCGCATGGGATGTTGGACCACCTAAAAAAGCAAATGCTAGCTGAAGCAGCTCCTTGTAATCCCCGCGAATCTGGACTTTCTGAAGCTCGTACGTACAAAAATGCTTCATGTCTTCCCACTGCAGCTCTGTTATTTTTGAACGAACAATTTCGTCTTCAAGTCGACTTTTAAACATATTATGGTTGAGGTTGTTCCATTCAGCAGCAAACCGATTAAAAATTGAAACTTCTGGTGCGCTGGAGGCTAAATATTTTGTCTCGAAAACGTGCCTCAATACGATTTCGAAAATGTGGTGCCGAAAAGCAAGACTAATGAGATTTCGCCCGAGATGCTTTTGCAAGAGAATTGATGCTCCATTTTTTACGCCCGTATTTACGGAAGTGGTATCAAAACTCATACCACCAACTCGATCAATGAGGCTCCATCTGATTAAAAGATCGCGAACAGCGCTCGCGATATTTTCACCAGTATCGGGATTTACAACTGCAGCGCTGAGAAATTTGGACGTTCCTTGATAGCTCAAGAGAATTGCAATTCACTCCACTTTTTGCGTGCCAACTATGTCTGCCATTAATTTTCCGTCCCAATGAACGACCACTGATCTCACATTCCTAATCTATGTATGTATGTACATATAAAATTATTGCAAAAAAATTCATATAATAATAACTAAAAGTAAACCCAGAAGAAATCACTACAATTACGTTTTCATTAAACTCCGCTATAGAAGACTCAAATCCACGTTGGCGGTTCTTATTTCGTTGTTCATATATTGATGAGCGATTGATCACAAATTCGTCCGCCTCAACACCAAAAGCTTCAGCTGCTGCAACCAAAATATGTACTGCCTTCCCGGAGGATACTTTGGCATCGTCCAGTAACGAAAATAATTTTTTTTTTGTTCCACATCATATGACAAAGCTTTTTTTACCGTCAGTATAGTATATTTTATTTAAAAGAAAACATTCGATATTTGCTATTTTGTTTGTCCGTAAACTATAGGCTTAAGTTGTTCTTTAAAATGTCCACAGATACATATGTATATTTCTTCCTGGAAAATTTTATTCTTTATCCTGTAGAAACTTTATCTGTTATTTTTCTCCCTAAATTTATCCCTTTTTTATAAACTTTTTTGCAGTTTTTTTCGTATTAAACCGCCAAGCCGTGATAATTCGTAACAATTGTTCCAAACTATTACAAACTATTGCTTAATAAACAAACGGTTATTAGACATTCTTTTGAGCGTAGTATTACTTGAAAATAAGGATCATAATATAAATACATAATACATTCAATAAGTACCATTGTTTCAGTTTTACAAGTATAAATGTATCGCGCAGAAACTTCCAAACCTTATCTAAAAATCAAATGTTATTTTGCTATCTCAATTTATCTTAATTATCAACTTTTTTGCTAGCCAAAGCATGATAATTTGTAACAATTTTTAAAAAATATTTAAAACTATTGCTTAATGAAACAAACCTATTGTCAGCTGTTTTTCTAATTGCGATGTGCATAACATGCCTCTGGAAATGATATTTTAATTTATTTTACAATCAAATGTGCTGTACAGTATCGATAGGTTGCTTGAATCCAATGTCATTTACTAAATTTGCTATAACTTTTCTATTTTCAAATCGATTTGCAAAAAATTTGGATCTATATACTTTGAAATTAAATAAGCTTTAACATAGCATAAAAATAAGAACAACAAGTTTGCAGCTTTTAGGTGTAATTCACAGTAGAATAACGATGCGACTTAAAATTGTGTCCGATTTCACTAATAAATTGGCAGATAACTCTTAAACTGATAATTTGATTGCAAAACATTGTATAGCAGGTTCGTAGGGATTTCAAAGACCTTTAATCTGGTGGAGATCTTTTTGTGGTGTGATAATCACAACCGGATATTTTTGGAAAAAATTGAAAATGCTGTTTTCTCAATTTGAAAAAAACAATAATTTCGCAAATTCTTAAAACGTATTCTACCTTTTTAATTTTTGACCTCATATTCAGATTGTGTAGGTTATTTTACATGGCAAATGACTATAAAATTCACGACTTTCAACTATTTTGTTAGAAATTTTTTTCCCAGAGTGCATATGGTTTTCTAAATTTTCAAATGCAACGCGCAAGTACTTAGAGTTATCATATTCGAATAAAATTTTGCACAGCTTATTTTTAGACCAAAACACATCTTTTTCCGCCCGGCAAACCAAATTTTAATTTTAACGAACGGTCTAGTACACACATATGGCTCATTCCACTGTGACGGATAATATAACAAATTAAAAATAAAATATCACAAAATAATTACCTGTATTTCCGGCTACAAAAAAACATGTACAAAGGTGGTGCTAAGTGTACTGTCACTTACTCACCCCGTGGTGAGGAAGTGATAAAAATTAAAAATGGATAAATGGAAGCAAAAGCAAGGCACCGCGTTTCAACCCCCATCCGGGGCTAGTAGCCCCTTCCAGCGGAGCGGAATGACCCTACGGTCTCCCGTACGTAACACGTTACTGGCCACGAGACCAGCCAGTGACAATACGGATATCGCGAGTTCCAATAACGTGGTGGATTCTGCAGGGTCACCAGCAGCACGCATAGAAAGCGGAAATGCAGCTGACTCTCAGAGAATCCAATCAAACGAGAACTCTACAGAAAAGTACAACCGCACCCACCGTATAATTGGGGTCGGGGAACTGATGAAGCTGATGGACAGCCAGAGGCCCGTGAACCAGTAAATGAAGAACGTCCTAACCAGCATCTCGAAACTCTTTGAAATCGTTGAGAGTAATGATCTAGAAATAACCTCAGTGCGTTCTTCAGTGAAATCGACTCAAACAGACCGGCCAGTCAAAGGTGATAAAACAGGGAACAGGGGCAGGTCAGCGAACGAACCAACACCCGAGAACCACCCACAACCGAAGGAAAGACGCATTCGTGTCACCTCACCTCGAGCGCAAGCAGAGAAAATGGATCGCCAAACTCGTAGCAGTGATCAACCAGCAACTGCTGACAACGCGGCCCAGGAGCTAAAAGGCGATAAGCAGTCGCTATGCTCCAACGTTACCACAGCCAACTTAAATATGGAGTGGACTAAGGTGAAACCGAAAAGATGACAGAGAAAAAAGCCAACCCGCCCGGACGCCATCGTAATCAAATCCTCTGGAGAGTGTTCTTGTGCTGACATTTTGAAAATGGTAAAGAGCGAGGAAAGCCTGAAGGTTTAAGCGAAATTGTACGGAATATCAGCTAGTGGCGATCTCCTGTTTCAGCTGAACAAGTCTGAGAACGCAAATACTGCGAAACTTCAAGAGGCAGTCAAAGGAGTACTGGTAGGTAAAGCAGATGTTAGGACCCTAACTGAAATGGTTCATATAGGGATACATGATATCGACGAAATTACGACAGGCGAAGTGGTGTGCTTAGCTTTAAATCGCCAGGGTGAGTCCATTAAAGTGCAAGTATCCGATATCCGGTCGATGCGAAAAGCGTACGGAGGTACACAGACCGCAACCTTACTCCTACCCGAGAGCATTGCCAATAAGTTAGTAGCCCAAGGTAAAATCAGAATTATCTGCCGAATAAGACATAAAATACAGCCAAAGCGCCGCTACAAATGTTTTGAGTTCGGCCACATATCCAAGGGCTGTCGGAGCAGCGATGATATTGGTAAAACGTGCTTCAAGTTCGGTCAAACTGGGCACACGGCCAAACTATGCACAAATGCACCATGGTGCTTATTATGCGTAAAACGCGGCAGCATTCCTACAAGCCACCAGGCAGGAGGCAACAAGTGCCCGGTATATTAACAGGCGCTAAGCAAAATAAAGGTATGATGAGACTTTTGTAGCTTAACCTCAACCACTGTTAAGCGGCGCAGGACCTCCTGTTGCAAACAATATTAGAAGAAAAAATCGATATTTCGATACTCAGTGAGCCATACAAATCGAAATCTTCGCAGTGCTGGCTTCAGGATCAAAGCGGAAAATCAGCTCTCTGGTCATGCGGGAACCCAGATGCAAGGTGCCGTGCCCGAAAATGGTTTCGCTGGTGCGGAAATCGGCAATTTGTACGTATACAGCTGCTACATTGCGCCAAACATAAGTATACAGGCATTCGAAAATATACAATTGATGCTAGAGGCAGGCAGAATTTTCTTATAGTTATCAGGCCACTTCAACGCGTGGACGCAAGAGTGGAGATGCCGCAGTACAAGCCCAAGAGGGAGAGCTCTGCTGGGAATTTCGCTTGTTTGGACGTCGTTCTACTAAACACGGGGTCTGAACACACTTTTAGCCGAAACGGTTTTCGGTCAATAATAGACCGGGCTATATAGATTAACTGAATCACACAGCTGGAAAACCAGTACTTTAGACCCCGACTCGTTTACCAGCATGCTACCATCCACCGTTTACCAAGGGTCAGCAGACTCCATGTCCGAACACCTAATGTCCAATATTCGCGCAACATGCGATGCTTCAATGGCCAGGGGAACTTCCTCTACGTATCGTCATGCGGTTTACTGGTGGAACGATAACATAGCGGACCTGCGAAAGAAATGTCTAAGATGTAGGCGAAACGCTCAAATAGCTAGGGAAAGGGTACTTCGTGCACCTTATAAGAGTGAACGCGACGCACTAAAGAAAGGAATTAAATAAAGTCAGCGGCAATGCTTTTTAGAGCTTTGCGCTGATGCTGAACGGAATTCTTGGGGCTCGGCTTACAAAATTGTCTCAAAAAAGCTGAAAGGCAGAAACATGAATCCGACGAACGCTGCATACCCAAAGTCCATTGTGGAGACACTATTTCCTGTACAAATACCGTTAGTGTCCACTATGGATGGTGATCCGTTGAGTGTTGTTGACCCTGTAACAGAAGAAGAAATCACACTCGCAACAGCTAAAGTAGAAGTAAAGAAAGCTCCTGGCCCCGATGGCGTGCCCAACATAGCTCTTAAGCTTGTAGTCCACCAGTGCGGTTCCTCATTCCTACAAGTTTTTAATGGATGTTTACCGAATGGAACGTCACCTCAAATGTGGAAGAGGAAAAAGCTTGTTTTAATACCTAAGCAGGGTAAACCACTGGATGATCCCTCAAGTTTTCGGCCCATTTGTCTGCTAGGAACAGCAGGTAAAATCTTGGAGCATGTAATAGCCAAGCGTCTCTACAGGGAAGTCCATGAGAAAGGGGGAATATCGGCAAACCAATGGGTTTAGAAAAGGGAAATCCACTGTGAATGCAGTAGCATAAGTCATTAAGTTAGCACGGGATGCAAAGAGCGGTACACGGAGACTTGGAGGAGCAAAAGAGGACAGCGTGATTGTTACCTTAGATGTAAAGAACGCGTTCAACTCTGCCAACTGGGCTAAAATACTCGATAGACTGGAGAGTATTGGAATTTCTTATTATCTACGAAGAATAATACGAAACGGAGGAGGGCCTGCAGCGGCTCAATGCAATACCAGCGTCAGTAAGCAGGCATAAGGCATGCCGTCATTTTAAGGTATTTGTTCTAACTGCCTATAAAAGTGCCTACAAAAAAAAAATGGACTTTCTCAACTCACATTTTAAGGCTTAATTCTTAAATTCAAACATTAGATTCTTTCAAACGAGTATTTTCTAATAGGTTTCCGAGGTAAACACAATGCCTAAAAAGTTCAAGAACAATTTAATCCAAACGAGTTATATGAATTTTAGTCACAGTGACGAGTATGACGAGTACGCAAACCAAATTAGCTACTACTTACTTGTTGCTAATTGTGTATTCTGCTAATGGTTTTAAAAAGTTCGTTGTATAGTTAAATAAATGTGTCAACATTTACGCCAAAGTTGCTTACCTCTATTTGAAATTATAGATTATATGTTCCAAATTCAACTGTTACGGGTGTGACTTGACTTTGTGACGGGTGTGACAAGTTGAGCATGAATACACAAATATGTGTATTAGACAACTAAACTAATACTATGTCTCCATTGAGAGATTTATCCATTAAGATTTAATAAATCCAGTTGCTAAATCACAACCGTCTCCATTACCACAACGAGATATGTTTGACGTTCACATTTTTAAATATTTGACGTTTGCTTATGTATGATTTTATAAATACAGTTGCGGACATTGATATACAGACAGATAAAAGGAAGGTACCAAGCGGAATTTCAATATATGAATTCTGAATATTATTGGCTTCTTATTCGTGGTAAATATGTATGTATAATATATAGTTTGGAAAGTGTAAAGAATGGTACCATATTCCGAATCATATTCCCGAATTTAAGAAAAATTATCAAAACGGTAAAAAACGTTTGCGGAAAGAAAAATTTATGTAGAATTCTCTTATTCATAGGGGGAACCAAAAATCCAATCGTGGGCCTTTGGCATATCATGAATACGAACTGAGTTCTAGAGGATGTTCGGTGCAATGTTATCGAAGCAGAACCATTACCGAAATTTATAAATTTTTTGTCGCAGCGCGTAAATGACTTATAGAAATTATATATATGATATTACTATAAAATATTTCTTATAAATTTTTAGTTTTTAAAATAATATTTTCTTAATTTATTACAACCAAAGTTATTTAAATATGTATTAATAATTTTCCTCCCAAACTAACAAAAATATAAAAATCCCTAAAAATACGAAAATTCATGTTATTATGATAGGCTAGATTCCAATGTCCTCAACTGTATATTGAAAACACAAATGTCATTTGACTTATGGCATGTGAATTTGTGGTTGCCACATGCAACAAATTGTACTTATTGATCAATATTATTGAAGATTTGACGAAGATTTAACTTAAATCTACTGCCTTTCGAGATTTAATTTTATGTGGTAAATTTTAAAAGATTTAACGTCAAATATCGTCAGAGGGCTAAATCTTCATTAAATCTCACAATGGAGACATAGTATAACTTTCTTTCTCAAAAAATCGGATTTTTCGAACACATAAAAGATTATGTTACCTAAAGACGGGATAATCCTTGATCGAACACTTCATCCCCCCCACTATCCGTTTGAGTCATTGTAAAGTACCTTATTTTTAAATAGTATGTACTACACTTTAAATGAGGCTGTTACCTGTCAAACCGTACTCCAGGATTCGCAAGATTTTCAGGTTTTACAGGAACAGCTGTTTTCGCCCTTAATAAACCTTATGTGAACGTGGCGTACGTGAACGGCTTTGGACTAATTCCAGCAAAACCTGCAAATCGTAGACGTTCTGGAACGCACTAACTGTTTTTGCCCTGACAAGTGAAGTAATGGTTTCTTTTTATCCGTGACAGTTGAGTTTTCCCATTGCTCGAGCAACATATCTTTAGTATTAGATTTATCATCGGTGCTCACAAACAGATATATGACACATTTCAGATTAGCAGACAAGTAATGGTAGCAGGCTTTTGCCGAGTTTATTGAAATTTGTCAAACTTTAAATTGTGACGGGTGTGACATGTGACGGGCGTGACCAACATAATCTGGTTTTTTTTTCGAAAATAAAAGCATATACAACGTGGCGACGAATAACTGTTACCCAGGTTTTTTTTTTTGAGAAATAAAAGGGTCTTTTATAGATTTTGCTAAAAAAGTATTTTATTGTTAATTTTCCACAGATTTTACTTCAGTTGTATAAATTGGTTTTTAAATTTTAATCCTTGTTAACATTTGCCAACAGTGTAAACTTTGAGAGAAAAGTTCATTTGGCACGCAGGTCTTTGTCAGTTAATTTATTCCATATCTTATGTAAATTTTATCCATTTTGAGTTCCTTATACTCCCCCTTTTGTCCAACATAAGGCCTCATATTCATAAATCGAATAGACTCGGAACTGGAGACTAGGACGGCCTTTCATTCGACCAACCTTATAAAGTTTTTTTCTTTTTTGTATTTTTTTATACAAAGCCTAAGAAAAAATACACGTGAAAAAGACTTGCGTGCCAAATGAACTTTTCTCCCAAAGTTTACACTGCTGGCAAATGTAAATAAGGATTAAAATTTAATAACTAATTAATACAACTAAAGTAAAATGGGGCACCGAAATTGCGCATATGGAAACTGTGCATTTAGACATTATTTCGGTTTCAACCGAAACTGTGCATGTATGCTTTATTTCGGTTTTTACCATATGCATTATTTCGGTTTTAAACCGAAACTGTGCATGTATGTATTACTTCGTTTTTTTTTTTCATATGCATTATTTCGCTTTTAAAACGAAAGTATGCATATGCATAATTTCGGTATTTTCTCATATGCATTATTTCGGTTTTCAACCGAAACTTAGCATGTATGCATTACTTCGGGTTTTTCATATGCATTATTTCGGTTTTCAACCGAAACTGTGCATGCATGCATTATTTCGGTTTTTGTTATATGCATTATTTCGGTTTTCAACCGAAACTGTGCATGTATGCATACCTTCGTCTTTCACATATGCATTATTTCGGTTTTCATCCGAAACTGTGCATGTATGCTTTATTTCGGTTTTTGCCATATCGCTAGCTTAGAGTGAAAAGTTGCTAAGTCCAATCTTTATGAAAACTCATATTTTGATATAGGAGGCTAGAGAAATTGAATACGCATCGTTTCGAAAATTATAAAGGTACTTGTTTTATTTTTTCCTCTTCATAAGCAATAAACGGAAAATTTGCTAAGTCCAAAAGAAGCACCGCAAATCCGATAAGGCCAAAATAATACGACATCTTTTAATAAATATCAAACCTTCTAATTCTTATGGAGTTTTGCTTTGCTTTAAACGCGCGATATGTTTGATTCAAAGTCTTGCGAAGTAGTTAAAGAAAATGGCTATAGGAAGATTTTTTCCTCTCCTGTAAAATTTTTAAAATGGGACTTAGCAACTTTTCTTTCTAAGCTAGCGATATGCATTATTTCGGTTTTGAACTGAAATTGTGCATGCATGCATTATTTCGGTTTTCTAACGAAAGTGTGCATATGGATAATTTCGTTTTTTCTAATATGAATTATTTACTTCTACTTAGTAAGGGTTTTAATCCTTAAGCGCGGCCGAAGGCCGCCTACGCAGAAAGAAGTTCTGGGCAAAAATACTTCCGGTCCCCTTTTCCAGCAACACAGAAAGGAGAATTCTACTTAGTAAGGGTTATAATCCCTAAGCGCGGCCGAAGGCCGCCTACGCAGAAAGAAGTTCTGCGCAAAAGTACTTCCGGCCCCCTTTTCCGGCAACACAGAAAGGAGAATTCTACTTAGTAAGGGTTATAATACCTAAGTGCGGCCGAAGGCCGCCTACGCAGAAAGAAGTTCTGCGCAAAAATACTTCCGGTCCCCTTTTGCGGCAACACAGAAAGGAGAATTCTACTTAGTAAGGGTTATAATCCCTAAGCGCGGCCGAAGGCCGCCTACGCAGAAAGAAGTTCT
>NW_023458559.1:24385079-24395978 GCF_013731165.1 Rhagoletis pomonella | reverse complement strand
TAATCGTTAATCAGATTAACAGTTTGCCAACACTGTGTGAAATCATGTTCATATTCACGGAGAAGACTGAAAGTTTCATATTGCATATCTCTTCAAATGTTTGGGGTAAAGCTTGGTATGGAAATACATATGTATGTATGTATGTGAAACTAATACCATACTCATGGAGAAAAATTAGAGTTATTGGAAAAGGTGGTGTGGCAACTCCCATGCAAATTCATTTTTCTATGCTGCATATCTCTGGAAGTGTTTATTGCAGAGGACTGGAACTTGGCAACGAGATGTGTACACAAAATTAATTCCATACTCATGGAGACAAGTTTGCGTTATTCGAAAAGGGGACATGGTTCCTCCCGTACAAATTTACTGTTTTATACTGCTTATCTCTAGAGGTGTTCATTGTAGAGTACTGGGACTTGGTACTGGGGTATGTAAAATCAATTCTAAATTCATGGAAGAAGATTAGGGTTAGAAAAAGGGGTGTGGCACTTCCAGTACACATTTGCTTTTTCTTGCCACATATCCCTGGAAGTGTTTGTGGAAGAATACTGGAACTTGGTATGGAGTTGTGTATACAAAATGTATCAATTGCTCATGGAAAAAATGTGAGTTATTAAAAAAGAAGACATGTCGCCTCCCATACATACTAAAAACTACTTAATACATATCTCTGGAAGGATAGAAAATCTCTCGAAGTATTTTAAATTTGTTATGGAGATTTATTTTATAAGTGCCGTACTGACAATAAATTTGCTACAGTAATGAGAAGTGGTATTTTATCAAGGCCAGGTTACTAAATTTGAGTTGGAAATATTAGAACCCGCCGTGGCACCTCCACGCGTCGTATACCTGAAACCATTTTAAGGTAAACTTAGAGAGATTGATATCTTTCGTATGCCTAGCGCGCAGACGAGATTTTATAATTTCATAGTTTTAAACGGCCTAAATACCTTAACTCGCTTAAAAATTAACGAGCTATAACAAAATGGGCACAGAAATAAAATCTAACATCATTAAATTATTTTTCATATTTGTATAAAAGCGCGGGGTGAAACCCGCGGGTAAAAGCTAGTTTACAAATAAAAGTCAGTTGGCAGTCATAAAAATCCCCACCGCTACCCGATCTTTGACGTCAAATATTTTTAGTTCTTTTTATTTAAATGAATTTTATATCTCCTGTTTTCATTATTTACGCCAAAGAATTATCTTACAATGAAAAAAGATAATTTAGTTTTTTTAATGAAATTAATTTTTTTATCTCCTGTTTTCATTATTTACATCAATTGAAAAGTGCGGCCTTCCGTTTTATCTTTGAACCGGGGTTTCGGTTCGGGCATTTAAATAAACATACATACATACATATTGTATATACGTACATAAGTATTTATATATGTAGATTAGGGTGGTCCAAAAAAGTTTAAAATATTAAGCTCATCCTCTAGGACTTTTCTAAATGGAATAAAAAAATGAGAAAAAACTCGGAAAGCTCTGTTTCTCTTCTGAAGGCTTCCAAAAATAATATCCAACAGTTTGTTTTACCATTTTTTAATACTATCGATTTTTTATGGGTCCCCATTGCATTTTTTGGGGTTTTCGGGGACCTATAAAAAATATGTAGTTAATATTACGAAATGGTTAAATAAACAATTGGGTATTGTGGGTGGAAGTCTCCTAAAGAGAATCCGAGTTTTCCAATCGACAAATATTGATCTCAAGAAATTTCTTTTCTAGGAAAACGTGTTTTTCCCCATACAAAATACAAGGAAAACTTCATGGACTCTGAGGCAGTTCTAAATATCTTCTGTTTTTAACAAAAAAATACGAGTATTCTATGTTCTATATAAAAAAAATCCTAGAGGGTGAGTGCTTAACATTTTCAACTTTTTTCCCTGCATGTATTTGTGTACCACCCTAATGTACCTAGTGTACTTTACTTTGCACAAATTCAATTTGAAGCATTCCCGAAATCAGCAAAGCAGCTACGTTCTTTGCCTGAAATAAACATTAGCAAACCCCAAAAGACTTTAAAAATTATGATGTTACTTTTTTCCTAGTACATCGATTAGGACTGTTTTGTTATTTGAGTTTTTGTTAGTGATTTGCGTTCCGAGCGTTTATCCTGCTTTTTATCACGATCAAATCCCATGAGAACGATCTGAATGATTTTTATAGGAGTTGGCAGCACTAGTTTTAAACACCAGTCTTACTAGCACGAAGGAGAAGAAAATGTTATTAATCCAATAAATAGGAAAAAAACACCTCAAAGGAGACATTGAAAACACTGCTAGACTTTTTGGTACCATACGTACATATGCCTTCAGTACGAAGTTTTACTTCTAATTAAATTTGCATTATTTTTGTACATAATTTTATTAACATACCTTCGCGAATGCTTTTTTATTTACACCTTTTCGTTGTTTAAAATGGATTTCAGTAAAAGTACAACTTATTAAACTTTTAAACTATTTATATAGAGTAAGCACATAAATTTTTTGATGTTTTTGTTTCAAAACGGCACTTTTGGTGAAGAAATATATCACACAAAACAAACTTGTACAATAACAACTATTAGTGCTTTGTAAAAGCCAACAAATCTATTAAAGTCATTCGAATGTTTTAAAACAAACGTGTGGATAAGCCGGCTTGTCTAAATTAACTGTAGAACTTAGGAAAAGGTTTTAAGATCAGCAAACACGAACCAGCAAACCAGCAAAAGCGAACCGTAGAGAGGTTGTAGCATGAGCGCAAACGAAGCAAAAAAAAAAAGAAACCAAAATAATGTGCAAGCTTGTGAATAGAATAAGTCCAAAATGACTGAGGTTTTCTCTTTACATAGGTACCTACATGTGTATGTATGTATGTTTTTATATTATCTAGTTAAATGTTTATTATCTTTGTCTAAATGCAGCATCAGAGTTAATAAAAGATACTTATACCTCGGAAAATTTACGTAGCTGAGTGCCAAATTAACTTTTATTTTTGTGAATGTGTAACTATTTCCTTATAGTTCCGCATCATTTAGTACCTACTAATTGCAGTATGACGTATTAATTAGTATTAACTGTAAGTGGACACAATTTAGAGCATTCGCATACAACTCAAATGTACATACGTATGTAAATGGAATAGTCAAATAGAATTCAAAACCTAGAGCAAATTAAAAGTTGTGTTTTTTAACTCTTTCTAGTTTAATTTTTGTTACAAGATTTTTTATAAATTTTCTAAATCGCTAAATTTTCTCTTATTTTTTTCTTTGTAGGAAACTTTTAGATCGGGTCGAAGTTGATAAAAGGTCAAAACCCGTATTCCTCGGACTAAAACAGGTAAAAAAATAAGAATTCGCTCAGAGCGAGAAAGTAACATTGAAAAGTACGGGATCCCTGTCTAGTAAAAAAATGGCCACTTCTGACAACTTCAAATTAACCCCCAAATTTTGGTTGTAAAATTTTGCTTATTTTATATGTAAACACACTTAATAACGTAATTAAATATTTTCAACATGCGTTGGCAGAGTGCACTTTTCTTTTGTTTGCAATTAGGTTGTCTAACACACTATAGCTGATCGTTTGACACATTTACCAGAATTTACCAGCTAAAAATCCTCGGACTAATGCTCGTATCTTCTGACAGAGAGAGGACCTTATGTACGCTCTTTTTTCCTCTCTATTATCAGAGAACCGAGTACGGGATCGATTTCCAGTAAAATGTGACTAATTCTAACTATTTCTGACTAGTCCGGACTCATACAGGATTTCAACTAAAATTATGCACCCTTGATCTCCACTTCTCGGTATAATTTTATTATTGCCAATCTATTTACATATCTATTAATACGCTAACATAAATTTTGTCCGCCTTCGTTTGGGGACTGTACCGAACCAAAACCAAGCTCATCATAGGAAAGGTGTTTTCCTGTAGATGAGGATAGTTTTTATGGTTTCAAAATTGGTTTGAAATTACGGCCAAAATCGTTTCAAAATTTCCGTATTTGTGTATATTTGTTTTTGCAACCTGTTCAATTTTAGTTGTTTCCGCATTTTGTTTTACTTCGTATTTGAGGATAAACTTTGTAATAAAGATAGATGTGGTGACATGGGCGTCGCTAAGTAGGGGCGGACTTTGAAGTTTACCTTATTTGTAGGTATACAATCTTCGATTATTACCGCAGCGACCACAAAAATGCAGTTGCCAATATAGCAACTCAGCTGCCAGCTAGAAGTTGCCATCTGTAAAATTATTTCAGCCAGTGGGCACCCAACTGAAGTTCGGGTGCCATAAGCCTAATGGTCTGATTATGGCAACTTGACGTAACTTACGGCTCTCTCTTAAAAATTCTGTTAAATGGGTGTTGCTTATAATTGAACAGCCGAAATTTAACGTAACTTAAGGCCACGTCGAAATCTGTTTCATTTTGATTCTCTAAGTTCTACGTTCCGTTAAGTTAAGTTAAGTTGCCATAGACAGGCTTTTAGTCGGCTCAGCTCGATGTTCTGGTCGCATACATAAGTACACATTTTCATGAGTCTATCTCTTCTTATGCTGGTTATTTAGTAACATCGGGCCAAAGTTATAATACCATTTCATGCTCATGAAAGGTATAGTTTTCAGATTTCAAATCGGTGAAGTAGGTAACAAAATATAAATTTGAACATTTTCTTAACTTCTTCCCAGCGTATCTATTAAAATGTCATTTTCAAAAATTTCATGCATTGCAATGCCATGTCATTCCATCTCAAACATACTGTTATAGCATGTCATTGCTTCTTAGCTCAGCTGTTGTTTGCTGTTGTGTTTCTGCAGCATATTTTTAATACTGTTTAATCCTGCCTTGTATGAAAATGTATATAGCAGGGTGCGGAAGGCCGAGGCCGAAGAGAGCCACATCTAAGTTCTAAATGCTACAAAGAGCCGCAAAAAAAAGAACAAGGAAACAAAAATTTTATTTTTAAATAAAATTATTATTAGAAATGAAAAACATTAATTTTATTATTATTCTATTGTACGTAAGATAGATATAAAAGAATATTCAAAAGATCCCTTTGGCGAGATTTTCAAAATTTGGTTTTAGTTCAGTTAAAGCCGTTCGTAACAATTCTGTTAAATGTTGGATAGTCAATAGGTACGTTCGTTTAAAACCTCCAGTAAAAAATGTCCAGCAGCGAAATTCCGGTGAAATATCATCTGTTCTCTCATAAAAGAGAAATATCCAAAATAGTACACGAACAGAAAATTTGCAGAAACTTTCAAGTTAGACGACATTAACAGGTCTATTCAGCACGTTACCGAAGATTTTGTGACCGGAAAATTTTATTACCAAAATATGTTACCACTTCTTGTCACCGCGATTCTAGGTACGTTGGTAATGCAGTGAAAATATTCAGCAACTCAGCTATGAAGATTTGTGGAAATTCCTGTATTGCATATTTCACGGGGCAATATTTTGTTACCAGCTTATGAGATGGTAACCAAATTTACCGGTTACAAGAGAGCTCAGAATGCGAAAAAGGTTTAAAAATTGACAGACACTTTAATTACCGGCTATAAAATTTATGTTACCAGCGCAGGAAAGACCTGCAAAAAGTAAAAAATTTAAAACGTAAGAAAACAAATCCCGAATTCTTATCCTGACACAGTTCACTAACTAAACGAATAATTATTTATTTCTTACAAGTTTAATTAGTCGCATTTTACTATTTCAACTTTCAAACCATCAAATTCAATTTAGGGATTTGCGTAAGTTCCAACCAGCTCTTCTTGATCAGCTGTTTGCTTGTTTTAAGAGCAAGAATGTAAGGAGAAAGTAAAAAGAGCCGCATTTGGCTCAAATGCCACGTTTGCCCACCGTTGGTATATAGATTTTTAATTAGATAATTGTTTAATAAATTTTACTATAGTAGTATAGCTTGCAAAATTCGGAAAATCTCTTCCCGTATATACAATGTAAATAATAATGCTGAATATGTTGCATGTGTTCCTTTTGTTGACATGCATAAATTTTATGCATGATTTGATTTGAATTTATTCGGCAATGTCTTCATAATCACTTTCAAACATGTATAAGCTACATGATATAAACTGTCACTTGCATGATGTGTTACATGTCGCTATGTTTTGTAGTTCAGGCCTTTAGTATCTATATATAATTGCTCAGTCATACGACTTAGTTAGGCCGATCTGTAGCAGCCACAGAATTGAGCTATATATCAAACTAAAGTGCAAGCTGCAGTTGCAATTGACCGCGTTTGTCAAAAAAAGTAAAAAGCGGCAGAAAAGGCGATAGTGAATAATATAATCTATTAAAAAATATTAACCATATTTCCGTGGAATTGAGATTCGGAAAAGTTATTAGGTATTATTCATAGTTTTGAAATATATTTCACGAAAGCAAAAAATAAAAATAGCTGAGATCCCTTTCTTTTTTAAACACCTAGGATATCACTGACCATTAAAGAGGACCGCAAACCTCAAAGCATTACTCATTTTTGTATGTGATTTTTTAATGAACGATCCAAAATTAGCCGGTATACATTTTTAAAATTTTTGAGAACCAGTGGTTGAATTTTTGTACTGAAGGGGTTAACCCTAAAATTATAATCTACGTATGCTAGGAGTATACGGAATGGGTATTTTTTAATTTTAACACAAATTTACTATTTATTTTGTCGTTTTAAATAAATATGGTTATAGTTTTTATTAATAAAACTATGTTTTATTATTAGTCAAACTCACAACTTCAATATTTAAAAAAAAAAATAAGACAGGACTAAGTATATTTTAGCTCACAGGTTATCTTTTAAGTACATCAGCCTCAACGGCGTATGTTCAGGCTTTACGTTACTCTCAAACAGATTAGGCTTCTAGGATTACGAAAGCTTTAGTTTGAAAGTGTGATATTAAATGCTTTTCAGATTTAGACTAATACCAGATATTGTGAAAGTTTGGATTATACCTTAAAGATGACGGTTTTCTCATGGCACACTGCACGAAGCTTAGAGTAGAGTAATGTCTTTTAAGAACTTAAAAATTATCCTGGGTTATTAGGTGTCTAGCAATACAAGATTAATTGTTGTCTTTCACGAAGTTCTTTAAATAAATTTTGAGCTAAGTACTCACCCGTATTTCGGGGGTTACTACTAGTATTAATAAATTGTTAGTTTAATTTCCTATAAAATTTACCTTTAGGTTTATGCATTTTAAGAATGCATGGAAAATTTGTTTAGAGAATCAATGTGAAATAATTGCAGAAACGATTAACCGGTTTGCTGAGCAATCGAGACGTCTGCTTTTTAAATAATTTTTGTAAAACAAATCGGCAAGTACATATCGGCCCCCGCATGCCAGAAACATGAATGTATAAAGATGAAAATTTTGGGATTTTTTATATGTCGGGCCGCAACTCCCACCGCCCGCCCTCCTGGCGACGCCCATGTGTGGTGATGAAGAAATAAATGATAACGATTAAGACAAAAAGGTGAAGGCCAATTTGAAGATCAAGACGGAAATGAAAACAGAAAGGGTAAGAAAGTTTATTGAAGTTTTTCAGTTGAGTTTCTTTCAGTGAAGTTTAAATTCAGTCATAAAAAAATGTTTATCGAAAGTTATCAAGTTACCAAAATTTATCGAATCATCGAAGATTATAGTTATCTAGTTACCCATTCTTTTTGAGTCATCGTAACGTATCGAATTATTCAAATTGATCAATCTTTATTGAGTAATTAAATTTATAGACACAGAAAATTTGTTGTCGAAATTTACGGATAGTAAATTTATTGGATTATCGAAATTTGTCAAGTTAATGAAATTTATCAAATTATCGATATTTATTGAATTATCATTACCTATTTAGAGAGTTAACGAAATTTTCCGGTTGACATAAACTTGTCTATTTATCGAATCGAAGTTTTTTGGAATTTTCAGTTTATCGGGTTATCTAATTTTATCGTGCCACCAGAGTGTAGCGAGTTTGTCGATAGCTTTCGAAAAATATAGAGCTATTAAAATTAACCGAGTTATCGAAATTTATAGATGTATCCAAATTTTATGGAGTTTACGATTTATATCGAGATATATACGTTTTCGACTTATCGAAATTTTTCAATCCCTCGAAGCTCACAGTTATCGAAATTTGTCGAAATTAGTCATCATCAATATGTATCATTTTATCGAAGTTTATCGACAAACGGGAATCTACTGGGTATATTCCAAGTCCTGCCAAAGTCCTCTAAAGACCTTCAAATATATAAAAAAAAATTGTAGTCGCGTTTTAGTTAAAAATCAGAAGATTTTACGGTACCAAGTTGGAAAACCTCTCCAACGGTCTTAAAAACTAGAAAAACGGTCGAATTTCGACAATAACTGGCACTCCTAGTATGCTCCATTGTATGAAAAATTATACAAACATGTAAAAAAATTAGGCCTAATAACTACATACAAACACTTACCGCAAAACTGCCACGCCCACGCAAAAAGTCTTCGAACAAATATTCTTGTATTAAATGAGTATTCTACCAGAATCCAGGGATGGAATTTCAAAATGTGCCTAAGGGACCATGAACTAATTAGAACAGATCTGACCGGTTGAGAAGCAGGCATTTGTAATAGCAATTGAGAAAAAAGTGTGTGACTTTCGTAATTTTGAAGCTTGCTATTACTGGTTTGCTTCTTTCTTTATGTGTATTTGGTCGGTGGTTTATTTCAGTAATTTTTAAGCGATTTTCAATAAATTTTTCGTTCAAATGTAATTAAAATGAAGTGCGCGGTGATTGGTGGCAAAAACATGTACAAAATAATTTGGTTAGCACAAACATGTGCTGCAAAATTGCTTGCATTTTTTATGCTTCGTCTTCATATTCCTTGTTTACTTTTCAAAGAAAATAACATGCCTCCGAAATTGCAAATGTCAGCCAGTAAATTACATTTTTCTTTTGCTTCATTTTGTCAGATCTTGTGTAGTTGGATCATGCTAAGGGACTGGAAAGTGCCGAAAAGGAGATGAAAGTGCCACAAAACTAAAATTGCTTTATTTTAAGGGCCATTCCATTGTGACTTGTGGGACATTTTATGTGGCTTATAACTACGTACATATGTCGTCGGAACTTCTCCGCAGGGAAAGCCCCTAGTTGTGAACTAGAATTCTACCAGTTTACGTTTCAACCCAACTGGTTCACGTTCTATTCTTTTTCAATGTTAGAGACTGGTATTTTTAACATTGCGATGTCCTACGAAATGTCAATTATCAGGCTATGCATCAGCATCTACTAGTAGAAACACTAATAGCAGCATACCAGTTGATGAGATAGTCTGCCAATTCATCCCCTATGAAAATCATTAGTATGCCTTTTTGCTCGCGGCGCTCCAACAGTCGCAATGGCCACTCGCGTGGTATGCCTGAGGTCCCAGGTTATTATTTTTGGTTGTTTTTTTTAGGGTTTTTATTGTAATTTTTAAATTTAATTAAAAAAAATATATTTTTGTAATCTCTTTTTTTATGGCACAAGCATTTTTTCCCATATGTAGATATGTTTTTTCTGCAATGCAATTATTTTATATACATTTAAATTGAAATAATTATTTTTACTTACATTGATTTAACTTTAAAAATCTTAACCACCTCAAAGCGGACCTGCGTTCTCAGAACTAGAATCAGTAGACTTCACGTCACGCCACAGCAGACATTTGTAAGAAAAGCAATTAATTGCGTTTTATTTTTGGCTTTGGCAATTCAAAGGTAGATGTCGCTGAACGCTTAAGTTCTTCGAAATTGTCGAACTGGCAGGCACATACTAGTTAATGAACTAGTATTTTTTCTAACTGGTTTGTTGTTTCACTGCAGGGTTATCCTTGTGGGGAAAATCTCTAGTTCGGAACTGGTGCGCTTCTAGTAAATTTAAACCCAGTACTGGTTCGCGATAAATCTCTTTTGCATGCAAACAGCTGGCGAATTTAACATGGCGATGTTCTAGGAAGTGTCAATTATCCCCCGCTTCACCCATTTTTTTATAGTTCCGTACTAGTGCTAAATTCTAAAGTTCCGAACCAGTAAAATCGACAGACGAAAGATTTTTCAATCTTTTTGGTTATACCGTGTGTGCAATTTTTAATTATTTTCAAAGAAATGTGTTTTCAATTTGAAATTAAATTTGTTTGAATGATTAAGAAATGTACGTTTACGTTGGCTGTAGCTGAGTTTTGAAGAGGTGCTTGCTGTGTTGTTTAGATTCCAGAAGGTCCCAAGATGTTAAGATGTTAACACAAATATTTGTTTTGTATTACAAGGCTATGAAAAAGCATCTGGGAAATGTGGAATGAAGCGTATTTGAACGAAAAAGCCGCCAAACACATATCTATGTTGAGTTAAATGAGTCAAATTTTAATTTGTTAAAAAAAAATTACACACAAATTTTTCAAGCAATACATTTTCTTAATAAACGTGAAATTGTTAAGAGATAAACCGCCGAGGAGAGCAAGTAAGTACATTTAAAGTTTGGTAATAAGTAAATACGTTCGACTTTGATGTACATAATTCAAAAATGTCCACTTTTAATTTACCATATTGGATTTTTTCAGACTTTATCAAGAGCTCCACTACATTGCACTACACGACAAAACCATTATTTAAGTGCCCAATATATTTCACTGGATTTTAATAAACAACAACTTTTAATACAATATTAGCCAGAAACACGGAACGGCTAAATAGCATGGGAAATGTTGAAGAAGATGTCACCGAATGGCTACATGTACCAAGTACATGTGTTCATAACGACGTAGAAGGTAGCGACGACTCCGATAATAAGTACTATGACGAAGCTATGGATGAAATATTTGCGGATGATGAGGAAGAAAATTTTGTGTTCGCAGATGAGATTGATGTATTCGACGAGTTGCACGAAGATGCTC
>NW_023458559.1:24381788-24384979 GCF_013731165.1 Rhagoletis pomonella | reverse complement strand
CACCCCAACCGATGAGCTCTGCCAGGAACCACCAGCATGCCGATGTGTCACTCGACCGTGCCACAAGAATACTGTTACACTACACGCTAAGAATATTTTTGAGGTGTTGGGAGAGGGTTGCCACGTGTTCAAAAATTAAATTCAAATTATTTTATAAGTTAAATGAATAATAATAATATGTATCGAAATGTAAGACGAAGTAGATACTTTTGAAGAGGGTTGCCAACTGTTCAAAATTCGAATTTAATTAAATTATACACAAGTTATTTGAAGTATGCAAATACGGGTGTTCAAATAAAAGAGTCTTAATAAATCCTTATTTTGAACATCTGAAATGTTTGTGGCAGTCCTCGTGTTTAAAAAGTGGCATTAAAATTATTAATTCGAATATTAAGATATGGGCGTCAAACGAAAGAGTGTTTAAGAAATATTTGGTTTGAATATTTAGAGTATTTTTGAGGAATTTCAAGAGGGTTGCAACGTGTTTAAAAATTTAAATTTAAATTATTTAACAAGTAATTAATTATTAAAAGATAGGTATCAATCAAAATGGGTTTGAAATGCTTAATTTCTAAACTATAATTATAAGCTGACCAACCGTCCTCCTTTGAGGAGGATTGTCCTCCTCAAACGTGATTTGTCCTCCTCAAAAATATTGTCCTTCTCTATCCTCCTTATGAGCAAAAATGTCCTCCTTGTCCTCCTTTTCAAGTTTTATAGCAGTAATGAAATTTTCAAAAAATTTCGTTCAGAACATTATTATTTTCTAATCGTACACATTCATTGTATTTAATAAGCGTTTACATTGTTCAAGTTTCAGTTAAATGATGTCAACTTTTGATTCAACTAATAGCCTGTGAAAGTTGAACAGTGTAACCGCCTTTTAGCCTATTTTACCCTCTACACAATTGAAAGACTAGCTAACGACGCAGGCGGAAATTATTGCCTGCCGTATGTCATTTTGTTTGCCAGAAACATATGTATGTATAAGTTTTATCAATGACAAAATTTGTGTATGGGGATTTTTTATCTTGATAAAGATTTTGTAAGATGACATAAATTAGTATGTTCGTTGCATTGGAGCGCAAATCTGCTTAAAATATTTTAGACAATGTGTTATTTCAAATCCAAAGATATAATCAAAAATAGCACAGGTTTTCCCCTTAAAAAAACTAATTAGCTATTTGGGTATGTATAGGTATCACGCTACCAAAAATGTAATACAAATTTTGTCACGAAAATTTATCAAGAATTTTTTTTTTTTTATAATTATTCTTAGCATTTCCGTGCATTACTAGCGTTAACTTTAAAATAGGCTCTTTATGAGTATTTTTACTAATACTATTGGTTTTTAAGTAAAAAAATTCTATTCTAAATTAATTAACTTTTAGCTTTTCATGGAAATTGCTAAAAATTGTAACATGTAAGTACTGGCATTAATAAAGATAAATCTCGACGTGCTGGAAAATAACATACCTAGATTGCGGCTGCCATAATCCTGTACCCATCGACTAAGACACTTATCATCCAAATCAAAAAAGAAGATACAAGTGAATATGGACCAATATATTCCTTGCAACAATGTTGACATTTTTCATCAGTACGGCAGTAATGCCGCTTTTATTACGTGCCTCGAACAGGCCCTGATTTATGATGATGGAACGCTCAAGTTCAGAATTTTTAATTATAAAAGAACAAATTTATCTTAACGGTGACGTAACTTGGAAAAAACGGCGCCTTTAACGTGGTCTTGAATGTTTGCCTAACCACCATTAGCGAATTTCCGCATATCCTACAACGCACTTTATGATAATTTTTGCCAATTTTTATATGCATAAGCTGCAGATAATTAAGGTAGGCTGTCTTAAGTGAAGCCATTCTAAAAGACACCCAACAAGGGCTGAAAAAAGTGCTTCCCTGCATGCTTCCTAGAAAGGTGTTTTCTATTTACAATTTACGCGAATATACTTAAGTATATGTTATACTAGCTTTTACCTGCGGGTTTCACCCCGCGCTTTTATACAAATATGAAAAATAATTTAATGATGTTAGATTTTATTTCTGTGCCCATTTTGTTATAGCTCGTTATTTTTTAAGCGAGTTAAGGTATTTAGGCCGTTTAAAACTATGAAATTATAAAATCTCGTCTGCGCGCTAGGTATACAAAAGATATCAATCTCTCTAAGTTTACCTTAAAATGGTTCCACGTATACGACGCGTGAGTGTGTACCCTTCTTGGAGGTGCCACGGCGGGTTCTAATATTTCCAACTCAAATTTAGTAACCTGGCCTTGATAAAATACCACTTCTCATTACTGTAGCAAATTTCTCAAGAGAGCCGAACCCGGCTCTCCCTTTTGCATTTAATGAAATTTATTGTCAGTACGGCACTTATAAAATAAATCTCCATAACAAATTTAAAATACTTCGAGAGATTTTCTATCCTTCCAGAGATATGTATTAAGAAGTTTTTAGTATGTATGGGAGGCGACATCCCTTCATTTTTAATAACTCACATTTTTTCCATGAGCAATTGATACATTTTGTATACACAACTCCATACCAAGTTCCAGTATTCTTCCACAAACACTTCCAGGGATATGTGGCAAGAAAAAGTAAAATTGTACTGGAAGTGCCACGCCCCTTTTTCTTACAACCCTAATCTTCTTCCATGAATTTAGAATCGATTTTACATACCCCAGTACCAAGTCCCAGTACTCTACCATGAACATCTCTAGAGATAAGCAGTAGAAAACAGTAAATTTGTACGGCAGGAACCATGTCCCCTTTTCGAATAACACAAATTCTTCTCTATGAGTATGGAATTAATTTTGTATACACATCTCGGTACCATGTTCCAGTCGTCTGCAATAAACACCTCCAGAGATATGCAGCATAGAAAAATCAATTTGCATGGGAGTTGCCACACCACCTTTTCCAATAACTCTCATTTTTCTCCATGAGTATGGTATTAGTTTCACATACATACATACATATGTATTTCCATACCAAGCTTGAGTGCTTTACCCCAAACATTTGAAGAGATCTGCAATATGAAACTTTCAGTCAGTATGGGAGGTGCTACGCCTCTTTACCAAAAACGTCCATTTTTCTCCGTGAATATGAGCATGATTTCACACAGTGTTGGCAAACTGTTAATCTGATTAACGATTAAAAATTAACGATTAAAAT
>NW_023458559.1:24372063-24381688 GCF_013731165.1 Rhagoletis pomonella | reverse complement strand
ACGATTAAAATTAATTAGTCGTAATGAACTGTACGATTAATGATAACATTTTTTTAATCGTTAATCGCTGGCTGCGATTACGTTTAATTAATTTAAAGCATTAATCGTTAATCCAATTAAAAATGAAATCTGATTAATTTGTCTAGTTTGCCCGAGTTTGAAACCAAACACCAGTTATAGTAAACATTTTGTGTTTTACGCTTATAAAAAGCACATAATATAAAAAAATTATAATTATTGTTATTAGTAATACATAAACTGGGAACTTTTACAAACCTAGTTTGTAAAACGTTTGTTGGTATATATCTTAATGAAAATGCACACCAAATTTCTTAGATTTATGAGAAAACCCGACTTAGCCATACCGGATTAACTTGGATTGTGTGCACAGGGAAATTCCAGCATAACTTAATTAACCACCAAACCTATTTGATCAAATTAAGAGTAAATGATTAAAAATTAATTTTTTAACCGCGGTTACGATTAACTGTTTAGTCAGATTAAAATTAATCAGGATTAACTGTGATCAGATTGAATTTAATCGAATTAACTAACTGATTAAAACATAAATCGATTAATTCCAACATGGATTTCGCATACATATCACTATACCAAGTTTCAGTTCTCCCCCACAAATACTTCCAGATATATGTATGTAATATGAAAATTCCAATTTGTATGGAAGGGGCCTTGAATTACCGGACTTACTTTCAGTTTAAGACCATCCTTCCGAAATCCGTAGTAAGCGTACTTAACGTTCTGATCGGAAAGCCGGTTAAGGAAGTAGCCTATTTTTCAATCCAGGTCATAAACCATCTTTGAGCAAAATTTCATTATCAAACAGCTGGCAATTCTTAAAAAAGTAGCCTATTTTCCAGTCTAGGTCATAAGCTCCGTCATTTACGCGTATTAATTTAATTAACCTTTCTAATACGTGATAACTCTTAAAATAGTAGCCTATTTTCCAATGTAGGTCATAAGCTATCTCTGTGCGAAATGGCATGCAAATCTGTTCAGTTGTTTCCGCGTATTAGTTTAATAAAAACTTTTTTAACAGGAGGCAAGTCTTCCAAAAAATTAGCCTATTTTCCACTGTAGGTCATAAGCTATCTGCTTGCAAAATTTCATGCAAATCCGTTCAGACTTTTTCGCGTGTTAATTAAATTAAACATTTCTAACAGGTGGCAACTCTTAAAAACAGTAGCCTACTTTCTAACGTAGGTCATAAGCTATCTGTGTGCAAAATTTCATGCAAATCCGTTTAGTCGTTTCCGCGTATTAATTTAATTAAACTTTTTTAACAGGTGGCAACTCTTCCAAAAAATTAGCCTATTTCTCACTGTAGGTCATAAGCTATATGCTTGCAAAATTTCATGCAAATCCATTCAGTCGTTTCCGCGTATTAATTTAATGAAACTTGTTTAACAGGTGGCAACTCTTAAGAAAAGTAGCCTATTTTCCAACCTAGGTCATATCCTATCTGTGTGCAAATTTTGATGCAAATCCATTCAGTCGTTCCCGCATATTAAATAAATTAAACTTTTAACCAGGTGGCAACTCTTAAAAAAATAGCCTATTAACCAATCTGGCCCATAAGCTATCTGCCTACAAAACTTTATGCAAATCCTTTCAGTCGTTTCCGCGTGATGATTTCCCAAACATCCAAACATACAAACTTTCACATTTATAATATTAGTAAGATTTATCTTCTGAAATAGCTTACTGACGTGAGAATTTGTGCACAACACGCAATTGCTTTCAGGCTCTTCGAAACTTATTATTTTTTCTCATTTATGCATTTATATAAAATATTTTCCAGAATGTCACTTTTTATAAAAGTAAGCTAAAGGATTAAATAAGTTTAGAAACTGTTAGAAAAAAATATACTAAAGGCCTGTATGCAGCTCTCAAGAAAAGCAAAAACTCCATATAAAATGACGTACAAGAAATGGCTAAGAAATTTCCTTGAGTCAAATTTCCTTAAGGCAGTACGCAGTTCTTAAGAAATTTACTACGCTTTCTACTACGGTTTTCTAAAGTTTTTTGTGAAAAAAGAGCACAAGGCAACCCAGGTTTGCAACAGAAATATATGCCCGTTCCATTATTTCTTAAGGAAAGAGTGAGGCAACAGGCTGTGAGGTATCAAAAATGTCAAAATTCCTTGGACACACACGCGAAATAATGGAAATTTTTTCTTGACCGTTTTCTTGAGAGCTGCATACAGGGCTTAACCGTTAAGCATTGTACTGATTTTTAACATGCTTTTTTTGCATTTGCATATCACTTTGAAACTCATTTAATGTTTATTTTTAGTGTTTTTGCATAAAAAAATTGATGACATTCAGGAAATATTCAGCCGTACTTACCATGGTGCAATAATAGATTCACTTAAAAACACAAAATAATTCGTCGATGTTTTTGCAAAACCGCCCATCGACCAATTGCGAAGCCGCCTATCTTACGGCACTCAAATTTTTACAGGAGAGCGAAAAAACGGTTTGTTCTGTGAAGGCATTGCCTTGATAAGCGGTATATTTTCTAGCTATTATTTTACAAATCTGTTTTAATAACGATTTGACGATTTTTATGAATAAACTGAATTTATTTGTATATGGAAGAAATCCGCAAAAAATTCTAAAAAATCAACGGAAACTTTTAGCCACTTGAAACTTGCACTTTATTAGACTAAAATTGAAGAGGCTAAAAAACTGTGTACTCAAAAAAATTTAGGTGAAAATTTGTTGCTCTTTTTTGTAGTTTTCTACACATTGTTAAACTTGGGTTTATATGGGGTTTGTCTGAGAATGAACTATATTTTAATTTATATAAAGATTAGTTTAAAACAAGCCGTATTAAATATAGTTTTTTTTTCACCTTTCTGTAAAACACCTTTGCGTGGTTAGCAGGGGCGTTTTTACCGATTTCAAATATTTTCGATAATATACTCAGTTAGACATAGGCCCGATTTCAGATGGCTTACTTAAGTAGAAGTTGATTAACTTCCACTATTCATTTTCAGATCATACATTTAATCTGCACTTAATATTGGCTATTTAAATGTGAGATATGCAATCCTGTCTTTGTACCAAACAACCAAGATAGATTGGTAGGTTGTTTAATCAATCCCACCAAATCCCACCAAAAAACCATTAGCTGTTCAGCACAAAATGTAAACAAATAAGCAAACAATTTCAAGGAAAAAGCAGCAGTGCTGCCAATTGTTTTTCATATTTGAACAAAGTTGATCTGAGAGCCAACGAAAGCTAAATGACATTTAAACAACAATCCACGTCTTTAGTTATAGTCTTTAGTTATTGAAATTTAGGAGCTTCGCATTTATGAAATTTTCCGTTATATGTAGACTGTTTAAGCAGAAAACGAAGCCTAAAAATATGTACCACCTAACTATAGGAAAAATAAATAAATTTGAATACATTTTGTTTATACATAGTTATGGGGTACATATTTTTAGGTCTCGTTTTCTGCATAAACATGCCTAGTCTAGCTATATGAAAAGTGGGTGTAATTTTAGTCTGATTTTTTTTTGTAATTTTCAACACATTGTTTTTTTCTACCAAGGGAAATTACTGTACCGAGTTTGGTAGAAATTGATAAATCGCTTACCCAGATACACATATGGCACACTTAGATCCAGAGTGGGCGACGCCACGCTTATTTACCAAAAAATTTAAATAGTCTCCACTAGTGCTACGAGTGGATTACAAACATCGATTTTGAGTGAATTAGCTTCAGTACTGATTTATCGCAGTTTTCGTATTTCTGTAAATTACCGTTATATGTACATATGGCAGGTGGATTGGCTATTAGCCAATTTAAATAAACCAATTTCCAAAAATTTCGTAGGTAGTCTCTAATCCATGTTTGTACCGAGTTTGGTGGGGACTACTGAGACATATCAATTTATCATAAGTGGGCGGGGCGACACCCATTTTCCAAAAAATTAATAGGTAATTACGAATTTTATTAATTTGACGTTTCTGATTCTAAATACAGAGTGTCCATATTGGGCGATTTAGCGCCAATTTGGCGATTTTTTTTGGGCATTTACCCGTAAAAGTTCAGGAAATCACCTTTAGCGATTTTTGGCGAGTTTTTCTCTTCAATTAAATTTTTTGTGCGCTATGATGTAAATGCGTCGAAACTCGCGATAATTAGGTTATGGAGTTAGAGCTTTAATTTTGATGTGGCAACACTTTTATTGTTATAGATTTGGTAGTAGCATATCGAACATTTGTCAATATTAAACCACCATTTGTGACAACTCCCGCTGAATGTGAAATTTGCAATTTCATTTGTAGAAATAGCAGATCACGCCTTATTATAACTTTTATTTTATCTTTAGCGCCAAACGCTTAAAAGCGAATTGTGCGATTAATCAATTAATATGAGTTATAATCATATATGTAATACTTCTATATTGGCAGTAAGCTAACTTCTCAACGTGTAAGCATTCCGAAATCAAAGCGAGACAGTCTAGTACCGTTTTTGTCAATGTATTGTGTACTTGAGTGCCGTTTTTGTATATGTGTTGTGTACATGTTTATTTATAAACGTACATATGTGTTCCTTTTCTTTCGTACGTGTTTATTTATATATCTGTACTGCAGTGTTTTCGGACGGTACTAGCTCTTACTGCCAATATAGGAGTATTACATATATGGTTATAATAAATTTATTAATCGCTCAGTCCTATTGGGATATGTGTTAAGCCCTGTATGCAGCTCTCAAGAAAACGGTCAAGAAAAAATTGCTATTATTTCGCGTGCTGCCCAAGGAATTTTGACATTTTTGATACTTCACAGCCTGTTGCCTCACTCTTTCCTCAAGAAATAATGGAACGGGCATATATTTCTGTTGCAAACCCGGGTTGCCTTGTGCTCTTTTTTCACAAAAAACTTTAGAAAACCGTAGTAGAAAGCGTAGTAAATTTCTTAAGAACTGCGTACTGCCTTAAGGAAATTTGACTCAAGAAAATTTCTTAGCCATTTCTTGTACGTCATTTTATATGGAGTTTTTGCTTTTCTTGAGAGCTGCATACAGGCCTTTAATACAAACATTTGTTTAAAAGTATGAATATTTTCAAAGAAAATTGTTTGCCCATCACTATCATATAAGTGATTTCTGTTATTCATTATTAGGCATTCTACTCGTTTTTGGTTTCAAAAACTATGTTATAAAAAGATCTCATTTTTAACCGACTTGCAAAAAAGGAGGAGTTTATCAGTGCGTCGGAATATTTTTTTTTATGTATGTTACCGCATAACTTTGGACCACGTCAACCGATTTCGATAATCCTTTTTGCATCGGAAAGGTTGGGTCTCAGAGGTGGTCCCATAATAATCTGGTTTAGATCCGACCATTGGATCATGAAATAAATATATATATATTTTTTTTTTAAGTCGGCTAAAAATTACTTGTTAAAATAAAAGATTTTTTAGACCGAATTCATGAATTTTATTTAAAAAGATTTGGCGATTTTTTTCAGAAATGGCTCCTTTTTTTAAATAATATGGACACCCTGTCTAAATATACCCTCACTTGTCTTCTAGCAGCTGTTGTTTGCGAGTTATAGTTTTCCCCTTTCGTACGATGGAGGAACGCTATCAAGGCCACTGGAACGCCCACATGATGGCTGACTATTGTTGGAGCATTCAGAACAGCTCTCTGCCTTCAAATTCTACAACTCCTTATAAAAGAAAGTTTTTTGAACGTAAGATCTTAATAAAATTAGATTAACTATAAATATGCTGTGTTTTATTGTAAAAAGGCCAACGTTCCAGTTTTTCTAGAACTGATACAGTAATTCGAATCACAGATTTGATCGTCATTAAAAATTAGGCTCGTATTATGTAACATAATCATCAGAAACGCTGTTGTGCGGTGGTATCTACTTTTATGCCAAGAGTTTTTCAACAGTTTGGATACAGAATTTACGGATGTATCGTAGTTTTTGCATCTTTCGAAAATACCGTTATATGGGAGATGGGCGTGGTATGGGATGGGGATGGGTGAGCCCCCACCAGAGCTTCCCGAACTTTTTTCTCGTAGACAACTTTCAAGATTTTGGTGTCGGTGACCCCCTTCTGTTACATTTCTATCATATTCCGAAAACTCGTAAAAAAATTTGAAGATTAGGTCTAACGATGGAAAGTTGCGTCGCGGAGTTCGAAGCATAAATTCGGATTGGAAATGTAAAAATAAAATTAATATATCGCTAGCTTAGAGTGCAAAGTTGCTAAGTCCATTTTTTTCAATTGTACAGGAGACACAAAAAACGTTCGTAAGTAATTTTCTTTAAGTATTATGCAAAACTTTGAATGCAATGTTTCGCGTTTTTCATTTACTCTTTATTAAAATAAAAATAATAAAAAAATCTGCTCTTTTACAAATTTTGTAAATAATTTTGTGACTTAGCAAATTTTCTACTTTTTTCGTAAAATTTTTTTGTTGGACTTAGCAAATTTTCCATGAATTTTTCCAATATGTACAATACGAAAAATCCATCTCGTAGGTACATTTTAAGAAACAATTTGTTAGAACAAATTGTGAACGTTCTTTTAATAATAGATATTAATAACACAAGGGAACAGTGATTTTGTTGCATCAAATGTTAAAGCTGTTTTCGAATAAGACCACAATAACATTGATAAATACATAGTTTAGGAAGAGCCTGCCTGAAACTATACAAAAAAGCAAATAAGCAAATGGATGTATAGAATTGACAACAACAACCACGCTGTCGAGTTTAAATAGCGGCAAATCAGCTGCACTTGATAGTAGTTGGTTGAATAAGGAAAATGAATTAGCAACAAGAGTTTACGGGATGTACATAGCTCAGTGGTTAACGCTTCTGACTTTGAACATCGAATTCGCAGGTTCGATCCCTGCTGAAGTCTAGAAAAAGAAGTCTGATGAGGAGATGTGGTGATCTCCGAAATAGTGCTATAACTTCTACCGCTTAGACTTTGTTGCTTTTTCAATTTTTCCTAATAAACAATCGTGGTACAAAGCTCAATAAAAATATTAAAAATAAAATCTTAACAAGCCACAATAACATTGACAAGACCAATTCTTGTTAAAAATTCTGGGTTGAGCAAAAAGTTTTGGGGCATTTTATTAGATAATGAATCCGTTAACGCAAAAGATAAAGTCAAATATCATTTCTCGCAGCTCTTTAGCTTATCGTTAATCTCAAAGTTACCTCTTTTCAATAAAATTTTAATTGTTCTCTTGATAATTGCACTGGCCTATAGTCAAAAGATGTAAAGAACAGCATTAATATTGCTGGCGTGCTGGTCGCTGGTTCCAAATATTCTAATCTTTTTTTAATGTTAGCTATAGTTTGCGAATTTTTGCAAAATTAGAAACAATTTCGGTAGCTCTAATATAAAAGACATTATTTTCCATCATCGTGGAAAAATGTTGCTTATGCAAATGAGTATGGAAGCACTGAACAGGCACAACACCACTAATTAGTTTACTATGTTTATGCATACAATATAAAAAATGCAAATATAGGAAAATGACAAAAAATTTTGTTAAATTTTTATTTTTATTTTAAAATAATTTGTTTATAATCTGCAATATAGCAAGTCTCGTAATTATTACGTGCCGATCGAGTAACGTTTACCAAAGCTATATCGAAAAACTTAAGTGGATCTCCAGTTTTTTTCTAAAAAAAAAATCTCTTCAATTTTATAAATAACATTTAAATGAAAGAACCGGATTACAGAAAAGTATGCCAGGGAGTGCTTTTTTCGTTCAAGCTGAATGCAAAGCAATATCGTCCAATTGGAGAGACCTCAAAAGGATTTTCCAGGATATGTTAAAGACTATCGCATTTACCTACCTACAGTTACTTTTTCACATAATGGAATTAACTAACGTATTTATGTAAACAATTTTTGCACGTCCCCTACTTTCATATAACGGCAAATTTAGAAACCACGAAAAATTGACTTAAAATGGGCGTTTCTCGCCCTAATATATTATGTTAATGTTTGCAAATACTTATATTTATGCTTGCAACTACTATTAACTTATCAAACGATTCCTAATCCATGTTTGACTTCATTCACCACGATCTTGAAAACTGACCAAATCGGCGTGACCAAGTCCACGGTCCTTTTAATATTATATAAACATCCGAAAGCATTAAAACGTTTGAAATAAATCTCGTCTCACTTTTTTGTATTTTTCACTTGGTTGCTGAAGTAATAAGAATTGAAAATTCACAAGGGAAAATTATAGTTTTCTTATTTTTTATTTTAATATCTTAAAAATTTGTAGGCTTATTGAAAAATGATAAATGAACGTGAGGTACTAAATTTAATAACCTTTAATTTGATATATCGTCCTGTTTATAACAATTAACACTTTGATTCAATTGCGCGGGCTAAAGATAAGTTTTAAATTAATCTTTCTTGGCCAATAACAATTGGCTTAGACCTAAAGCATCATAATATTACTATTACAATACGGTCAAATGCATTTTATTTTCCTCCATACAAAATCGACCCAGCCTAATATACATACATACATATGGGCATAAATATTCAAAAATAATGTTGTTGCTCAACCCTCAATACAAATCGAATTCGATAGCGTAAAAAAATATTCATATTTTTTTGGAAGTATCAAATTTTCTGTGACTACTTTGGACTGAGCAATTTTGCACATCACGCAATAAAACGGGTAGAAATAAAACAAGTAGTTAGATCCTTTCAGAAACGGTGCATTTTCAATTTTCCTTGCTTCCTGCACCAAAAACTAATTGTTCATAAAAAGTGGACTTAGCAACATTTCACTCTAAGCTAGCGATATTTTATTCTATTTTATGTAGAGACATAACGCTCTTTTATGAAAGTAATCTTTTGAGTGTCTGATAGCATTAGGTAAATATTGGGTCGAATAAACTGAGTTCTATTAAACATAAATTTTTTCAACTCACACAAGAGAAAATCAAAATTGATTGCTCTGGCATTGAGTTGTAGTGAGGAGGAATACGGAAATTTTAATCCTAAACGAGGAGTTTGGCGAACTCTGTGTTAAAATAAACCACTAAAAAAATTAAAGAAGGTTTAAAAAAAGGTAAATAAAGCTTAATAAACAGGGTATCTGATTCATATTGTGGACTGACCAAGTTTTTTTTCATGCCCGTAGAAAAAAAAAAATTTGGAAAATTATATTTTCGCGCCACCTGTGAGGATTGCATGAGAACTATCCAAAAAATTTGTACCCAAGAAATCTGAAAATAAGAATCAGATAGCTTCAAATTCTCAACACGACTATTTTTCATTGTCATACCTGTCAAAAATCATCGAAAAATTTCAATTTTTTGTTCACTTAAATTTAACATTTTTTTCTTTACTATCGAAACCATAAAAATGTTTGTGGGCTCCCACTTACAACTTGTGAACCTCCATTTCAGGCCAACGTGGACCCCTGGAGTTCCACCTGGGCCACTTTGGGAATCACTGGTCTATAGATATCTCGATTCCTTGGCGCTGTAAGAAACAACCGTTATGCGAACAAAGTTATAACACCCTTGTGCACATGTGCGCTCGGGTATAAAAAACACAAGAAGGTACATTCTGGCCACAGC
>NW_023458559.1:24368912-24371963 GCF_013731165.1 Rhagoletis pomonella | reverse complement strand
AAAAATGGGTCTTACCCAATATGAACAAACCACAGCAGATACGTATACATGGATAGACCAAATTTCAAAGGGCAGTCTTATTAAACCAAATTCTGAAGTTTTTAACATTATAAAAAAAACCTCAACATGTTTTCATAAAAGTTAATGGCCAAACCATTTCGCATGAAAAAAAAATTTAATCTCAAAATTGTTAGAGTTAAGCCCACATATAAAATTAGAAACAAATGTAAAATCATACTTTTATAAGTGTCGAATAATGTTTAGGATAAAAAATTTAAATAGACAAATAAACGCACAAAAGCATAAAACTTGGGCAGTTAAAAACAAGAAAATTTCTAAAACGATTTTATAAACAATCTGTTTTATTTTATTGACAAAATATATAGGTAATGTAAGTAAAACAAAACTATAATCAAAATAAAAGCCTAGGGCGTCAGTGCTGACAAGATACATGCATCACTAAGGGTTAATTCGTTTGTTTATACTTTTTGACATTATAGTACCTTAAAAGAGAGCCGCACTGAGTTGTCAATCACACCTTGTTTAATACACCTTGGTTGTGTTAAATTATTCTTTATCTTACGTGTACACACGTTGTCACAGACGAAAATGATGAAAAATTCAGTAAAAAGCCACCACCAAATTGTAAACAACGAAGAAATGTAGCCAAACGGCTAATGTCAAAATCGTTAAACTTTTCTCCTAAATGCGATTCTAACGGGCTACTCTCCTGCCAGCGTGATCTTGTCTTTTTAGTTTATGGTCTGTTTAAGGGAGTGCAATGGTGTATAGTCGTTGAGCTGGGTATGCAGTTACAGTTGCATGGCTATACTCAATCCCGACTCTTGCGTCCTCGTTCACGCTCTCTGGGCAACGTGAGCAACCCATGTGCGAGATGTGGTAACCAATCCGAGTGGAGCCTTGGTTCACGACAGAAAGAGAGGGGGCCCACTGAAGTCTGCGTTGTCTGTTCACGAATAGGTGCGGCTGCAAGCGGGTGTCTGCTTGGTGCAAGCGGCTCGCTATATAAACGTGTTGCGAAATTACCCCCGTCCCAGCAATGGGTTGTGCCCGCCACGTAAAAACCACTTCCAGTGAAGAAGCAAGGTAAAGCCTCGGCTGACGACTTCAATTCCAGGGTGGGCAAAGAAGAGATCTTTAGAACCACTGTCGGAAAATTCAGCCTCCACTACGAAACGCCCGACAACGAATTTAGGCTGATCGACTTCGCCGGGGCCCGAAACATAAAAAGATCCATCAAGCTATGTGACTGTCACCGGATCGAAAAACGAGAAACCAAATCGACCATATTGTGATAGACGGGAGGCATGCTTCCAGTGTTTTGGACGTACGTACACTCCGAGGCCCAAACATCGACTCGGGCCACTTTCTTGTTGCAGGCCGTACTCGTGTAAGCACAACAATGGCGAAATAGTTACCGATGTTCAGAACGTACTTAAATTACGCTACTGAATGGTAGCAGCACGGAAAGTTGTGGAGAAGAAGAACCCGAGACCCCAGTCGATGATGACAGAGTCGATGTTCCTCCGCCTGCCCATGACGAGGTACGAATAGCAATAAAGCGGCTGAAAAACAACAAAGCTGCTGGAGCTGACAGCCTGTCAGCTGAGCTATTCAAGTACGGTGGCGAGGAGTTGATAAGGTGCATGAATCAACTCTTATGCAGAATATGGTCAGATGAACGCATGCCCGACGACTTGAACTTACGGGTGCTCTGCCCAATTCACAAGAAAGGCGACCCCGCCGTTCGCGCCAACTACCTCGGGATCAGCCTTCTAAGCATGGGTTACAAGGACTTATCGAGCGTATTGTGTGAAAGACCGAAGCCCACCGTCAATGAACTGATTTGGCCTTATCAGTGTGGCTTTAGGCCTGGGAAATGCACCATAGACCAGATATTCACAATGCGCCATATCTTGGAAAAGACCCGCGAGAGAAGGATCGACACTCACCACCTATTTATCGACTTTAAAGCCGTTTTCGGCAGCACTGAAAGGAGTTGCCTATACGCCGCTATGTCTGAATTTAGCATCCCCTCAAAACTCATACGGCTGTGTAAAATGACATTGAGCAATACCACCAGCTCCGTCAGAATTGGGAAACACCTCTCCGATTCGCTCGCCCCCAAACGGGATTTCAGACAGGGAGACTATCTTTCATGTGACTTCTTTAATCTAATGTTAGAGAAGATAATAAGAGCTGCAGGGAACCAGCATTAACACCGATAATAATGTCAGCATGGAAATCCAACGCAGAATCCATCTTTCCAACAAGTGCTACTTTGGACTGAGTAGGCAATTCAGGAGTAAAGTCCTCTCTCGACGTACGAAAATCACGCTCTATAAGTCACTCATCATGCCCGTGCTGGTATATGGCGCAGAAGCATGGACAATAACAACATCCGATGAGGCGGCTCTTGGAGTATTCGAGAGAAAGATTTCGCGGAAGATTTACGGGCCGTTATGCGTTGGCGACGGCGAGTACCGCAGACGATCGAACGATAAGCTGTATGAGCTTTACAACGACATGGACATAATGCAGCGAATTAAAATACAGCGGCTCCGCTGGCTTTGCCATGTCGTTCGAATGGACACCGAGGCTCCAGCTCTGAAAGTATTCAACTCGGAACCCGCTAGTCGTAGCAGCGGAAGAGGGAGGCTCCCACTGCTATGTAAACATCAGGTGGAGAAGGACTTGGCGTCAGTTGTCTCAGAAAAAAACGACTTGCTGAACTCGGCCAAAATCGCTTAGGCGATTACAGCGCCAAAAAAGAAGAAGACGAAATCTCTTTTATGCAATAAGTAGCATGAATTCAGTAAACTTGCGATTTGACATCAATCAATTGCATTTTCCTGCATGTATTTTCAACTACTTTAAAATGCATTTGGCTTAAACAACTTCAAAGTCAGTATGTTACGTTTGAATACGCTTTCGTTCTGAACTTCACAGATGCTTTTTCATATTTAAAAGACAAAAAAAAATATTATTATTTTCACATGTTGCCTCTGTTGGGACGCGAACCCGGACCTT
>NW_023458559.1:24367475-24368812 GCF_013731165.1 Rhagoletis pomonella | reverse complement strand
GTGTAACGCGCTCGTTCTGCAGCGCTTATCATCTTACAAGCCAAAGGTAACTAGCGTTTTAAGAAATCTTGGAAATTTACAAGTTGATACATTTGCTGATCCCGCTTTCGACAAGGATGACAAAATTGACTTCATTCTTGGAGCAGATGTCTTCAGTCAAATTGTACTTCCAGGGAAATCATTTTTACATGAAAATTTGTTCTTTCAAAAGACTGTTTTTGGCTGGGTTATCTCTGGGCCAACTACGAATTTAGATCACAGAGTTACAGTAAATAACATAAATTTGGAAACCCTGTTACGGTCCTTTTGGGAGCAGAAAGAGCTACCTCAGAAAAGGGATCTGACTGCGGAAGACGAAACATGCGATAACTTTTGTTTTGACCACCATACAACGTGAGTCTGGACGGTACATAGTGGATCTACCATTTAAGTCAATGCTAAATTCTGGCACTACGCCAACAATGAAAAATAATCATGTCAATGCCTTGAAACGTCTTAAGCAATTAGAACAAGAATTTATTAGACGCCCCTTGTACCACCAGCAATACACTGCATTCATGCAAGAATATGAAAGTTTGGAGCACATGACTAGAGTAGGCATATACCCAGCAGATATTCAGCCCAATTCTTATTTTGTGCGTGAGAGTAGCTCCACCACTAAATTAAGAGTTGTTTTTGACGGCAGTAGTAAGTCAAAAGATACGACATCGTTAAATGAAGAATTATTCTCTGGGCCTATTCTTCAAAATAATTTGTTTAAAATTTTGTTATGTTGGCGAAAGCATCGGTATGCCTTCACTGCGGATATTGAAAAGATGTTTCGCCAAATTGAGGTCAATCCCGCTCAGCGGAAATACCAGCAAATTTTATGGCGCTGTAATAGAAGTGACGATATTGCTGTTTACGAGTTAAATACCGTAACTTATGGTACGACTCCAGCTCCTTATCTCTCAATTTGAGTTTTGCGTCAACTTTCTGAAGATTATAGGCACGAGTATGAGCTTGCGTCAGCTGTATTAGATGCAGACACGTACGTCGATGATGTTATGTCAGGAGCCGACACTTTAGCCGGAACAGTCGCATTGCATAAAGATTTATGTGCTCTTCTTAATAAAGGTCAGTTCGTACTTAGAAAATAGATTTCTAATTCAGAAGGATTTCTCAACGAAGTTGAACCTAAGCTTAAGAATAGTTCTGTCACTTTTGATCTCGATCGAGATAATGTAGTTAAAGCATTCGTTTTTAAAACTTGCTTCAAGTCTGACTCCAAGCCAACAAAACGTTCCATATCAGTGCACGTCTCTTCGACCCTTTAGGATGGCTCACCCCATCGACTA
>NW_023458559.1:24362718-24367375 GCF_013731165.1 Rhagoletis pomonella | reverse complement strand
TATATGTATCTCGGCAACCGTTCTACCAATTTGTACCAAACTCGGTATGGTTATTGTGCTTGCCACATAAAAGCAAACCGTTCAAAATTATTGAAATCGGACTAAAATCACGGCTTTTCATATAACGGTAAATTTTAGAAATGCTCGAAACGTCAATATTTCGAAATTTAAGGACGCTAATTTATTCAAAATTGATACGCCCCGGCTTACCATGTAGCGGTAGCTTTCGGAAAGGTTAAAAGGCATATATGTAATACTTGCGCCGGGTATTTAATGTTCGGCCCCGCCCGAACTTAGACTTTCTTACTTGTTCTACATGAGTATGGTATTAGTTTCACATGCATACATACATATGTATTTCCATACCAAGCTTGAGTGCTTTACCCCAAACATTTGAAGAGATATGCAATATGAAACTTTCAGTCAGTATGGGAGGTGCTACGCCTCTTTACCAAAAACGTTCAATTTCCTCCGTGAATATGAACATGATTTCACACAGTGTTGGCAAACTGTTAATCTGATTAACCTTTACAAATTAACGGTTAAAATGTTAATCGCGTTCGACGATTAAAATTAATTAGTCGTAATGAACTGTACGATTAATGATAACATTTTTTTAATCGTTAATCGCTGGCTGCGATTACGTTTAATTAATTTAAAGCATTAATCGTTAATCCAATTAAAAATGAAATCTGATAAATTTGTCTAGTTTTCCCGAGTTTGAAACCAAACACCAGTTATAGTAAACATTTTGTGTTTTACGCTTATAAAAAGCACATAATATAATAAAATTATAATTATTGTTATTAGTAATACATAAACTGGGAACTTTTACAAACCTAGTTTGTAAAACGTTTGTTGGTATATATCTTAATGAAAATGCACACCAAATTTCTTAGATTGATGAGAAAACCCGACTTAGCCATACCGGATTAACTTGGTTTGTGTGCACAGGGAAATTCCAGCATAACTTAATTAATTACCAAACCTATTTGATCAAATTAGGAGTAAATGATTAAAAATTAATTTTTTAATCGCGGTTACGATTAACTGTTTAGTCTGATTAAAATTAATCATGATTAACTGTGATCAGATTGAATTTAATCGAATTAACTAACTGATTAAAACATCAATCGATTAATTCCAACATTGATTTCACATACATATCACTATACCAAGTTTCAGTTCTCCCCCACAAATACTTCCAGAGATATGTATGTAATATGAAAATTCCAATTTGTATGGAAGGGGCCTTGAGTTACCGGACTTACTTTCTGTTTAAGACCATCCTTTCGAAATCCGTAGTAAGCGTACTAAATTTCGTTCTGATCGGAAAACCGGTTAAGGAAGTAGCCTATTTTTCAATCCAGGTCATAAACCATCTTTGAGCAAAATTTCATTTTCAAACAGCTTAATTTAATTAACCTTTCCTAATACGTGATAACTCTTAAAATAGTAGCCTATTTTCCAACGTAGGTCATAAGCTATCTCTGTGCGAAATGGCATGCAGATCTGTTCAGTTGTTTCCGGGAATTAGTTTAATTAAAAGTTTTTTAACAGGAGGCAAGTCTTCCAAAAAATTAGCCTATTTTCCACTGTAGGTCATAAGCTATCTGCTTGCAAAATTTCATGCAAATCCGTTCAGACTTTTCCGCGTATTAATTTAATTAAACTTTTTTTAGCAGGTGGTAACTCTTAAAAAAAAGTAGCCTATTTTTCAGCCTAGCTCATAAGCTATCTGTGTGAAAACTTCCATGCAAATCAGTTCATTAATTTCCGCGTATTAATTAAATTAAACATTTCTAACAGGTGGCAACTCTTAAAAACAGTAGCCTACTTTCTAACGTAGGTCATAAGCTATCTGTGTGCAAAATTTCATGCAAATCCGTTTAGTCGTTTCCGCGTATTAATTTAATTAAACTTTTTAACAGGTGGCAACTCTTCCAAAAAATTAGCCTATTTCTCACTGTAGCTTATAAGCTATCTGCTTGCAAAATTTCATGCAAATCCATTCAGTCGTTTCCGCGTATTAATTTAATGAAACTTTTTTAACAGGTGGCAACTCTTAAGAAAAGTAGCCTATTTTCCAACCTAGGTCATGTCCTATCCGTGTGCAAATTTTCGTGCAAATCCATTCAGTCGTTCCCGCATATTAAATAAATTAAACTTTTAACCAGGTGGCAACTCTTAAAAAAATAGCCTATTAACCAATCTGGCTCATAAGCTATCTGCGTACAAAACTTCCAAACATCCAAGCATACAAACTTTCACATTTATAATATTAGTAAGATATAGATAAATATGGCATAACGTTATCGTCTGAAACCTAAAAATCGGGGTGCTGGAAATAGAGATTTCGAGCATTTTCTCAAAAACTGGTCAGTCGATTTTGTTCTAGGTTTTCACAAGTCTAGCCCAAAACCTTAGCTTTCATCTAGTATATAGCTTATTTCTGGGGAAGCTCTTGTTGTGGAGATATTACGATTTAAATTGAAAAAATGTCGCTCTAAAAAGGATCAAATGATTAATAATTAACATATTCGTCTAATTTGGTTGCTTTAAATTATAAGCGTAACATATCCAGTTCCCTGAAAAAAAGTGGTAATTCCCCGATTTCCACTTAAATGGCGATTCCCTGCAAATTGGGGTATTTCCCGCGAGTTGACAAGTTGAACGATGCAGCTGTGCTAATCACTTCGTACATGTCTTAAAGTTTTTTCCAGTCACATGCCGAAATTGTAACATTTTTCACCATTTTA
Source organism: Rhagoletis pomonella (assembly GCF_013731165.1). NCBI lineage: Eukaryota > Metazoa > Arthropoda > Insecta > Diptera > Tephritidae > Rhagoletis > Rhagoletis pomonella. The sequence continues at coordinate 24,364,616 of NW_023458559.1, read as the reverse complement.
ATTGTGGGTATGAATACAGTAGTAAACTATGCTACATGAGTTTATCACCCGGTTCAACCTACCTTGGAAGACGCATACAATAATACCTACATATATTTGTATATAAATATGTACGTATGAACGCATTTAGTTCACCCAATGTGCCGCTACTACTTACATACATATGTATAAATTGCCACTGATCAAAACTACTTGAGAAAAAAACATTAGTTTAATAGCATGAGTGCAACACCGTACACGTGATAGAAGTAAAACTTCTTAAAAAAGCACAGGTGTGCGCCCCGCACCCGTTGGAAATCTTAACAACAATTAAACTACGAGGCAATCAGACGAATACAGTTGCTTATTGTATCCAAAGTTGGTACCAAGTTGATACGTTTTTATCATTTCTCATAACTATTTTTTTAATTTTTTCGAATACAAAGGATATGATCATTCTTTTTCTCTTTATTCCGTATTCGAAAAATTATATGTTTCAATGAACACATCGATTTGAATACATAATTTAGATTTAGATGACATTTTTAGCAATTTATTTGAGAAAAATAAAACATTTAGACTATTGTTTGTATTTTGGTCGGTTTTAAATAAGCTACCCCAAAATAGTTTATATCAAATAAAACACCTTTGAACTGAACTAGAAACACAAAATTCATGATATTAATTTCGTGACGAGAATTATACGCATTTGTAGCTGCCTTGGAAACGTACGGAAAATCTTTTTTTTTATTTATTCGGAACGTTGCGAAATTCCGCCTACTGCTCCCAAGGCAGTTAAAAATGTGTATAATTCTCGTCACAAAATTAATATCATAAATTTTGTGTTTCTAGTTCAGCTTTCGTCACTCAAAAATTTTACCTCAAAGAGGTGTTTTATTTGATACTAGCCAATGCCCGCTTACTTCGCGGCGCCTAATAAGAGCTTTTGCGTTAGCCAAAGCAAAAGAGCGATTAAAAACAAAATTAGTCTGTAAAGTCAAAATTTTTTATTTAAGTTGAAACCACTAAGGCGCAGTATCCTCCTCACACATAGGCCAATAGTAGTAACGCTGTGATACCATATGGAATACCAATCCCTTTTGGTGTCATGAGCTTTACTGATGGTCTTATTTCCACCTGTGAGATCTCTGCCAATCATGCGTAATCTTTTTGTATGATCTTGCGTATGCCAATAAAAGTTCTTATAGGGAAACTCAGGAGCACAGAAGTGCATTTTCTTTATAGGAGGGCCAAGAATCCTCGCTGTCCCATTGCTAAATGAGTAGTGTGATCTCTTAAGTATCTTTCAAATGAAGCAGTTGATATACCTACGGTGATCTTTCCTTGTTAATTCACCACTTTTACAATTCGTGGTAAAATTTATGAACTGATTTCTGGGAAGATGCAAGACCGCATGATCGTGCATGAGGGCGTCAGAAAAACTTAACTCCATGCTTCATTTAAACATCTGAAAACTAAATTCGTATAACTTAAACATAGGTCCAAAGCAGACAGAGGCTGCAAACCATTGCTTACCATAAAATGAATACGTGTTATGAATTTCAACCTTAACTCCAGCGGCACTAATCGGGTAAATTTTTATCAAAAGAATTTTCCATCATACAGGTACATAGCTCACATTTAAAATTTGAACGAAATCGGTTAATAAATATGATTTTTATAAATAACTCTACTCCAGCACCACCTAGCGAGTTTTATAGTAGCATGTAATTGGACCATATATAAATGTAAGATAACCTCCGACAATCTGACAGAACTCTATTCAGTGTTTTTTGAGTTTATTCCGAACAACGAAAACGGCTATCATTTTATGCAAATAGGTATGTAGATAGGACAGTTTATAGCGAAACTCGTAAAAGCAAGGTAAAATTTATGTGAAAATTTTGAAGGATTTTTTT
>NW_023458559.1:24361130-24362618 GCF_013731165.1 Rhagoletis pomonella | reverse complement strand
CGAAGAAGTCCCCACTGATATTGAATCAGTATGGTACGAATACAAATTAACTTTAACTGCGTTTCATGACATACAAATACCTAGATGGAAGGTTATTCGCCTAGCTGTACCTTTGATTTGCATTGTTTTTGCGACGCTTCACAAGTCGCTTATGCCGCAGTAGTATACGCACGCATTTTTACTGACGAAAACAGAATCGTAGTCTCTCTTCTTCAAGCCAAGTCAAAGGTAGCGCCCATCAAAACTGTATCCATACCCAGATTGGAGCTATGTGCAGCTGTTCTTTTAGTTAAACTCACAGCCAATGTGATAGAGTCTTTGCTCGAAATTCTCCAAATTGTATTCAGTCTACAACATACTGGAGTGACAGCACAACAGTGTTGAGTTGGATTAGGCAGCCTCCATCTCATTGGAGTGTCTACGTAGCTAATCGCGTAGGCGTATTCAAATATTGCCCAATGGCGATACGTTCATTCGGCTGAAAACCCGGCCGATTGCGCATCGAGAGGCTTGCTTCCAGAAGAACTAAAAGCTCAAGAAATCTGGTGGCGAGGTCCTAAGTTTCTTACCCAATCTACAAATCAATGGCCAAAACTTCCTAGCAACCTTCAATCAACTATAGAAGAGCGAAAAATGAAAGTAGTCAGCCACATGGCAGGCACTCAATATCCCGAATTTTTGGTCAGATTCTCTACGCTGACAAAATTATTGCGTGTTATCTCGTGGTGTTTTCGATTCTTTGAGAATTGTAAGCGTAGCATAGGGATGCGCCATCTTGGAATTTTGACTGCCAGAGAAATTCGTGAAACCCAGAATTGTCTCATAAAATTGACTCAGCAAATTGACTTCACCCACAGCATTTCTGCCTTGCGTAGTCAAAAAGAAGCGAAAGAAAAACCTTTACTTAAACTATCACCTTTCATTGATGAGAAGGGTATCCTGCGCGCTGGTGGGCAACTCAGAAATTCTAATTTACCGCCTGACACGAAATTTCCAGCGGTTCTAACCAAATCGAATCCTTTATCTAAGCTTATCATTTTAGACGCACATGAGCGTACTTTACATGGTGGAATCACTTTAACTATGTCTTATGTCAGTCGCGAAGTTTGGATTTTGTCTGGAGTCCGCCTAGCTAAAACTATTATAAGCAGGTGTATAACTTGTTTCCGTTATGCTGCCAAAGCAGCTCAACAAGTAATGGGTGATCTCCCCTCTGTTCGCCTAAATTTATTATTATGCTGGACCTATTATTATGCTGGACCAATACCCATAACAAATTCAACATTAAGAAACGCTGCAATCACAAAAGGCTATGTCTGTCTCCTTGTATGCATGATTTAACAACAAACTCTTTCTTAGCAGCCTTTCGCCGCTTTGTTGCCAGACGAGGGGCGTGTACTGATTTGTATTCCGACTGCGGCACAAATTTTGTAGGTGCATCAAAGGAATTGAAAGCCTTGCTATACCGAAGTCGACTTTCAATGCCAA
>NW_023458559.1:24357435-24361030 GCF_013731165.1 Rhagoletis pomonella | reverse complement strand
TTTATTTTAATTTCTGTATTTATCCCTTTCTTCTTCTCCATACTCAACATTATCTTCATCCTTGTTTGAGGCTAATCTCTTCATGTACATACATACATACATCTTATTCCTAAACTGCTGATTAGCACGTTTCTTTAATTCACTTTCAATATTAAAGCATACATTTAGGAGGCATTTCCGCCCCAACCATGTACATGTATGGCATTGGTATTGGTGTGACTTTTGAATTGATTTTTTCGCTCTATTTTAAACTAATTTGAAATTTTAAAAATTGCCTGCACATCAGCATCAAAATACATTGGACCACGTTAACCGATTTCGATTTTTCATCGTAAAGTTGGTAACTTAGGGGTATACCTCTACTAATTTTATTTAGATCCGATAATTGGATCGCGAAGTAATTAACGAAATAGTTGAAATCGGTGTTTTTTTTTTGTGCTTAAAAATTACTTGTATTACTCCTCTTCCATAAAAATAGTTCACAAAATGGCCTCAAGCTCAATAAAATTATTGAATTTAATTTGTGTTACGTTTGCAGATAGGAGGTTTTTGCAAACTCCTTAAAAGAGGTTTTGTACTACCACCAATGATATGCCAAATTAGATTTGAGCCACTTACTATGCATCCATATTAGCTTGTGTGAAATTGCTAGTTTGTACCTTTATTTACTCTCCGATTCTTATCGTAAATTTTTGCGGTTTTAAGTCGTGCGTTATGAAAAATTATATTTAGCTCCAAGTGGACGTACTTATGTACATACATATGTCCAATTTATATACATACACACATATCGTCGTTTAGTATATTTCAAAATTGTTCTCTTGTTATTGTTATAAAGCAATCGTATTTCTCGCTAGTATATTTCAAGACGAATGGATAGGGATTGAGCCAAGAGCTGTTGTAAGCAAATCCAATTTTTGGCTGCAAATGTCAGTTACGCGGTTTTGTACTTTAAACGACGATATCAAAAAAATGCAAAACCGCGTATGTGAGGTTGCATAAATTATTTTCTAGTCAGTAAAAACACTCGTATTTCAAAATGGTTCTCTTTTTTATAAAGCAATCGCATTTCTGGCTAGTATCTTTCAGGACGAATGGATAGGGATTGAGCCAAAAGCTTGTGTGAGCAAATCAAATTTTTGGCAGAACAACGATAAGCGGCTTTGTACTTTAAAGTTTAAACGACGATATGTGGATACACAGCAGACGTGGGCACTACCACAAGCAAGTCTAGGTTCAGACAGAGAAACTTTTGTCGCGGCAACTCGTTACTTGTGGGAGAGGGAATGACGAGGAAGGGGGAAGGGCACCGAGTTGCCCGTGCTCATCTAAAGTACCCTGTTGTGTGTTTTCTTTTTAATCCTTTCTGAATCATAATTTTTTTGCAATGCCTTCCAAAACAATTTCAAATCAGATACGGTGGATCCACAACTTTGTTAATCTTAGATAAAAAAAAATGTTAATGCAGTTTTATAGAAAAGTTCTAACATAAACAATTTTTAACAAAATAAATAGACTTATAAACTCTTCCGGCGGCTGCTGTGGTGTAGTGGTAAGCAGTGCGCGCTTACACTCCGCAGGGCCTGGGTTTAATCCCTGGTCAAAGCAACATCGCAAAAATATAGAAAAAAGTTTTTTTCTTAACAGCGGTCGCCCCTCGGCAGGCAATGGCAAACCTCCGAGTGTATTTCTGTCATGAAAAACAGCTTCTCATAAAAATACAATCGCCGTTCGGAGTCGGTGTAAAACTGTTTGTGTGACAACGTCAAGGCACATGCCACAATTTGGAGGGGAAGCTCAGCCAAGCACTAACATATGTGTAAGCGCCAATCTATTATTATTATTATTATAAACTCTTCATAGTCTGGTGTAGACTTGTATGAGATTCTATAAAATTGTTGTGTTATGAGCACAATCACGTGTAATGGATAACAGATAACTTATCAGAATTATGTGTTGCAAAAAATCTAACTGAATTATAAGCAAATATATAGTCAAAGTCTTAAGAGATAAATATTTCAAAGGATATTTTTTACAAATGTTAGTTTCGCTTTATTTCAATAGAATAGTTATTAAAATTTAGCAGTATAATGCTCAGCTCGCAATTGTTCATGAAACGACTTTCTTCTTAAATATGTGTTAAAATTAAATGAAAATAGTTATCAAGCCAATAAAAAAAGTTTAAATAAAAAGAAAAGCACTGGCCAGGTTACACATTTTTATTAGGTAATTGTGCAACGAAGTCAGCTATGATTTCTTTTTTCCCATATGGAATCATTATGATATCGACAATACTAATAAAACGTGTTATATATCCTTTTGGAAAGGGTACTTAATTATCCAAAAGAAAAACTTTTTTAGTTTTTCACCGGCTACGTTACACTTAACATTTGCGGTACATTTCATTACGACTTAATAGGAGCTCTAAACAACTTTTTCACTATCCGTATCCTGTTAAAGTAATTTATTTTCTATCGTTCAGAACTTAATCGGGCCAAATAAATCAAGGAAAGCTTATATTTTTGTACTTTTCCTTGTTGAAGTATGGAAAACTGTTCGTGAAAAATCCTTCGACAAAAGGAGCAAAATATTAAATACAAAATGCTTGCACATGATAAGAATTAGTGTCAGAAGCAGCTGACACATATAGCGAATACCAATAATCATCAATATGTACAATATTTGAAAGAAAAAAAAAATCGGCCTGGTTTACTTTCCTGTAGAATCGACCATATAGTGATACGCTGAAACGGGGCTTGTACATAAACCCATAGAATTCCACCATTGTGCCATTTACCTAAAGAAGGAAAGTATACTTGACTAAACCCTACTTAGCAGGAACAGAAATTGAGTTCTCAGAAGAGGTAAAGTATCTAGGGAACCCCGGACAAAAGGCGCAAGTGGAAATCACATCTCTCGAATGTTACCAACAAAACTACAAGTGTGTTTTATGTCTTCAGAGACTTTATGGTAGGACTTGGGGAATATCACCTTATCTAATGTATTGGTATTTCAATACGGTAGTTAGACCCGTTGCCACCTTGAGCAGCTGCACTGACTGGTCCGCGTAGCCATCACAGGAGCTATGCGTAGCTGTCCAACAGATGCCCTTGATGTCATTACAAGCATTTCTTCTTTGTCTATTCAGATTGAAAAATAGGCCTGCTGGAGCGCCCTACGGCTCTTCAATGCGATCAGAAGGAAAAGTAGAGATCTTCGTAGTCATTTGGAGGTTCTCAAGCTATTCCTGGATGATCCCGAGTTATCCTACTACAAACCCTAGAAGGTCAGAATTCCTAAAAGGGACTGCTGTGAAGCGATCATAACTATGATTGACGAATGGATATAGCGATGGACATACCTAACCATATTCCAGGCGGAAGTCTTCACAATACAAGTCTGTGTTCGCGAATTTCTTCGGCCATAATTGTACGATCAAACGAACTTACCTGAGTGAAGTTCGATCGTAATTATACTAGCTGTCTCGTCCTCGAGATCAATAACTCGTAGTTATTTACAAACTCATTACTTATTTACTTCAAAGTACTTATTTATTGATTCGCACATTAAAAATGGAACCTGCCAAATTTGCTTC
>NW_023458559.1:24354127-24357335 GCF_013731165.1 Rhagoletis pomonella | reverse complement strand
CCGTATTGAAATACCAATACATTAGATAAGGTGATATTCCCCAAGTCGTACCATGAAGTCTCTGAAGGCATAAAACACACTTGTAGTTTTGTTGGTAACATTCGAGAGATGTGATTTCCACTTGCGCCTTTTATCCAGAGTTACCCTAGATACTTTACGTCTTCTGAGAACTCAATTTCTGTTCCTGCTAAGCAGGGTTTAGTCAAGTAGACTTTCTTCTTTAGGTAAATGGCACAATGGTGGAATTCTGTGGGTTTATGTACAAGCCCCGTTTCAGCGTACCACTATATGGTCGATTCTACATGAAAGTAAACTAGCCCGATTTTTTTTCTTTCAAATATTGTACATATTGATGATTATTGGTATTCACTATATCTGTCAGCTGCTTCTGACACTATTTCTTATCATGTGCAAGCATTTTGTATTTAATATTTTTCTCCTTTTGTCGAAGGATTTTTCACGAACAGTTTTCCATACTTCAACAAGGAAAAGTACAAAAATATAAGCTTCCCTTGATTTATTTTGCCCGATTAAGTTCTTAACGATAGAAAATAAATTACTTTAACAGGATACGGATAGTGAAAAAGTTGTTTAGAACTCCTATTAAGTCGTAATGAAATGTACCGCAAATGTTAAGTGTAACGTAGCCGGTGAAAAACTAAAAAAGTTGTTTTTTTGGATAATTAAGTACCCTTTCCAAAAGGATAATTAACACGTTTTCTTAGTATTGTCGATATCATAATGATTCCATATGGGAAAAAAAGAAATCATAGCTGACTTCGTTGCACAATTACCTAATAAAAATGTGTAACGTGGCCAGTGCTTTTCTTTTTATTTAAACTTTTTTTATTGGCTTGATAACTATTTTCATTTCATTTTAACACATATTTTCCTTAAACAATTGCGAACTGAGCATTATACTACTAAACTTTAATAACCATTCTATTGAAATAAAGCGACACTAACATTTGTAAAAAATATCCTTTGAAATCTTTATCTCTTAAGATTTTGACTATATATTTTCATATAATTCAGTTAGATTTTTTGCAACATATAATTCTGATAAGTTATCTGTTATCCATTACACGTGATTGTTCTCATAACACTACAATTTTATAGAATTTGATACAAGTCTACACCAGACTATGAAGAGTTTATAATAATAATAATAATAGATTGGCGCTTACACATATGTTAATGCTTGGCCGAGCTTCCCCTCCAAATTGTGGCATGTGCCTTGAGGTTGTCACACAAAAGGGGAGGGACCTACAGTTTTACGCCGATTCCGAACGGCGATTGTATTTTTATGAAAAGCTGTTTTTCATGGCAGAAATACACTCGGAGGTTTGCCATTGCCTGCCGAGGGGCGACCGCTGTTAAGAAAAACCTTTTTTCTATATTTTTGCGATGTTGCTTTGACCAGGGATTAAACTCATGCCCTGCGGAGTGTAAGCGCGCACTGCTTACCACTACACCACAGCAGCCGCCGGAAAAGTTTATAAGTCTATTTAGTTTGTTAAAAATTGTTTGTTAGAACTTTTCTATAAAACTGCGATAAATGCATTAACATTTTTTTATCTAAGATTAACAAAGTTGTGGAAACCACCGTATCTGATTTGAAATTGTTTTGGATGGCATTGGAAAAAAATTATGATTCAGAAAGGATTAAAAAGAAAACACACAACAGGGTACTTTAGATGAGCAGGGGCAACTCGGTGCCCTTCCCCCTTCCTCGTCACTCCCTCTCCCACAGGTAACGAGTTGCCGCGACAAAAGTTTCTCTGTCTGAACCTAGACTTGCTTGTGGTAGTGCCCACGTCTGCTGTGTATCCACATATCGTCGTTTAAACTTTAAAGTACAAAGCCCCTTATCGTCGTTCTGCCAAAAATTTGATTTGCTCACACAAGCTTTTGGCTCAATCCCTATCCATTCGTCCTGAAAGATACTAGCCAGAAATGCGATTGCTTCATAAAAAAGAGAACCATTTTGAAATACGAGTGTTTTTACTGACTAGAAAATAATTTGTGCAACCTCACATACGCGGTTTTGCATTTTTTTGATATCGTCGTTTAAAGTACAAAACCGCGTAACTGACATTTGCTGCTTAAAATTGGATTTGCTTACAACAGCTCTTGGCTCAATCCCTATCCATTCGTCTTGAAATATACTAGCGAGAAATACGATTGCTTTATAACAATAACAAGAGAACAATTTTGAAATATATTAAACGACGATATTTGTGTATGTATATAAATTGGACATATGTATGTACATAAGTACCTCCACTTGGAGCTAAATATAATTTTTCATAACGCACGACTTAAAAGCGCAAAAATTTACGATAAGAATCGGAGTAAATAAAGGTACAAACTAGCAATTTCACACAAGCTAATATGAATGCATAGTAAGTGGCTCAAATCTAATTTGGCATATCGTTGGTGGTAGTACAAAACCTCTTTTAAGGAGTTTGCAAAAACCTATCTGCAAACGTAACACAAATTAAATTCAATAATTTTATTGAGCTTGAGGCCATTTTGGGAATTATTTTTATGGAAGAGGATTTATACAAGTAATTTTTAAGCAAAAAAAAACACTGATTTCAATTATCATATAAAAATTTAAGATTTTCGTTAATTTCTTCGCGATCCAATTATCGGATCTAAATAAAATTAGTAGAGGTATACCCTTAAGTTACCACCTTTACGATGAAAAAAAGAAGTATCGAAATCGGTTAACGTGGTCCAATGTTATACGGTAACATATTATATATAATTGATAACCTTCTCCTTTTTGTGAAGTCGGTTAAAAGTATAAATACGAGTACTATTTATGTACATACATACATAACTAAGCTGTCAGGTATGTACTTGTAAATGAAATAGACAGGAAAAAGTACTAAAAATGGCAAAAGGACAATGAGATCAGAAAAATAGGCAAAAAATACATTTATTGGTGTCACACTTTCGATTGGCTTCATCCATCGTAATCCTCGTTTAATTCTCTATAAAAAACATGGTTCAAAAAAATGGGCGTTTTTCAAGAACTATTTTAAAAATATTTTTCTTGATGATGAGAAGGTTTGTTTTGTGAGAATCAAAAATTACACAGCCACACAAAATAAAATTTGTGTTCTGACCCAAAGGTCTCACTATGTGTACCTTATGTTTTTGGGGTCGCTGAATCCGAATCCGAGGTCCATTTAACCCC
>NW_023458559.1:24348685-24354027 GCF_013731165.1 Rhagoletis pomonella | reverse complement strand
CGCTTAAGTACCCGCATCGAGGTACTTAAGCGGACATAATTACTGATGTAGTTACATCTTCTTGTTAACTTACATAAATTCTTGAATAACAACATTTAATGAAGTATACATAGTTTAAAACCAAAATCGTAGCATTATTTAAACACATAAACAAGTAAAGAAAAACTTTATTAAAAAACAAGTAAGAAAGTCTAAGTTCGGGCGGAGCCGAACATTAAATACCCGGCGCAAGTATTAAATATACGTTTTTCACCTTTCCGAAAGCTACCGCTACATGGTAAGCCGGGGTGTATCAATTTTGAGTAAATTAGCGTCCTTAAATTGAAGTTTCAAGCATTTCTGAAATTTACCGTTATATGAAAAGCGGCCGTAATTTTAGTCCGATTTCAATAATTTTCAACGTTTTGCTTCTGTGTGGCAAGTACAATAACCACACCGAGTTTGGTACAAATTGGTAGAACGGTTACCGATATACATATATGTGATCATAAGTGGGCGGTGCCACGCCCGTTTTCCAAAATTTTACCATAAGCGTATTTCTTGGTAAAGAATTGTTGCAAACGTCAATTTTGAATAAATTAGCTTTAATATTTACTGATTTATCGAAGATTTTGTATTTCTCTAAATTACCGTTATATGGGATGTGGGCGTGGTTATTGTCCGATTTTAAAAATTTTCGGCCATTTAGTATGCTGTACCAAGGCCAACATCTGTGCCAAGTTTGAAGAATGAAACAAAATCATCTTGAAAGTAATAAACGTTTCGAATTTGCATTAACAAAATCGGGTCCGTTTTCGCAAACGCTTTTTTCATCATGCAGGTAGCTTATACTTTGAACTTGAACGAAATCGGTTCATAAATACGACTTTTATAAATAACTCGACTCCCACGCCACCTAGTGGATCTATTTTTGGTAAACGTATTTTCCATCATGCTGGTAGCTTACATTTTGAATTTAAAACAAATCGGTTCATAAATACGATTTTTATATATAACTCGACTCCAGCGCCACCTAGCGGGAATGTTTTTCTCATACGTATTTCTCATCGTGGAGGTAGCACTCGTTTTAAATTTGAACGAAATCGGTTCATAAATAGGGCTTTTATCGGGTCCGTTTTCGCAAACGCTGTTTTCATCATGCAGGTAGCTTATACTTTGAACTTGAACGAAATCGGTTCATAAATACGACTTTTATAAATAACACGACTCCCACGCCACCTAGTGGATCTATTTTTGGTAAACGTATTTTCCATCATGCTGGTAGCTTACATTTTGAATTTAAGAAAAATCGGTTCATAAATACGACTTGTATAAATAACTCGATCCTAGCGCCACCTAGCAAGTTTTCAGGAAGCCTATAATAGGACCATATATGCAAGGTATAACCTCAGAAAATTTGAATGAAATCTATGCAGTAGTTTCTGAGTTAGCTCCGAACAACGAAAACAGCCATTGTTTTATATATACATATAGATATAGATATATAGCATTTTCAGTTTAAATGAAACTTTTTTCAAATTAAATGAAACCTTTTTCAGGTTAAGCGAAACCTTTTTCAAATTAATTGAAACCTTTTTCAGATTCTCACGCAAACGTCAAGCTGTGAAGTTCTACTTATATCGTGCCTTGATTGGTCTTTGTATTTTGCAAAGTTTATTGTGCTAATTTTGAGTAAAAGTTGCTATAAAAAGTGCCTACGAGAATCTTAGTGTGATAATAACCGAAGCTAAGTGAAAGTTTTGTGATTTTTGTTGTTTATATTAAATTTAATTAAATTTCACTAGCATACATCTAATCTTGCCGAGTCATTTGTTGTTATCATTGTTGTTGTTATTCCTTTGTAGTTAACTGAGATCGTTTATATTTTTGCACATTTCTTTTTGCTCTTTTTGTTTACTTCGTTTAGTATTTCTTGTCACAGCTGTTTGCGCTGCGATTATTAAGTGTCACAATACAGTGATACTCAAACTGTTCGCTACATATATTTTAAGCTAAATACATCAGCTCCTAAATTGTTGTGTGTGTTGTGTTAAACTTATTTTGCTTGTCTTTTTATTAACATAAGTGTTATTAAATCTTTCAATATGAAGTGTGATCTTGATAACTGCCAAATTAAAAGCGAATCTGAACGCTACTTATCGTGCTGGCTCTGTGATGGTATTTGCCATCTAAAATGTGCTGGTTTGACAGGAAGAATTCTGGTCGCTATTAATGATGGCAAAGGTCTTCGCTGGTCTTGCTTAAAATGCAGGTCAACCGAAGTTGATCTCTTTAAGTTGTTTAGGCAAACCAGAAATGGGTTTTCTGAGGTAGGGAGAGAGTTGTCGGTACTGACCGAAAAATTTAAACATTATGAAAATGTATTTAAATCTTTTAAATGCTTAGATACCGTACAATCTATGAAGGACATTCATGTGTCAAAACGTAAGCGTCTTCATAGTCCGCCTAATGAAAGGACCGTTCCACGTCAGAACAATCTTCCGAATGACTTAATTAATCTTTCTTCTCCATGTCCGCAGACAACGGAGTTATCTTCCTCAAAAGAACATATATCAAAGTCTGCTTCTAATAATAACGACCCTGTAGTATCTTCCCCGTCCCCCGTTGAAGTTGTGGCACCGCCATCTAATCTTCCAACGCTTACTCTACCCTCAATTAGTAACTCAGTTACTCAACCCCGACCGCCGGTAATCGAGTCTGATGCTAGGAGACTGGTTGTAGTTCTAGTTTGTATCTAGATTTTCGAGGGATACTTCCGAGGACGATATAAAGTTTTACATCTCGTCCAAAGTTAAAACTGTCAACTTAAGTATCAGAAAATTTAATTTTAAATATGAAAGAAATATTTCTTCATTTACTTTAATGACTTTAGTGACTTTAATTTACCAAATGTATCATGGAACATCATTGACAATGATATTGTACCTTTCTCGTCTAGCGCGTGCAACAACGTATTTTTAGAGGAGATGGCAGAACTCTGCCTGAATCAAGTTAATGTACTTCGCAATAAGTTTGGCAAAGTATTAGATCTTGTTAATGTTGATGATGCATCTAAGTCGGCTGTAAATAAATGTGACCCACTAGTTTTGCCCGAAGATGTGTACCACCCTGCTATTGAGATATCTTACGAAATTATAAACGATGGTCAAAATTGCGATGTCCAAACATACGAACCAAATATTCGCTTTGATTTTTCGAAAGCCAACTTTAAAAAACTGAATAAAGAATTGTCTAAATTGTCGTGGCCTATATACAAAGAAAAAGTTGAGCAAAGCGCTGCACATTTTAATTGTACTGTACATAGATTATTTGAAAAGTATGTGCCTCAACGCATGTGTGTTCCTGAAGAACAAACACAGTTATGATTCACTAAAGAACTGAGAAACTTGAAAAACAGAAAGTCACGTTATTTTAGATTACATAAAAAAACCGGCTTACACTCATACCATGTAAAATACTCACTTTTGCGTCACAAGTTCTTTGAATTAAACAAAAAGTGTTATAAAGATTACTTGTGTAAAATCAAACGACGTATAATATATAACCCCAAATCATTTTATGATTTCGTAAACTCCAAGCGAAATGTACGTGGGTTTCCTTCCGCCATGAAGTATCAAAATACCGTCTCTGGTGATAATCAAACAATTTCTAACATGTTCGCTCAGTTTTTTAAATTCAATTATTCCACTAACTCCCAAGCATACTGTGACTATCCTTTTAAACTAAGTCCAATTAACTCAATACATAACCCTATAATATCTCCCGTTGATGTTTTAGTTTACCTGAAGTCCTTAAGGCAGTCTTTTAGTTATGGTCCTGACCAGATCCCCACTTGTTTTCTTAGAAATTGTGCTGATTATCTCTATGAGCCGTTAACAGCCTTATTTAATTTGTCTCTTAAAGAGGGCGTTTTTCCAACTGTATGGAAGGAATCGCTCATAACCCCCTTACATAAAAGCGGTAGCAGGTCTTCAGTGGAGAACTACCGGGGCATAGCTAAGCTCTCTGCAATTCCTAAATTATTTGAAGCAATTATAACAAATCGGTTGACGCATTCTATCACTTCAAGCATTTCATATAGTCAACATGGATTTTGCAAGGGCAAATCAACTTCTACAAATTTACTTGAATTAACATCCTATATCTCAAAAGCATTTAGTGAGAGCAAAACTGTTGATGTTATATATACTGATTTCAGTAAAGCATTTGACAAAGTGTGCCACTCGTTGCTCATCTATAAACTTGATCTTCTTGGTCTTCCACCTAATTTTCTACGTTGGATCTCTTCATACCTCTATGATAGATCACAAAGGGTATTGTTTAAAAATACTATCTCTGACGTCATTGATGTTACTTCAGGAGTCCCTCAGGGTAGCCACCTAGGCCCGATTCTGTTCTTGCTTTTTATAAACGATATTTCTACAGATATGAAATTCTCCAAAATTTTAATGTATGCAGATGATGTAAAACTTTATAAATCGTACGTTTCAATTGAAGAAAGGTCTTTGCTACAATCAGACTTAAACAGCATGGCTTACTGGTGTAAAGTAAATCTTACGCCTCTAAATCTTAAGAAATGTAAAGTAATGTGCTTCTCGCGAAGAGCTGTTCTGCCAGTTTCTTATATAATAGGTAACCATAACCTGAAACAGGTATACAATTTTGTGGACCTTGGTATCACAATGGATCCTAAGCTTAATTTTAATCTTCACATTAATGTGACAGTCAACAAGGCTAAAGGTGTACTTGCATTTGTGAAACGATGGTCAAAAGAATTTAGTGACCCTTATATCACTAAAACCCTGTTTACAACATTAGTTAGGCCGATTCTGGAATACGGCTCGGTGGTTTGGAATCCAAGGTATCAAATTTACTCAGACAAGATAGAATCAATTCAAAAACAATTCCTACTTTTTGCTTTAAGAAATTTCCGATGGGATTCTCAATATAGTCTTCCACCTTATACGAGTCGCTTAAAACTTATTAACCTTCCTACACTTGCCAGTCGCAGGGAAATGCTTGGTATAATTTTTATGGTTAAATTACTGACAGGCTCAATTTCAAGTCCGTCTCTTCTGGCTGATGTAAGCTTTAATGTTCCCTCACGCGTATCAAGACACTTTTGTCCCATATTTCTGAAAGCTTGTAAAACCAATTTTGAATTGCACGACCCACTCCGTTGCTTATGCCAGGATTTTAACTCTCATTCCAGCACGTTTGATATATCAGATCCGCTTTTCAGCATTAAGAAAGCGATACTCTCCTCTCTCAATAAGTGAATTGTTGACATAAATACATAAAATCAGCTGATGAATTTAGTTCTGTAGCTGAACAGTTTTAGA
>NW_023458559.1:24324884-24348585 GCF_013731165.1 Rhagoletis pomonella | reverse complement strand
CTTATTCAACCAACTACTATCAAGTGCAGCTGATTTGCCGCTATTTAAACTCGACAGCGTGGTTGTTGTTGTCAATTTTATACATCCATTTGCTTATTTGCTTTTTTGTATACTTAGTTTCAGGCAGGCTCTTCCTAAACTATGTCTTTTGTCGATGTTATTGTGGCTTGTTAACATTTTTATTTTTAATATTTTTATTGAGCTTTGTACCACGATTGCTTATTAGGAAAAATTGAAAAAGCAACAAAGTCTAAGCGGTAGAAGTTCTGTATAAGAGTTGATGCATATACCATATCAACTCCTCGCCACCGTACTTGAATAGCTCAGCTGACAGGCTGTCAACTCCAGCTGCTTTGCTGTTTTTCAGCCGCGTTATTGCTATTAGTACCTCGGCATAGTCAGGCGCAGGAACATCGACTCCATCATCATCGACTGGGGGATCGGGTTCTTCTTCTTCACAACTTTCCGTGCTGCTACCATTCAGTAGCGTGGAAAAGTGTTCCCTCCATAATTTAAGTACGTTCTGAACATCGGTAACTAGGTCGTCATTGTTGTTCTTACAGGAGTACGCCCTGGTCTTTAAACCTTCCGTAAGTCGCCTAACTCTCTGATAAAATTTTCGGGCATTCTTCCTGTCGGCCAGCATCTTAAGCTCTTCGCACTCACGTATTTCGAGCTTTCTCTTCTTATTGCGGCAAATACGTTTCGCTTCCCTCTTCAGATCCCTATAGCGGCCCTCATAGCGCGCGTTGCGCCCGATCGCCGCGTGGCCCTGTAGGCGGCATCTTTTTTCTCTGCAGCTTCCTGACACTCCTCAGCGTACCAGTTGTTCTTTCGGGCTCGCTGAAATTGGACTACTTCTTCGGCGGCGGTACTTAATGAGCGGGAGATGTGGTTCCACTGCTCGCATGTGTCGGTTTGTTGGAGAGCAGGTCTGGGAGTCGAGTAGCGAATGCATTGGCGGTCTGCTGTGATTGCAGCTCTTCGACGTTAAGCTTTCCTTGCATATTTGGGCGCACATTTTTTGCTACACATAGGCGGGTGCGTATCTTGGCTGCTCAAGCTTGGCTGCGGGCGCGTATCTTGGCTCAATGTTTGGGCCTCGGAGTGTACGTACGTCTAAAACACTGGAAGTGTGCCTTCCGTCTATCACAACATGATCGATTTGGTTTAACGTTTTTCGATCCGGAGACAGCCACCTAGCTTGATGGATCTTTAATACTTTAACTGCACGTACTGCATACTACCATGTTTCGGGTACCGGCGAAGTCGATCAGTCTCAATCTGTTGTCGGACGTTTCGTCGTGGATGCTGTATTTTCCATCAGTGGTTAGAAAGATCCCTTCCTTTCCGACCCTGGCATTGAAGTCGCCAAGCACGATTTTGATATCATGACGGAGGCAGCGCTCGTACGTGTCGGGTCCCAAACCCAGCGCAAAACATATTGCGGGGACGGGGGTGGTTTCCTAACCAAATACACGTTTATATAGCACCTACTGGTGAATAGACGCTGCAGACTTCAGTGAGCCCTTAAACCGAATAAGTCTTTCTGCCGTGACCCATGGCACCACTCGGATTGGTTACCGCATCTTGCACATGGGTTGCTCACGTTGCCCACTGTGTGCGAACGAGGACGCAAGAGTCGGGATTGAGTATAGTAACTGTAACTGCATACCCAGCGCGACGACTATACCCCATTGCACTCCTTTTACGTATGTACAGTGGCCGAAATAATTATAGCCGCACCATATTTTGACAAGTTGTAACATATTACTTTTGTTGTTATTTTTTCGTGCAATATTTAAAAAAAATCGACAAACTTTCGGAAAATTGTTTAACTTTTTCAATTCGATTTTTAGAAATATTCTGAGTATGCAGTTTTGTAGAACTAAGTACAAGTTTCAAATTGCTAAAAATTACGATTGTTTTTTAGATTTCTTTTTGTCCCATTCGCTTCCATATAACGAATACACACAATTTATTTTTATATGGACGAAAACCGTAACATCCTGGACAAAAAAAGTTCTAAAAAAATGAAGCGTACTTTTTAGCCATTTGAAACTTGTACTTTGTTCTATTAGAATTCCATGGGCTACAAAACTGCATACTCAGAATCTTTCTAGGAGATCTAATTAAAAAAGGGTAGGAATTTATACGAAAGTTTGTTGTATTTTTTGTTAAATACTGTACAAAGTTTGTAATAAAACTCGCGCGTTTAAATGTTTTCAGATCATAAGTTTAATTAGAATTAAAAATAGAAAATTGTATGTACATCACAAGAATGTCCGTACAAAGTAAACTTAAAGATAGCACACGTTGTTGCGGTGATGCCAGACTTAAACACTCCTCGTTAGCGTGGATTCCTCTTTTACGAAATTCAAATATTCATTTACAGCAAATTCATTTGCTTTGTAAATTGTACATGTTTAGACATCGGCAAATTCTTCGTAAATATATCCGCCGTCATCTGTTCCGTGGGTCAGTACTTTAATGCAATCTTTCTCTCGACTATCAGCTCGCGTATATAATGATATCGAACAACGATATGTTTAGTGCGGTTGAGGTACACCCGATTGGTTGCTAACTTCTCTGCCCCTTGATTGTCAATGCGTAGCACAATTGGAACGTCTTTCCAAAAACCAATTTCATTCAGTACTGCTTTCTAGGCAGCATTTGGTGCGGCCATGTATTCAGCCTCTGTGCTGCTTAACGCGATTGTGTTCTGCTTCTTCGATTCCCATGATATAGTGCAGTTGCCATACATGAACACGAAGCCTGTGTACGACTTACGATTATGGGCATCGCATCCCCAATCGGCATCAACATAACCTTGAACACGCTTGCCACCTGCACGGTAAGAAAGTTTAAGATTCATACTACTAAGATATCCTTCGCTGCAGTCATATGCTCCTTGTGTGGGTCTTTGTTTCTTTGCGACAGCTTTGAACCCGTAAATACATTAGTACTCCAATGAGCGATTGGTATTGTGTTACATCTGCTTTTACACAATTTTCTTGCATGCCACTTGATAGCCTTTCTCCAAAGAAATCGCCAGACTCTTGCATTTGTCCATGCCGTATTGTATTAGCAAGTCACGTTTATACTGATTTTGACAACATCACGTTTGATTTCCTTTATCTACTACGTCGAATCTGTCGGATATGAGTGCCTTTACCCTACAAAGCCCTGAGATGTACTTGCAAGCAATGATCATGTCGTCAACATACACTGAGATGAGAACTAACTCATCCCCGAATTCAGCTTATACAAACATGGCTCATCATCGCATGCTACCTCGTCAAGTTTGAAGTTCCACTGCCTGCCCGATTGTTTGAAGCCATAAATTGCCTTTTGCAATTTTAAAACTTTTGCTGGTTGTCTCTGGTCAATAAAACCCTCAGGCTGCCGCATATATATCTCGCCATCTAAATCGCCGTACAAGTATGCTGTGCTTACATCTAGATGGTGAAGGTGCATCTTCTCGAGAAAGTTTCTCGGTAGTCGATACCGAATCTTTGTTCGCACCCCTTTGCTACCAGTAGTGGCTTGTAGCGTTCAATTTCTCCGCTCTTATTGCGCTTTAAAGCGAACACCCACTTATTTTTAATTGCCTTCTTACCTGGCGGTAGTTCAACGTACGCCCACGTTTAATTTTTTTCCAGCGCTGCGAATTCGACCTGCATAGCATTCTTCCACTCTTTGCATTTGTGACTCGAAAGGGCCTCCTCGACGCTCGTAGGAACACTCTCACCTGTTATGCTGTTGACTACGTTGAACTGCTTTTGGGTCGTCCACGCTGACCAGTTTTTATCAATTTCGGTCTACCCTTACCAACCTTGGTAACATTTTCAGATATCTCCTGGTTGTCACTGCTATTATCATATACAGACTCACATGCTCCTTTTGCATGTGCACTGTCATAAGTTGAACTGTCGCTCTCCAGCTCATCGTTGCTAGCTGTGGGCGGTGAGATATTTGGCATATTCTCTTCCCCGTGAAAAATTTGGTGTACATCATCATTTTCGCTACTTTGCAATGCATGCATGCATGCTTTGCTGTTATCAACGAAATTTTCATTAAAGAGTACATCTCTCATCACAACAATTTTATTTAGCTCTTCGTGGCAGTGATCGGACACAAAAAAAAATCTGTGTGATAGAATCTGGAAAAAAATGTGGTAGATTTCAAAAAAATGTGGAAAATCTCAGGTTTTGGATCAAACTTTGTACAAAAATTAAAAAAATACTGCAAGGGTTCACCTAATTTGTATTTGTATTTGTATTATTTTATAAGTTCTCTGCATGTTCTCTGATGACGGTCAGCTTCGAACAACAGCATGGTTTGATCAAGAACAAGCAAGGCGTACCGCTTGTACGACGAAGCAGTGATCGGACTCAGAGAACTTATAAAATACATACTTTAATAATACATGTTCTCTGCGGACTTATACCAAATTGTGGTAGATCTGCCACTTTTTTGAACATCTACCACATATACCACACAAGGTCTGAAATCTACCACATATTCGCGTTTTTGAGTAGTTTTATTTTTGCTCGACATAATTTTCTTAATTTTAAGAGCAAAAATTGTCCAACACTAAACACAAGAATGATATAATACAAGATTCCAAATTCCCGGCGGCGATGAAATTTTTCAAGTAAAAGTAAACAAAGCCGAATGGGAGCATAAAATAAACTGTAAAATAGTAAATTTTGTCAATAATAAATTTTTCGACAAGAAACGTGGTTTTATTGTGTTAAATTGCAAAATATATGATTTATAAAATAGCGAAAATGTTAAAACGAATTTTTTAAGAGTATCGGAAATTTGCTACGATTATTTTAGGAATCTTTAAGGAAAAACATATGAAGCGGTTGACAAGAACTAGTAAAGAAATTTCTGTACGATTTCTTAAAAAAATTGTGATACCTTTCAGAATACTCTTAAATCCTGGTATGCAGGGTATACATATACATACGAATATGAAAAGATAAAGAAGCTGTTGTTGACACAAGGAGTTCATACAAACGGTAAATGTTGTTTTTTACGATTGCTACAACCTGTAGTTATTGAATCAGGATTTGATAGGCGCATACTTTGAAAGTAGAACGGTTTTCGAGACCGACTTTTTCAGCTTTAAAAAGATAGCTATTAAAGTTTTAATATCTTCCCCCATAATGAATCGTTTCATGAGCTATTTCACCTCTGTTAGAAAAAGTTAAATAGCCTTTCGAGGAAAATAAATGTTATAAAATCGACTAAGTGACAGAGCTATAATTGATCAAAGTGTAATTTTTATAAAAATTTTTATTATTTTTAAGCATCCACCTTTCTTTTGATATTTTTTTCAACCAAATAAACTAGGGATGTACGATTAATCAATTAAGGAACAAGCTGATTAAGCGAAAGCCAATTAATTAATTAATCAACGAATACTTATTTTTGACTAATCAAAATGAGTAATTTCCGATTAACTACATATTGATTAATCAGAATCTAATTAATTTGGTTAATCAGCAAACTGATTAATCATTACCTGGCTAACCAGAAATATGAGTCATTGCTGTTATATTTTATTTTACATTCATATGTATGTATGCAAAAATAGAAAGGAATTTATACATATGTTCATTAGGGTTCCCCCCGAAAATGCTGTTTTTGGAAATTTTACCCACCCCTTAATTTTATTATCTTTTATGAGAAATATTATTGCCTATTTTTATAGATTTTTTCGAGGTCATTTAGAGGTCGCGACCTGTCGACTGAAGTCAGAAAAAAGGATTTTGTAGATCTATGAGTTTTGGAATGACTACTTTTGCTTCGACTTCAAAGAGCGAATATGATCTGAGAAGAGGATATATAGGCATTTAAAATGGCGTATAATAATTCATTGTCGGACTTGGCTTGTTGGAATTTTTTATCGGGTACAATAAAAAAAACCCACATTTCTTTTAATTTTTTAAATTTTGACCATCGATTATTTTCACAATTTAAAAATATGTAGTACTATCTAAAATTAAATCTATTTTTAAACAAACTGATAGCTCATTTATTGCATTAAAATTGGCGAAGTTAGAGACTTTTCTTAAATACGGCCTTGAATTAATACCATCACTTTTTCATAGTACATACATAATCATATTTTATAGGCCCGCCGAAATGCCCATAGAATGCCAGGAAATGCTATGTAGGCATAAATAAATAATCTTTAGTTTAAAAAAAGGTTACATAAGCAATTGTTATTGGAAGTCTCCTGAAGAGAACCAGGGGTTTCCGATAGAAAAATATTGATTTTCAAGAGTTCTATACATAAAATACTGCATGGAAAACTTTGAGCTCTTTGAACGACCTCTAAGTATTTTTTGTTTTGATTTTGATTTTTTCGAAATAGAACAATCTTAGGGTGTGAGAGCATTAAAATTCAGTCTTTACTTATATTGGACCACCCCAATGTACTTAAAACGGAGACACGCCACCTCTTGCTGAGCAGATGGGGCTCGTTAACTGCCTTTCACGAAAACAATGCGCTTAATAAGTTCGTTTATTTTTTAAAGTACTTCAAATTATAATCTAGGGAAAAGCATGCGAAAAAAGTTTACAGTTATATATTTTAAAGCATGAGATGAAAAATGTTTTTTAAAACTCTCATCATTCAGTATCTTTTTCAAGCTTATATTAAGTACGTTTCACCTGTGTAGATAAATCTTGCAATCAATTTTTAACCAACTTCCAGATGAGCTAGAGACTCGAAACTTAATCTTAGCTCAGAACCTGGGGACAATGAGATATTTGAAAAACTCGTATTTATGGACCGCAATAGTTCATATTTGCAATTAATATTAGCTACATGAAAAGGAATAAGTACACAACTTACCCGATAGGTGGTACAGGAGATGAGATATTTGGAAACCCGTATTTATGGTGCGATTTGTTTCACATTTAGAACATATATTACTTAAATGTAAAGAAATAACTCCACAAAAAAATTTAGCCGTTAGGTGGCGCGGGGGTATATTTTTTTTACTAATCACTAATAAAAGCTTGTCATTAAAATAATTGTTTTTAAATTACTTGTTTAAAATAAAAACATTTATATACTGGGAATCATCTTTAGTACACCTAAAATCGTACACATCCCAATTTGTTTTGTGGTTACAAAATCTTAACCAAGTCTGCTCACGACATCGTCATCCTTCATATAGCAATACATCTATACACATATGAAACAAATTAATAAGTATTGATAAAATAAATAGGTTGTGCATGACGCATTTACCCAAAAAATTCTGGGACACCCTAATGCACCTACATATACAATGTATGTACATGCATGCAAAAATATGTATAGATATATGAGGCCAGAAATTCTATAGTAGCCTATCTACAAAAGCAATAAAAGTTATGACAAATTATAATCAACGAATTTTATAACACGTTTTAGGTAAAACATTTTTGTTTTTTTAGTGTATTATGGCTACTGTGGTTTTCATCGCTTATATGTATAAGCATACACATGCCTGGACAGGTATGTCTAGAATTGACAAAATATTTACAAAAGGGTCTAAACATATATACATTAGACTAATCGACTAAGATGCCTGTTAAAAGCGCAGCCCTTAGTATTAAGTTTAAAAGATCGCGCATCGCGAATTTCTATTTTCAATATAAAGTACTTAGAAAAAAATTGTGTTCAACTTTGGAATTTGTTTCCTCGGCTATGAACTATCGAACTAAAAACAGCGATACACTTTTTTGGGGAAAATTAGCCGCTCTATAAAAACGTCTATTATCATATTTTTTACAAACCGACTGGTTTAACGGTTACTCAAACTTAAAATTAAATGTATGTCTTATTACTGTTTTTTCTCCTATTTTAGGTAAAATAATTAAATTATCGTTAAATAATGCAAATTTTTTTTTACACATATCCTGCAAATTGTAATTGCCTGTTAGAAATATGTATTAACATTATTTTTAAATTGTTGAGCTTTACAGTTGTAAGTTCTATATGTTTATAGTTTCAAAATTGCCTTTTTTGTAACTTAAGATCTGAACACATTGAAAACGACGAGCTACAGACTACAGCTGTCAAATTATTTTAACACGTACTCTTATGTAGATACATAATTATTTTGGCAACGACCGGGCTTCGCGACGGCTGTGGTTGTGGCCAGATTAGACTATTTCTATTTTGCCGGCGACAGATAAGGTTCTTCCTCTTATTTTATGTCAAACTCGTCCAAATTCATGATGTCGCTGCCGCGTTCAAAAAAATCATGTCGTCGTCGACAAAGCGTTTAGATAACGAAGATAACAAATTGGTAGCAGGGGCCCGTAGCTCGTCGTTTTCAATGTGTTTAAAAATTAACTATTGAGTAACTGATTAAACTAATAAAACAAAGCACAACTCGATTCAAAAATACTCATTGTTCCATATTTATTAAGTTAAAAACTTTAAAACAAGATTATTTATGTAAAATCTAAAGTTACAAAAAAGGCAATTAAAAAAAAAATATAAGCAAGTAGTAGAACTTACAACTGTAAAGATCAATCATTTAAAAATAATTTTAATATCTTTTTGAAACTGGGAATTACAACTTTCAAGATTTTTTAAGCAATTTTGCAACATTAAATAATAATTTTAATTAGTTTACTTAAAATAGGAGAAAAAACTGTAATAATGACATTAGTTTAACTTTAAGTTTGAATAACCGTTAAACCAGTAGATTTATCAAAAAATCATAATAGACGTTTTTTGTATAGCGGCTAATTTCCTACAAAAATATGTATCGTTATTTTTAGTTCGATAAATCATTTACATAAAGTCCATTGCGTCACCTTCGCCGTCACTGTCAGTTGTCAAAAAAGTTGAATCGGTGTATTTGTATGAAGTAACGCTGCAAACCATTTTTTCAGAGTATTCTGAACTGTAGAGAAATGTGTAAGAATTCGTAAAGGTCTTATCCGATTTTTAGTCGAATTTTCTAAAATGAAATTAACTGTGCACACTTCGATTATTTTACGAAATTTCGGAAGAAAATCGGTCAGGCAATGAAAATAAAGCTGCTATGTAAATGATTTCTACCTGATTTCTGATGTGTTCGAATTTTCTTTATTTTTCGTACAGAAACTTCTTTACGAGTTCGTGTCAACCACTTCACATATTACTGAAGATTCGTAAAAAAATCGTTACAGAAATGAGATACTCCTAAAGATTTCCTTAAGATTTCGGGAACTTTGGTTTGCAGGGAAGTCACATGAACAAAGCTGACGGTGACGTTGACGCACAAATTAGCTCAACCCTCAACTTTGCTTATGCGTTTGCGTCAAGGGACAACTATTCTGTGTTGTTTTTACATACTTACATACATTTTGAACGTAAATTTTTTTATTTTGTGGAAATTTCGAATTAGTCTAATATACATATGTATATATATGTAGATCCCCTGATAACAAATTTTCAATGGGAATGGAACGATTCGTCTAGTACCCTAAGCTCCACACAGTTGATAACACAAGCAGATTAATTTAAGTACAAAGCGCGTGACTTTTGGATATACATACAATAATTTAAATATAATGTTTTTCTTCTTCTATTGTGATTTATTTTTAGAAAAACACCGATCAATAAACTCCAAGCACTCGCAAGTATTCACACATAAAATAAAAATGCCAAACCTTTGGACAGCTCTTACCAGACGAAAAACGGATGATGTTGTGGAAAACGAGTCGAAATTGGCGCGTGTTCTCAATCTATTCGATCTTACTGCGCTCGGTGTGGGAAGCACGCTCGGTCTGGGCGTATACGTGCTAGCCGGTTCAGTTGCATACAACATAGCTGGTCCTGCCGTAACCATATCATTTCTCATTGCTGCTATTGCGTCTGCCTTTGCTGGTATTTGTTATGCCGAATTTGCAGCGCGTGTTCCGAAAGCAGGTTCGGCGTATGTTTACAGTTATGTAACAATTGGCGAATTTGTGGCATTCACCATAGGCTGGAATCTGATATTGGAGTATGTAATTGGTAAGTGATGATATGGTATGGTGATACTTTAAAGTTTAAACCATTTATGTACTAAATATTTGAATTGATTTCCAATAGGCACCGCTAGTGTTGCTCGCGGGCTGAGTGGATACTTCGATGCGCTGATCAACAAAGCTATGTCTACTGCGCTGGAAGAAGCTTTACCTATCAATGTGAATTTCTTGGCGGATTATCCCGATTTTCTGGCATTCGGTGTGATACTGCTGCTGGCGGCAGTACTTGCATTCGGTGTAAAAGAATCTAGTTTCTTGAATAATATATTCACAGCAGTAAATATGATTACGATTGGAATAGTCCTAGTTGCTGGTGCTATAAATGGTACGTTGCAGTTTGCTGATCATTAAAAAGCCCTCAAGTGCAAAAGTGTAATGAGTTTTTCTTTTTTTTTGTAGCTGATCCTTCGAATTGGACGATACCAAAAGATCAGCTTCCTAGTGGTACGGAGAATTTCGGTAATGGTGGATTTATGCCCTTTGGTATCGCTGGCATTATGGCAGGGGCGGCAAAATGTTTCTTCGGATTTGTAGGCTTCGATTGTATAGCCACTACCGGAGAGGAAGCAATAAATCCCAAACGTAATATTCCCCTTGCCGTGGTTATTTCATTGATCATTATATTCTTATCTTACTTTGGTATTTCCACGGTACTTACGATGATGGTGCCTTATTATAATCTGGTAAGTAAACATATTTCAAGTGTAAATAATTTTCCTATTTCGATACAGAAACCGAATGTCAAAAAGTATTAACTTTGATATTAAAACGGTTTAGTAAAGTTTCTCTGGAGCCGCACTTATAATGTCCAATCTGTTTGTTCATGTTTAAGAAGGTTTCTTAAGTTATACATACGATACACTGAGACTTAGATCTCCTGGAATATGTTTCACCAAATTGCGCTCTTCATTACCAGTTTTGAACAGCTTAACCGGTATTCCACGAGCTCCACGAGCCTCCTTAGTTTTACGGGTTTTTGAACTTCCGTCAAATTATAACTTAAGAAAGTTTTATTATATGGCAGTTGAGAAGTGCATGTGCAAAACTTTTAATGAAGCATACATATCACGCACTTAGGCGCCTGGTATTAGCGGTCGCGATTAAAAAGGAGGGAATGAAAAGGCATTGTCAGCTTCTCATAAGCCTTTCTTCGCTGTACAGGCATCGAGTACATGGTGGTATCGGACGAACACTAGTTGCCACTTATCAATGCCTTTTCATAAACCTACCTTTTCAACTAGAATTTTTCACGCTAAAATAGATGCTAGCTAAATATAAACAACTTATTTTTCAACAAAAAACCTGAAGAAATGGCAACCATATATAGAAGAAAGAAATCAGCTGAGAATGAAAAATCTAAATTCCCATTCTGCGCTACGAGCTACAACTACAGAAAAATTCTGCGGTTTTGAGTTTTCATTTACATGGCGCTCTGGTAAGACAGATCGTGTCAGCTGACTCGGGTTTACGTACCGGTATGTTTATGTTCTTGACTAATTTTACCTTTATGATTGAAAAGTGATTTATTGAAAATATTAAAACAAAATGTAGGGAAACCACAAATTGATCAGGCTGGGGAAACACATGGGGAAAAACATTTGTTTCAGCTGCCTTTGCTTCGAATGGTATGATTTTTCATAATATGTTGTCAAATTTTAACAATAAAAGTCGAGTCGTGGTGGAAGTGCGTGGTGTAAGAAAATTGCAATAAATGTAAAGTAGTATGACCTAATAATAATATTTTTCATCTTAGATACTTGCCATCTTCAGTTCAAAAGCACATACCAAGAAATGAACGGTGTGTTACAAAAACATTTTGTGCATGCTAAAGACAGGTTGGAAAAACGAAAACAAACAAGATCATTGCAAGTACACATGACGAAGAACCCGTGCATTTCGTAAAATGGATTTCTTCATTTCAATATTTTTAATTTTTATACACATACGGACAAAAGTATTGGCACAAAGAACTTTCACAATGCGTGCAAAGTTTTTTAGCTCATTTATTTTCGCGAATTTTTTATAAAAATATAGCTAATATTATGACGCAAACTGTAAGATAAAATATACAACTTTCCAAAAAACTCAGGAAAATTTAATAAATTTCCAATGTTTAAACCCTATTTTTGGCATTGATTTTCTTCCATAAAAAGTATGTTCGCCATTTTTTTTATGGAAGAGATTGTACTATAATTTGATGGGCTACAAAACTGCATACTCAAAGTCTTTCTAGAAAATCTATTTAAACAGTTGCAAATTCATTGAATTTTTCCAAGTTCTGCATAAAATTTAGAAATTTTTTTTTTGTAATATGAGATATGTCCGTTTTTTATCAAAAATTTGCGAAAAGAAATTGGAACAAAAAACTTTGCATACATTGTGGAAAGTTCTCTGTGTCAATTACTTTTATCCGGAAAGGTAATTTTGAAATATTTTCGACTGTAATAAAAGATTTTCTTAAAAACCAATTTCGATATTTCATTAACGCTTCTTTTGAACTCAATAAAATAAGCTGTTTGCTAATTATGAATTAATTTAATATTATCTAGCGCCGGTTATTTAATGTCTGGTTATCACTATCCCCAGTTAAACATTAAACATTATCGACGATTTCGACATCATGCATGGTACAATTATTACAGGTATTGTCTTCCCAGAGAGCGCATATTCCGATCTGCCGTATTTAAAAAATATTGTTGTTGCCCACACTAAAACGTTTACTGCTAGGGAAAAGGGATATTTCCATGCCCTATATACCATATATGTTCACGTATTTTTTTAAACAAACCATCTTGCAGAGAACTTATTTAATTTGCAAAAGCCAGAAAAAAACATTTGCTTGTAAATAAATTCAAAATTTGTATGGATCACGTCATTTCCAACGTTTTTTCTTTTGTTTTGAAAAACTATAAAAATTAAATTGAGAGAAAACAAAAAGCAAGGTCAAATAAAAGTGAAAGAATCAACATTGAACTGCGTCAAAATGAAAATAAGGCAGCACGAATTTCGATGTGAAGCAGAACTCTCTGGGAAGACAATACCTGTAGTTGTTGTACCATGGACATCATGTACATAACATGTGATCGATAAATCAGTCGTTGTATTTAACCGGTGCTTCTACCTCCGATTTGTGTCAACCAGACATTGAACAAGCGGCGCTTAATTTTACGTAGCGCAACGGATTTGCAAATATACTGAAAAATGACTCGATAAAGACTTGAAAATAATTAGAGATACGACTTAAAAATGACTCGAAAAAGGCTCACAAATGTTAACAAAGACTCGAAAATAATTGGAAATAGAACTGAGAAATTACTCGAGAAAAACTCGAAAATGTTTAGAAAAACGACTGAAATATCTTTCGAATAAAACTCACAAATGAATATAAATTTGACTCGAAAAAGAATCAAAACTTATCAGAAAAGTGGGTAATAAAAGACTCGCCAAGAAGAGTCGCGGGCAGGATACCATTTCCTACCGACAAAAGAGTCTTTTATGATCAGAATATGAGCACATTTATGATTGTTTTAATCGCATAGAGAACTCAAAGATAAAACTCGTATATGATCAATGATTTCAGAAAATGCTGGGTGGGTAATTAAGAAATCTTCTTAACCTTTTGAAAGTGAAAAAGAGTGTGACTACTTTTCGCTTGTTCTTGCTGCTAGATAAGCATCATTTTTAACAGTGATTCGTTGTTCATTGGAAAATGCATACACATTTACACACAATTAATATTTATCAATGTATGTATATGTCATTATTTTTACAGGATAGAAACGCTCCGTTCCCTAAAGCTTTCGATGAAATTGAATGGTACACTATCAAATGGATTGTCACAATTGGTGCAGTTTTTGCCCTGACGACTAGTTTGTTGGGTGCTATGTTCCCTCTGCCTCGTGTGCTCTATGCCATGGGAAATGATGGCATCCTTTTCAAATCGTTTTCAAAAGTACACAACTATACTCAAACACCTCTATTGGCTACTGCCATATCTGGAATTTTTGCTGGTAAGATATTATAATGCTCAAAGAAGAATCATATACTGCTCATTTATTCCTTAAAGTCGAATAGGAAGCATTATGTCAGTCTAAAGCCAAAATTTTTATCCTAATCCGCTCTTCCTCTCTCTCTGGTTTTAAGCTGTGATGGCGCTAATTTTCAACTTGGAACAATTAATTGATATGATGTCCATTGGCACACTACTTGCTTACACGATAGTTGCGATTTGTGTTCTCGTACTCCGTTACCAAGATGAAGACATGGATATGAAGACAGTTTCCCTCCGGTGTCCAGCAGTTATTCGCCAATTCTTTAACGGCAACTCTTATCGTGAACCAAATGTGCTAACGTCGCGCATCACAAAAATCGGTATTGTAGTCTTTGCTGTTATTTGCATCATTTGGGATGGGATAGAAAGCTTCTATGGAGTTGAGTCCACTACCGGCACAGTAACGTTGAGCATAATCGGAGTAGTGCTCATACTGATCACGATCATCATTGGCATGCAACCGGTCTCCGGTCTAGAGTTGACTTTCAAAGTGCCACTCGTGCCATTCATACCCTGTCTTAGCGTGTTCGTGAATATCTACTTGATGTTCCAGCTAGACCAACAAACATGGATACGCTTCCTTGTATGGGTGTGTATTGGCTATGCGATTTATTTCTGCTATGGCCTTCGCAACTCTACACAAGTTACCAGAACCGAGAATCATGCGCAAGCGGCGATAAGAATGCAACACACAAATCAGGCATTCGAGCCGGATTGGAAGGTGGAAAATGGAGTTAATGGTGTTCATGGAATCGCGGAAAAACATTAGAAGTTTCGCCAAGAAGGAAGTATGAATTAGACAATGTGAATTGTAAATAAATTGCAATAGGATATTATACATATTATAAAGCTTTCGGAAAAAAAATCTAAAAATATATATACATATAGAAACATCGAACCCTAATCGCCAAAAGATATAAGCGATATTTTTTTAAATCTTTTTTTGATGCAGGAATGCACCTAGATGCTCGAGGAATATTTATGCATCGAAGAGAAAATTTAGAAAAAAATGTCGCCTACATCTTTTTTGCGGTTAAGGCTCGACATGTTGAATAAGTTGAGATGCCACAGCTTCGGCAAGTCATGTGCCTAGATTCTGGGCAAAGAAAGCCGGTTTAAGTCTGTTGGTGCCTTCTGCAACTTGAAAAATGCTTGCAAATGTGTACACATAAAAATTGCTTTAAAAATTGTACTCACTAATGTTATTGATTAATCGTGCTTTAGAGTAAAAATGACAATATTTACTTCAAAAAGTGGTTAATTTTAATATAGGCAGAATTTTTCGAAGAGCTGTGTTATGTACATAAATACTACTGTAGTTCCATCTGTCCAATCAGGTGGGGTGCGATAAAGCCATGCGAGATAACGCCATATGGCTCTATCTCCCATCCAATTGCGAGGTAAAGCCATATGGCATTATCACGCTTCGTATTGAGAGATAATGCCATATTTTTTCAATTGTGAGTTAAAGCCATATGGCCTTATCTCTCATATGAATTTATTTGTCATTGAGCTGGTTTCCCTTTTACGAAATGTGCAAAAAAAAATTTGTTACTTTTTTTAACTTGGGATTTTGTCTAATTTTTATTTGGGATTATGACACCCAGCCTGCGTGTCATAGTCCCAAGTAAAAAAATTGGGATTATGACACTGCAAGGGGAGTGTCATAATCCCAATTTTTTTACTTGGGATTTTGCCAGTTGGGACTATGCCATGTCACCGATTTTGCCCTTTTACAGAATGCTTACACCTTCTTGAATGCATATAGAGCAGAAAATATTCCGTAAAAGGGAAAATCACATGAGAGATAAAGCCATACGAGATAACGCCATATGGCCTTATCGCTCTTTGAAATTGGAAATAAAGCCATACAGAAATTTTGGCGCGAATATGGCTTTATCTCTCTTTGAATTGAGTGATAAGGCCATATGGCGTTATCTCGCATGGCTTTATCGCACCCCACCGTCCAATCATCATCTTATACTAAATGAAAGTATTTGTCAAACAGTTTTAGCTATACATATTCAAATTTTATATACTGTACAAATAATTTTTAATATTGTTTTTAGTTTTTACGTTTTTATTATTTGTTTCTTTCTATGTTTATTCGCCTTTTCCACACTTTTTTTCTTCTTTGCTACCATTTTAACTGTATGTATTATCATTTTAACTTTATGTATTTTAAACTATTTTTGTAATAGCTTATTTACTAGTTCTTTCCATAAATGATTTTGATAATAGCCTACAAAAGTGCGAGAGAGATAAATAGATTGCACATAAAAACTAAACGTTGTTCGCAGCTGTCAAATATCTTTAAAGTGGTTCACACTTTGCTGTACAAAATATTTAATTTTATCTTAATATTGTTAATAATTTCGCTAATGTGAGGTTTTAAATTTAAATATTAAAAAAAATTAAATAATTGACTGCCAAAATTCACGCGTTGTTTTTATGCGCCCCGTCCACTGTGCAACTCTGTTTTTACAATTTACATACATACATATATTATTTTACGTTAACATTAGGCGTGGTTTTTTTACGCGTATACGTATCTGCGCTTAAAAATTGTATGGAGCTCTAAGCGACAAACTTTATGTGCGCTTATGAATAGTTGTCGATAAAATCAAAGTTATCTACTTGTTTTGAAATGGAAATTGTCGATGATTGTTTTTTACACGTTAAGCGTAGATGTATGTATATACGTGTAAAAAAACACGGCTATTTTCTTCTAAACGAAATTAATAGGTTTTATGATCACCCGACTTTTTGTGATATTGTTAATACATACACACATACTATTGTAGGTAATTATATGTAGTTCTTACCACTTTTTGTCGCAAAAGTTTTGTAAATAAGTTAAGTCATTTCAATAAATAACTGAACTACCTACATATATATAAGAAAACTAAATAAAAGTATAACACTGAAAGAAGTAAAAACTTATAAAGGAAAATTAAGCTGATTTTAAATATGTATACCCTCCAGTACTGCTGGAGTCAATCGCTACTTTTGAACCGCTACTGCACCGACTCCTAGGTAAGTAGCTACTCTATAATACCATGGTACTAAACATAGTAGTGCAGAGTCGATCCAGTCGTAAGCAGGATAGCGATAAACTACGACAGAGGGCGCCCATAAATCACGCAAGTGACTGCTTTAGTAACCAGTGTTGCCGCGAAGCTTTTTTAGTGGTAGCCAAATTCCTTTAAAAAAAGGGCTTAAAAGAGCTAAAAATAGTCGTTGTGGCTAAAAATGGTAGCTAAAATTCATATTAATTGACACACAATCCGCTTTTACGCGCTCCGCCCTAAAAATTAAATAAAAACCTATAATAAGGCGAGATCAGCTATTTCCACAATTTCTACAAAATCACCTTTAGTGTCTGAATCATTCACATTTGTGTTGTTGTCATATATTGAGCCTTGATAACATACTGTTTGATATTAGAAACGTTTTGCAGCAGAAACTATTAGCCTTCATATAACATTTTATTCGAACTGTTGAATCAAGGCTCTCCAACCTCATCATATTTCGAATCTTAGTTTTTGTGGAATTCATTACGGAAAAAACGCGCTCAACAAAAGCATTTGAGTGCGGCAAGGATAATAATATGACGGCTACTTCACTTATATTTCCAAACATTTTATTGCCTGTTGCGGTTTTCACTCAGTAAGCAATTATCCAAAATTCTTCAGAGTCGGATGGAATGCAATTATGAAAAAAGTTATTCCATGGCAAAGTTAAAAGAATTAAATATTCAGTTTCCGCTGCATCTTTTTCCCTCAAATTCATTTATGGGCCGATTCTGAACATAAACTCCCTGGGAGTTTTCTCTATTTTACATTTCCTCCTATCATGAATAAAAATTCCCCGAGGATTTTTTATATTAAATGGCGGAATTGAGCTGTCAAAAAAGTGTTAGCTTTTCAAAACAGCAGCTCGAATTTCCTCCTCCCAAATTTTCGGGGAAAACACTACGCCCTGGGAGTTAATTATTGGAGGATTTATTTCTCGGGAGAAACAAATTCCCGGAGAAAAAAATTCCCGGGAATATTAAAAATAGGGCTGATAGTGAATTGGCATATAGTAAGTATAGTATTGGATAGTGAAACTCACACTCTTGTGATTCAAACACTTTTCTGGTGACAAAATTAAGCTTTTTTAAAAGTATTTAATTGACTAGGTAATCGTTTCAAAAGCTCTTCGATTAGGGTAATTAAAAATTTTTGATATTCTTTTAATATGCTTGTTAAGTCAAGTTTATCACGCAGTTCATTAGCCTCTTTTGTAAAATTATCGTGGAAAACTAAGTTTTGTACATTTTTATAATTGGAAACATTTTTTTTTTGAAGGGGAAAAATCGCCAAAAATCGCTAATGGCGATTTCCTAAATTTTTACACGCGAATATCAAAAAAAAAACCTCCAAATTGGCACTAAATCGCCAAATCTAGACACTCTGTTCGACACCAGCTTGCTGGCTCGATCAAGTGATTGTACCATCAGGCTCGAAGCATATAACTTACCAGCATGCTGGTACAATATTTATTTCTTTACAAATGAGGTCGGGGAAAGATCGAAATGATTATAGCCAAAATTTCATAATTTTTCTACTATTTTGTTAAACATTGTTTTTTTTTTTTAATTCACAACTGCAATATCGTGAACTTAATATTCCACAAACACGGCTTTGACTCATATAATGCAAGAAATTTCCGCCAAAAAATTTTCAAATAGTTTTTGAAGTCGCACCAGCGGCTGGTACAATCACAAGAACATACACGGTCAATCGAATTGATGGGCCATTTAACAAATGAAGCATATTAAGGGCCAGTTTTTCAGTGCACGGCCGTGGCTTAAACTAAGTTAAAACGCCCGATCTGGCTGATGTAAACTAAGATCAGCCAATCAAATGTCAGCCAGCTGTTCAATTTGAACTCAGTTTACTTAATCTGAGTTTAAACTGGCACTGAAAAACTGGCCCTAGCGGCTGTAAACTTATCTATTTTAAACTATAGTTAAATCGTTAATAGATAAGTTAAAAAAAAAGCCCTAACACTTTTACAGTATGTATGTATAAAAACGTAAGGAACATACAATACATACATGTATATATATCAGTCTTTCTTAGTTAAAAAATTCATCTCTTAAATAAATGCAAAAAAATTAGATCAAATTAAAAGTATACAACTTTTTCATGCCCAGTATGAATAAATTCTCCAAAGGGCTAAAGAAGGGCTAGGGGCAATTTTAAATTTATGTGGCCAAAAAAAGTATGTGGTAGCTAAATTTAGCCACCAAAAGTCTAAAACGGCAACACTGTTAGTAACTCCCGGTAGTGCAGAGAGAGCCAATGGAGACTACCGCCTAGGCCATTGCCTTGTAAAAGTAATCGTTGAAATACACTACAAGTAGTCGGTCGGTAATTGACGGAGTTTACCAAGTAGCTACCGTTTCATCAGTCCTGTTGTCGCTCCCCCGTACTGCAGGGTATATACACTAGCCGGCCTCGTATGCGCGAGGCTTCGAAACGCGTTGAATTTGTACATATGTAAGTATACATATGGAGAAAAAAGGGGGCAACCCTATTTAAAAAAACCCTATTGTACACCTAACGGCGAAGCATTTTGTTTGACATCGAATATATTTAATGCAACGAACGAACCTTATAATTTTTTAGACGGCGGCAACACAATTAAAAAAATAAAATAAACCTGGAGGCCAAATCCTTTCATTTGACAACGAAAAAATAAAACCTTATTGTACATCCGAAGATCCAATTTTTTTAATTTGAATAAACTATGCAAATGTGATGTCATTAACAAAAAATGCCAAAAAGGTCATTTTGCCGTATAGTGTAATATATTGGCGTTTACTTATACATATGATAGTGTTTGGCCGAGCTTCTCCGATTTGTGGCATGCTCCAATATGTTGTCACACAAAGGGGAGGGAGGTACAGTTTTGCGCCGGCTCCGAACTACGATCGTATTTTTAGGAGAAGCTGCTTTTTTATCTTAAGTTGAACCGGGCTTTAACCCAGGCCCTGGTAGCGCGCACGACCATTAGCGATTGGCGTGGTCAAAAAATCTCAATTTTGCTTCATGCTATGTTAGGATAAAGCAGTAATTTTTAATTGGGTGGGAACCCTACTCAAAAAAAAAGGTTGTTGTAGATACGAAGGCTATGTTCTTTAATTTGGTATCTCATTTTGTTATCCAACGAACAGCGAAGATCTTATAATTTTTAAACAACCCTTCTACAAAAAATACAGTTTTGCACATCTAGAGGCTAACGGCTCTATTTTGTATCAGTGATAAATTCTTGTCACAGTTTTTATTACGGAAAAATATATGAAAAAGTTGAAATTTGTCAGTAAAAACTTTTTGTCACCGATGCAGAATTGAGCTATACGTATTTTCGTTGGTGGCAACCCTACTCCAAAAAATAAAATATTTATGCTTATCTAGAGGCCAGTCCTTTTATTTGACACCTCATTTTTTGTATTCCAACGAACTGCGATGAACTTATAATTATTTATGGCAACCTATAGAAATTCTAAATACCAAAGATCATGCTCCTGTTTATACAGAATATATTAGAGAAAATCTGGTACAAATTCGTTTAGTAGTTTTCGATATAAGCGCATTAAATGAATCTCTACTTACCATTATACTACTTATGTATAGATAAGTTAGAAACTTTTAAATAGGTGGCAACCCTACTAAAAATAAAAGTGTATGTACATACGCAGGCCATGCTCTTTCATTTGGTATCTCATTTTGTTATCCAACGAACAGTGAAGATCTCATAATTTTTAAACAACCCTTCTACAAAAAATACATTTTTGCACATCTAGAGGCTAACGGCTCCATTCTATATCAGTGACAAATTCTTGTCACAGTTTTTATTTCGAAGTTTATTAACAGGTGGCCATCCTATTCAAAGAAATAAAACATTAGTGATTTTCTAGAGGCGAATCGCTTTCATTTGACGCCTCATCTTTTGTAATCCAACAGACGGTGAGGATCTTATAGTTTTTTAGACAGGTGACAACTGTATTATAATACTTTCCTATTATTTCCCTAAAGGTTGAATTAAACTGAATTGCTTAAATTGCATTGTGTTGCATTTACTTATACTTATTGAATTGTATAAACCATACAACACTAAATTCAGTGTTCATTTGGTGGTATTTGAATTGTGCGATTTTCAAAATATTAGCTAAGCACCGTTATTGTAGAATAACAGTCGTCCTGCGCACAGAAGAGTATAAAAGCGAGTAGGCAGGCATATTTGTCGGTGGGCATACACTACCGGCAAACGAAGCGTTTAGGCTTATATTTGGCGGAGGTTACCACTCCCGCCGACGGGTAAGGTTAGTGAAGGGATATTTACTCCCCCTGCCTTTAAGCGTTCTTGATAGGATTCCTAATTTAAGAAGTGTGTTTAATAAAAACGGGTTTATTAAATTTTTGTAATTCTAGGGACTATTTCAGTTTTTTGAGACTAAATATACCTATAATATCAATAAATATAGCGATAAAGTGCGAAATAGTCATGAAATTTTTGATTCAGTCCCGCGAGTCTCAAAAATTCCGAAATATTTCCCGAATTGCGGTGAAAGCGGGTAAGATGAGTTCAGTTGTGGTGAGTTAAGGTTTGGTGAATTTAGGGGTGATGAGTATAAGTGAAGTGTGGTGAGTATTAGGGAAGGTGTTAATATTTTCCGATATCATAAATAACTTATTTCAATTTCAATTTATTTCAATACTAAGTATTAGTACGATAAGATCAAATGTAAAATGTACTAGCTTTGAACTACCTCACAACTAGTATGAGCCGCATGTTCACCTAGTCAGCCAACTATCTTTTTTCCATGCAATCAACTAGTATTCTTAACATGGGGATGTCCTACGAGATGGCAATTGTCAGATTTCGGTCAGAAATATACCAGCCTCATACTCAAAATAGACCGAAAGTTACTAGTCCGATTATGGACCAAACTACTACTTTGCAAGTCAAAAAATAAAATGAATTCATGAATATACAATAAAAAACATTTGACTAAGTACATTTTAATACATTGCACATTTTTATTTAGCAGCCTTATGGATCGATTACGGATAACAACACAACTACGGTTCGGTTGCCAGCTGACAACGCAATTTGACAGTTCGACAACCAGCAAGCGGCTGTAAACAAGCTATGCGAGTAAAATTAAATTATTAAAATAAAGAGTTTTAAAGAAAAGACAGCAATAAAGCTAAATTCATCACAATTATTTGTTTAAGAGGAAGAGAAGTGCATGAACGCTGCCTCATTCAGGCGACATTTAAAGGATGATTCCAATCCTCTAGAGCTACCGCGTGCACTGTAAGCAAAAGTTAATGCTTTCAAGGCATTTCTTTTGTTATCGTTTTGTGGTAATTTTCAAAGCATATTGAGGACTTCCAAAAGAAGCTGTAGTATAATTGGTTAATAAACTGATGAACCACTTCGTTGAACTTCAATACCTTCGCTCATAAAAGCTTGCGCACCTCTTCGATTAAGTGCCACAGCAATGTCTTTAATTTGGAAACCTTGGTGCGTCGGTAGTTTGAAAAGAGGTTCTTTAGTTGATAAATAAAAAAGCAATGTCTTTAATTTGGAAACCTTGGTGTGTCGGTAGTTTTAAAATAGGTGCTTCAGTTGATAAAGAAAAAAATTTGCAATCAGTGTTCGCTTTTGTTTCGCCAAAAGGGCGTACTCCACGGGAACTAAAATTTCAAGTTGTTTCTTTATTTTCACCATATTCTGTAAAAGCAAGCAGCATTGCAAAATGTTAATATCGTTCAAATTATTAAAAAGTAAAATATATCACACTTTTAAATTTTCGCTCCTAAATACGCTCCAAAAATATTCCCAGCAACCACAAAAATGTAGTCGCCTGTATACACACTTTGTAGCAACTGCAGTTGTCAGTTGAAAGTTGCCAGTTGCCATGTAATATCGATTTGGCAACTAGCAACACAACTGAAGTTCGATTGCTATCGATAATCGACCCATAAGATTTGCCAATAAGTAGTGTTAAATTTTTTGAGTATTAATTAAAAGGAAAAATAACTACATAAATATTTCAAACTTTCGAACATAAATTGAACTACATTTTCCACTAAATGATATTAAAAGTAAAAGCTTTCAAGTACTATAAATACTATATTTTTATCTTTTTTAATAAAGTGAATATGGAAAAGAAAAAATTTAAGTAAAAGTAAAACCAATACTTTAGTTTATTTTTGAGTGCACTAAAATAAAAATAAAAGTTTTCATTAAAATAAATTAAATTCATAAGCTATGCACATTTCAGTCATTATTTAAAAGTAATAATTAATGTTTAAAATTTGAGATTTCGATAAGAATTCAATTCAATTCAAGAATTCAAGCTCAATTAAATAATTATGTCAATCGTGTAATTAAAAAGTCAAAAATAATTGAAAATTATCAAAAATAAAAAAATAATCATATAATTAAAATTAACGAATTATTTCAAAAATTGTGTATAAGTTATTAATTATTAATCATTAAACAAGTTCTACTATCGGTATTTAATCATTAAACGGTTATCCAAAAAAA
>NW_023458559.1:24303317-24324784 GCF_013731165.1 Rhagoletis pomonella | reverse complement strand
AGTGTCATAATCCCAATTTTTTTACTTGGGATTTTGCCAGTTGGGACTATGCCATGTCACCGATTTTGCCCTTTTACAGAATGCTTACACCTTCTTGAATGCATATAGAGCAGAAAATATTCCGTAAAAGGGAAAATCACATGAGAGATAAAGCCATACGAGATAACGCCATATGGCCTTATCGCTCTTTGAAATTGGAAATAAAGCCATACAGAAATTTTGGCGCGAATATGGCTTTATCTCTCTTTGAATTGAGTGATAAGGCCATATGGCGTTATCTCGCATGGCTTTATCGCACCCCACCGTCCAATCATCATCTTATACTAAATGAAAGTATTTGTCAAACAGTTTTAGCTATACATATTCAAATTTTATATACTGTACAAATAATTTTTAATATTGTTTTTAGTTTTTACGTTTTTATTATTTGTTTCTTTCTATGTTTATTCGCCTTTTCCACACTTTTTTTCTTCTTTGCTACCATTTTAACTGTATGTATTATCATTTTAACTTTATGTATTTTAAACTATTTTTGTAATAGCTTATTTACTAGTTCTTTCCATAAATGATTTTGATAATAGCCTACAAAAGTGCGAGAGAGATAAATAGATTGCACATAAAAACTAAACGTTGTTCGCAGCTGTCAAATATCTTTAAAGTGGTTCACACTTTGCTGTACAAAATATTTAATTTTATCTTAATATTGTTAATAATTTCGCTAATGTGAGGTTTTAAATTTAAATATTAAAAAAATTAAATAATTGACTGCCAAAATTCACGCGTTGTTTTTATGCGCCCCGTCCACTGTGCAACTTTATTTTTCTGTTTTTACAATTTACATACATACATATATTATTTTACGTTAACATTAGGCGTGGTTTTTTACACGTATACGTATCTGCGCTTAAAAATTGTATGGAGCTCTAAGCGACAAACTTTATGTGCGCTTAGAATAGTTGTCGATAAAATCAAAGTTATCTACTTGTTTTGAAATGGAAATTGTCGATGATTGTTTTTTACACGTAAAGCGTAGATGTATATACGTGTAAAAAAACACGGCTATTTTCTTCTAAACGAAATTAATAGGTTTTATGATCACCCGACTTTTTGTGATATTGTTAATACATACACACATACTATTGTATTTAATTATATGTAGTTCTTACCACTTTTTGTCGCAAAAGTTTTGTAAATAAGTTAAGTCATTTCAATAAATAACTGAACTACCTACATATATATAAGAAAACTAAATAAAAGTATAACACTGAAAGAAGGAAAAACTTATAAAGGAAAATTAAGCTGATTTTAAATATGTATACCCTCAATTACTGCTGGAGTCAATCGCTACTTTTGAACCGCTACTGCACCGACTCCTAGGTAAGTAGCTACTCTATAATACCATGGTACTAAACATAGTAGTGCAGAGTCGATTCAGTCGTAAGCAGGATAGCGATAAACTACGACAGAGGGCGCCCATAAATCACGCAAGTGACTGCTTTAGTATCCAGTGTTGCCGCGAAGCTTTTTTAGTGGTAGCCAAATTCCTTTAAAAAAAGGGATAGTAAGAGCTAAAAATAGTCGTTGTGGCTAAAAATGGTAGCTAAAATTGTTTACTTACATAATCATATATAAGTATACACGCAAACATTTTCAATAAGTAATGGTATAGATAAACAATGAAATCTGGAAAAAAAGCAAATATTTTATCCAACCTAAAACTTTTTTGTATAATAGGGGAAATATTCGACACCAGGGTGTCCAGATTTTTGAAAAAAGAAGCGCAATTTCTGAAAAGAAATCGCCAAAAATCGCCAATTTTTTTTAAATAAAATTAATGAAATCGACTTAACAAATCTTTTACTTTAAAACGAGATAGGTTAAAAAAACGAATATAATACCTTCAGGGTATTAATAGATAACACAAATCACTTATATAATAGTGATGTACAAACAGTTTTCTTTAAAAATACGCATACTTTTTAAAAATATTTGTTTCAACACATTTTGCAATAGAACTGCGCAACTATTAAATTGATTATAGCTCGTATTAATTGATTATCGCACAATCCGCTTTTACGCACTCGGCCCTAAAAATTAAATAAAAACCTATAATAAGGCGACACCAGCTATTTCCACAATTTCTTCAAAATCACCTTTAGTGTCTGAATCATTCACATTTGTGTTGTTGTCATATATTGCGCGTTGATAACATACTGTTTGATATTGGAAACGTTTTGCAGCAGAAACTATTAGCCTTCATATACCATTTTATTCGAACTGTGAATCAAGGCTCTCCAACCTCATCATATTTCGAATCTTAGTTTTTGTGGAATTCATTACGGAAAAAAAGCGCTCAACAAAAGCATTTGAGTGCGGCAAGGATAATAATATGACGGCTACTTTACTTATATTTCCAAACATTTTATTGCCTGTTGCGGTTTTCACTCAGTAAGCAATTATCCAAAATTCTTCAGAGTCGGAGGGAATGCAATTATGAAAAAAGTTATTCTATGGCAAAGTTAAAAGAATTAAATATTCAGTTTCCGCTGCATCTTTTTCACTCAAATTCATTTATGGGCCGATTCTGAACATAAACTGCCTAGGAGTTTTCTCTATTTTACATTTCCTCCTATCACGAATAAAAATTCCCCGAGGATTTTTTATATTAAATGGCGGAATTGAGCTGTCAAAAAAGTGTTAGCTTTTCAAAACAGCAGCTCGAATTTCCTCATCCCAAATTTTCGGGGAAAACACTACGCCCTGGGAGTTAATTATTGGAGGATTTATTTCTCGGGAGAAACAAATTCCCGGAGAACAAAATTCCCGGGAATTTTAACAATTGGGCTGATAGTGAATTGGCATATAGTAAGTATAGTATTGGATAGTGAAACTCGCACTCTTGTGATTCTAACACTTTTCTGGTGACAAAATCAAGCTTTTTTAAAAGTATTTAATTGACTAGGTAATCGTTTCAAAAGCTCTTCGATTAGGGTAATTAAAAATTTTTGATATTCTTTTAATATGCTTGTTAAGTCAAGTTTATCA
The DNA here is from genome assembly GCF_013731165.1 of Rhagoletis pomonella. NCBI lineage: Eukaryota > Metazoa > Arthropoda > Insecta > Diptera > Tephritidae > Rhagoletis > Rhagoletis pomonella. The sequence goes on along the minus strand of NW_023458559.1, from coordinate 24,321,739 downwards.
CGCAGTTCATTAGCCTCTTTTGTAAAATTATCGTGGAAAACTAAGTTTTGTATATTTTTATAATTGGAAACAATTTTTTTTGAAGGGAAAAATCGCCAAAAATCGACAACGGCGATTTCCTAAATTTTTACGCGCGAATATCCAAAAAAAACCGCCAAATTGGCACTAAATCGCCAAATCTGGACACTCTGTTCGACACCAGCTTGCTGGCTCGATCAAGTGATTGTACCATCAGGCTCGAAGCATATAACTTACCAGCATGCTGGTACAATATTTATTTCTTTACAAATGAGGTCGAGGAAAGATCGAAATGATTATAGCCAAAATTTCATAATTTTTCTACCATTTTGTTAAACATTGTTTTTTTTTTTAATTCACAACTGCAATATCGTGAACTTAATATTCTACAAACACGGCTTTGACTCATATAATGCAAGAAATTTCCGCCAAAAAATTTTCAAATAGTTTTTGAAGTCGCACCAGCAGCTGGTACAATCACAAGAATATACACGGTCAATCGACTTGATGGGCCATTTAACAAATGAGGCATATTAAGGGCCAGTTTTTTAGTGCACGGCCGTGGCTTAAACTAAGTTAAAACGCCCGATCTGACTGATGTAAACTAAGATCAGCCAATCAAATGTCAGCCAGCTGTTCAATTTGAACTCAGTTTACTTAATCTGAGTTTAAACTGGCACTGAAAAACTGGCCCTAGGGGCTGTAAACTTATCTATTTTAAACTATAGTTAAATCGTTAATAGATAAGTTAAAAAAACAGCCCTAACACTTTTACAGTATGTATGTATAAAAACGTAAGGAACATACAATACATACATGTATATATATCAGTCTTTCTTAGTTAAAAAATTCATCTCTTAAATAAATGCAAACAAATTAGATCAAATTAAACGTATACAACTTTTTCATGCCCAGTATGAATAAATTCTCCAAAGGGCTAAAGAAGGGCTAGGGGCAATTTTAAATTTATGTGGCCAAAAAAGTATGTGGTAGCTAAATTTAGCCACCAAAAGGCTAAAACGGCAACACTGTTAGTAACTCCCGGTAGTGCAGAGAGAGCCAATGGAGACTACCGCCTAGGCCATTGCCTTGTAAAAGTAATCGTTGAAATACACTACAAGTAGTCGGTCGGTAATTGACGGAGTTTACCAAGTAACTACCGTTTCATCAGTCCTGTTGTCGCTCCCCGGTACTGCAGGGTATATACACTAGCCGGCATCGTATGCGCGAGGCTTCGAAACGCGTTGAATTTGTACATATGTATATGTATGTGTGTATGAGAAAAAAGGGGGCAACCCTTTTTTAAAAAAAACCATATTGTACACCTAATGGCGAAGCACTTTTGTTTGATATCTAATAAATTTAATGCAACGAACGAACCTTATAATTTTTTAGACGGCGGCAACACTATTAAAAAAAAAATAAACCTGAAGGCCAAATCCTTTCATTTGACAACGAAAAAATAAAACCTTATTGTACATCCGAAGATCCAATTTTTTTAATTTGAATAAACTATGCAAATGTGATGTCATTAACAAAATATGTCTTCACGTATTATACGTGATTATATTATGCAAAGTCTCGTCCAAATCTGTCTAGTAATTTTCGAGATTAATAATAATAACACTGTACAGCATTTGGCTGGGTATTGGACCAAACTGACTTTTTTAAGTAGTTGACTCATAATTAAACAAGTAATTTCTCCGTTTTTCGAAGTTAGCCTCCGAACCTATGAACCTATGATAAAAAATAATTTTTGTTTTTTTCGAAAAGGGTTGCCGTCTATACGAAAAATTATAAGATGTGGGCTGTTCGCTGGACTAAAGAAAATTCGTTTGGTAAAATACCCAGAAAAAAGGTCGATTTTGCCGTATAGTGTAATATATTGGCGCTTACTTATACATATGTTAGTATTTGGCCGAGCTTCTCCGATTTGTGGCATGCTCCAATATGTTGTCACACAAAGGGGAGGGAGGTACAGTTTTGCGCCGGCTTCGAACGACGATCGTATTTTTAGGAGAAGCTGCTTTTTTATCTTACGTTGAACCGGGCTTTAGCCCAGGCCCTGGTAGCGCGCACGGCCATTAGCGTTTGGCGTGGTAAAAAAATCTCAATTTTGCTTCATGCTATGTTAGGATAAAGCAGTAATTTTTAATTGGGTGGGAACCCTACTCAAAAAAAGGTTGTTGTGGATACGAAGGCTATGTTCTTTAATTTGGTATCTCATTTTGTTATCCAACGAACAGCGAAGATCTTATAATTTTTAAACAACCCTTCTACAAAAAATACATTTTTGCACATCTAGAGGCTAACGGCTCTATTTTGTATCAGTGATAAATTCTTGTCACAGTTTTTATTACGGAAAAATATATGAACAAGTTGAAATTTGACAGTAAAAAAATTTTGTCACCGATGCTATACGTATTTTCGTTGGGTAGTGACGGTGCAGAGTTGGATATCTTCGCTTATTAAGATTGAATATATTCATTTTCTTAACAGTTGGCAACCCTACTCAAAAAATAAAATATTTATGCTTATCTAGAGGCCAATCCTTTTATTTGACACCTCATTTTTGTAATCCAACGAACTGCGATGATCTTATAATTATTTATGGCTACCCTATAGAAATTCTAAATACCAAAGATCATGCTCCTGTTTATACAGAATATATTAGAGAAAATCTGGTACAAATTCGTTTAGCAGTTTTCGATACAAGCGCATTAAATGAATCTCTACTTACCATTATACTACTTATGTATAGATAAGTTAGAAACTTTTAAATAGGTGGCAACCCTACTAAAAAATAAAAGTTTATGTACATACGCAGGCCATGCTCTATCATTTGGTATCTCATTTTGTTATCCAACGAACAGTAAAGATCTTATAATTTTTAAACAACCCTTCTACAAAAAATGCATTTTTGCACATCTAGAGGCTATCAGTGACAAATTCTTGTCACAGTTTTTATTTCGAAGTTTATTAACAGGTGGCCATCCTATTCAAAGAAATAAAACATTAGTGATTTTCTAGAGGCGAATCGCTTTCATTTGACGCCTCATCTTTTGTAATCCAACAGACGGTGAGGATCTTATAGTTTTTTAGACAGGTGACAACTGTATTATAATACTTTCCTATTATTTCCCTAAAGGTTGAATTAAACTGAATTGCTTAAATTGCATTGTGTTGCATTTACTTATACTTATTGAATTGTATAAACCATACAACACTAAATTCAGTGTTCATTTGGTGGTATTTGAATTGTGCGATTTTCAAAATATTAGCTAAGCACCGTTATTGTAGAATAACAGTCGTCCTGCGCACAGAAGAGTATAAAAGCGAGTAGGCAGGCATATTTGTCGGTGGGCATACACTACCGGCAAACGAAGCGTTTAGGCTTATATTTGGCGGAGGTTACCACTCCCGCCGACGGGTAAGGTTAGTGAAGGGATATTTACTCCCCCTGCCTTTAAGCGTTCTTGATAGGATTCCTAATTTAAGAAGTGTGTTTAATAAAAACGGGTTTATTAAATTTTTGTAATTCTAGGGACTATTTCAGTTTTTTGAGACTAAATATACCTATAATATCAATAAATATAGCGATAAAGTGCGAAATAGTCATGAAATTTTTGATTCAGTCCCGCGAGTCTCAAAAATTCCGAAATATTTCCCGAATTGCGGTGAAAGCGGGTAAGATGAGTTCAGTTGTGGTGAGTTAAGGTTTGGTGAATTTAGGGGTGATGAGTATAAGTGAAGTGTGGTGAGTATTAGGGAAGGTGTTAATATTTTCCGATATCATAAATAACTTATTTCAATTTCAATTTATTTCAATACTAAGTATTAGTACGATAAGATCAAATGTAAAATGTACTAGCTTTGAACTACCTCACAACTAGTATGAGCCGCATGTTCACCTAGTCAGCCAACTATCTTTTTTCCATGCAATCAACTAGTATTCTTAACATGGGGATGTCCTACGAGATGGCAATTGTCAGATTTCGGTCAGAAATATACCAGCCTCATACTCAAAATAGACCGAAAGTTACTAGTCCGATTATGGACCAAACTACTACTTTGCAAGTCAAAAAATAAAATGAATTCATGAATATACAATAAAAAACATTTGACTAAGTACATTTTAATACATTGCACATTTTTATTTAGCAGCCTTATGGATCGATTACGGATAACAACACAACTACGGTTCGGTTGCCAGCTGACAACGCAATTTGACAGTTCGACAACCAGCAAGCGGCTGTAAACAAGCTATGCGAGTAAAATTAAATTATTAAAATAAAGAGTTTTAAAGAAAAGACAGCAATAAAGCTAAATTCATCACAATTATTTGTTTAAGAGGAAGAGAAGTGCATGAACGCTGCCTCATTCAGGCGACATTTAAAGGATGATTCCAATCCTCTAGAGCTACCGCGTGCACTGTAAGCAAAAGTTAATGCTTTCAAGGCATTTGTTTTGTTATCGTTTTGTGTTCATTTTCAAAGCATATTGGGGACTTCCAAAAGAAGCAGTAGTATAATTGGTTAATAAACTGATGAACCACTTCGTTGAACTTCAATACCTTCGCTCATAAAAGCTTGCGCACCTCTTCGATTAAGTGCCACAGCAATGTCTTTAACTTGGTGCTTTAGTAGATAAAGAAAAAAGCAATGCCTTTAATTTGGAAACCTTGGTGTGTCGGTAGTTTTGAAAGAGGTGCTTCAGTTGATAAAGAAAAAAATTTGCAATCAGTGTTCGCTTTTGTTTCGCCAAAAGGGCGTACTCCACGGGAACTAAAATTTCAAGTTGTTTCTTTATTTTCACCATATTCTGTAAAAGCAAGCAGCATTGCAAAATGTTAATATCGTTCAAATTATTAAAAAGTAAAATATATCACACTTTTAAATTTTCGCTCCTAAATATGCTCCAAAAATATTCCCAGCAACCACAAAAATGTAGTCGCCGGTATACACACTTCGTAGCAACTGCAATTGTCAGTTGAAAGTTGCCAGTTGCCATCTGTAATATCGATTTGGCAACTAACAAAACACAACTGAAGTTCGATTGCTATCGATAATCGACCCATAAGATTTGCCAATAAGTAGTGTTAAATTTTTTGAGTATTAATTAAAAGGAAAAATAAATACATAAATATTTCAAACTTTCGAACATAAATTGAACTACATTTTCCACTAAATGATATTAAAAGTAAAAACTTTCAAGTACAATAAATACTATATTTTTATCTTTTTTAATAAAGTGAATATGGAAAAGAAAAAATTTAATTAAAAGTAAAACCAATACTTTAGTTTATTTTTGAGTGCACTAAAATAAAAATAAAAGTTTTCATTAAAATAAATTAAATTCATAAACTATGCACATTTCAGTAATTTTTTAAAAGTAATAATTAATGTTTAAAATTTGAGATTTCGATAAGAATTCAATTCAATTCAATTCAATCCAAGAATTCAAGCTCAATTAAATAATTATGTCAATCGTGTAATTACAAAGTCAAAAATAATTGAAAATTATCAAAAATAAAAAAATAATCATATAATTAAAATTAACGAATTATTTCAAAAATTGTGTCTAAGTTATTAATTATTAATCATTAAAAAAGCTCTACTATCGGTATTTAATCATTAAACGGTTATCCAAAAAACATGCTTTAATTAATAATCATTATGAATATTAATCATTATTTAACAGGTATAGTAAAATTGCGAGTACGTACTCGCTTTAACGGTTTACAATATACCCAAATAAAAGTTATAACATTTTGTTTACTCCATTGTAATAAACTGTCGAAGTCAAATAAAACCGGGCATGAATAAATCGGTTTGTACTTGGTACAAGTCTGGCCATTTGCGAACTAGTTCGGTTTGTGTCAGGAAATTCTAGTTGTAAACTAGTATTTTCCTGACTAGTTTGGGGTTTCACTGCAGGGGATCTTTTATAGTACAACAAATACATTTAGTTCGGAAGTATTTTGCATCTCGCAAGTACCTGAGTGGATACTTTGGACCAGAGTAACTGCTTTGGTGTATAGTAGTGCTGAAAAATCATTGATGGGACCAATGCCTTTACCTATGGGTTTTTTAAACCATCAATGGTATTTTACTTCATACTAATAAATGCAAATTCCTTTTTAACGTTAACCTGCGAAAAGCAAATAGTTGTCGCGAAACCTTTTTATTAATTTAAGAAAAAATACATAAATACAGTGCCTTGGTTTGAACTTTCTTACTACTTGGTTTTATTCGGAATTTTCTGATACATATTTAGTAGAGATATCATTCGATTCGAGATATCCATTTTTCGTGAAATCTACGAAAATACTATCACTGAATCCGAATAGCTACGAACGTAGCGTATACTTGGAATACATACATGGGGGCTTCTGTGATAGCCCCCTCTTATATCCTATTTTCACCAAAAGCTTAAGAGGTCAGGTAAGTTGCAGGAATTTCGTCATTGGATAATCGGCAGGGTTTATTTCTTACTTTTTGCCTTTTTACTTTTATTTTCTTATACTTAAAATGAGCAACTACCCCTTTCAAGTTGTTTTTCAATAGGCATAAACAGCAGTTAAGGCTTGGTGGAAATGAACTATTAGCTTGAAAGTACATGAAAAGTTGTATTTTTTGTGGATTTTAAATCCGTCAAATATAATATACGTAAATAAAATTATATTTGTGTAACCGTTTTCTCTTTAGCGGGTCACTCTAATAAACAATCGATATTATTGATGGTTGTCTACAAAAGCATCGAAAACCATCGATGGTGCTACTGTCGATGGTTTTGCCGCACTAATATCCGCTTTTGAAAGTTCCGCATTTTGAAATTCTGTCTAACAAAATTCTACTTTTCGCACTTTCGTCTTTCAAAATTAAAATCTCAATCAAGTGTAAAATCTGACAAAATTCACCATATTCGCATCTTTGGCTATGTCACATGGGCATGGCATGAACGAGCATACGCTCAAAGAGCATAACCATCACGTGTACGTACCCTGTGGGGAAAATCTCTAGTGCTGAACTGGTGCGCTTCTAGTACATTTAGACCCAGTACTGGTTCGCGATAAAACTCTTTTGCATGCAAGCAACTGGCGAATTTAACATGGCGATGTCCTAGGAAGTGTCAATTGCCCCCCGCTGCATCCTTTTTTCGATAGTTCCGAACTAGACCTAAATTCTATAGTTCCGAACCAGTTCGAAAATTGACAGACGAAAGAAAAAAGTATCATGATTTTTCAATCTTTTTGGTTCATCCGTGGCGCGATTTTAAGTTATTTTGGAAGAAATGTGCTTTCAATTTGAAATTAAATTTGTTTGAATGAAGAAATGTACGTTTACATACCTTTAGCTGTAGCTGAGTATGCAGAGGTGCTCGCTGTTATTTATTATATTCCAGACGGTCCCAAGATGTTGAAATGTTAACACAAATTTTAGTTTTGTATTACCAAGCTATGAAAAAGCATCTGCGAAGCACAGAATAGAAGCGTATTTGAACGAAAAAGCCGCCGAACACATATGTATCTATGTAAAGTAAACAAGCCCCCCGCTGCATCCCTTATTCGAAAGTTCCGAACAAGTTCTAAATTCGACAAATAAGATCTAGTTCGTTCTGCATCCCCTTTTCTATAGTTCCGAACCATTTCTAAATTCGTCACTTTAGATATAGATTTCTAGTGAAAAAACTGAAAAAAATTAGTTATTTAAAAGTACCACTTTTCGCCGATTTTGGACTGGAGGGGATCTAGTTCCTATCGGACTGGTTCCTTTTTTGCGATAAAGACCTAGTACGGAACTAGAAATTTGATTCACCAGTCCGCGGTTTCCCTGCAGGGGATGAGAAAGCAGCAGCATGCACAATGAATTAGGCACACTAACACATTCTCACTTTTAGCGATCGCTTGTTTGTGGTAGTGCCCACCTCTGGCTATATGCCAACCAGTGATCGGACCTTAAAAAAAATTCTGTGTAGTAGAATCTGGAAAAAACTATGGTAGATTTCAAACAAATGTGGTAGATCTCTGGGTTTCGATCAAACTTTGTACAAAAATTAAAAAAATTCTGCAAGATTTCACCTAAATGGTAAACTTTTTAATGAAACTCTAAAAAAAAATTTATTTTAGTATAATAAAAAGCAAGATTGACGTTGTAAAAATTGCGTTGAGTTTTGGCAATTTTTTCCACTGACAGTGAGATTTCTGCAACTTTGCGGAGAGCTGCCAACTTTTCCTTTTATCACATCACGAAGTAGCGAACAAATGTGGCACGTTCCAGAAATAGCTAATAGGGATTTGCCGATTTTGACAATTCTCAAGTAAAAGTAAACAACGCCTCAGAAACCTTATATGCACTTAAATTTGCTAATACTTTCACAAAAATCGCCGCTTTTTTTAACATTTTCGCTATTAATTCTTTTTATAAATCATATATTTTGCAATTTAACACAATAAAACCGCGTTCCCTGTCAAAATATTGAATATTGAGAAAATTTACTGTTCAACAGTTTATTTTATCCTCCCATTCGGCTTTCTTTCCTTTTACTTGAGAAATTTCATCGTCGCCGGGAATGCGGAATCTTGTATTAATTCATTCTTGTTACCATATAGTGTTTAGTATTGGACAATTTTTGCTCTTAAAATTAAGAAAATTATGTCAAGGAAAAATAAAACTACTCAAAAACGCGAATATGTGGTAGATTTCAGACCTTGAGTGGTAGATCCTCAAAAAAGTGGCAGATCTACCACAATGTGGTAAAGTCCGGTCACTGGTGCCAACCGGTAACTTTTTTCTCCGTGGTGAGACGGGTTGGAAAAATCTACTATGGTGTACGAATAAATTGAATGCTGTGCCAAATGCAAAGTAAAATTTTGACAGTTGAAAAATCAAACAAACGCTCGTGGGAATGCTCTATTTTTGGAAGCTGCCAAAATTTTACCTAGCACCATGAGCTAGTAAAAGTCCTGAACGAAAAATGTTAAATTTTTGTTTTGACCCGTCAAAATTCCATCTTTTCTATCAATTGGAAGAGGGCCTTTCGTCTTAGGTCTACATTTAGGAAATACGTTCTAAGCGAATTAAAAATCTGTTACACTTAGCGAAAAGTATACAAATTCTTACAGCGTGTTTTTACACTTCTCAAAATAAACTTTTCTGTGTTCGTATGGAATAGTAGCTTATGTCGAAAGGTTGGCTTTAGCATAATCCGGCATTCGCAGCATACGATTGCAAATGACTCACTGGCGCCAAGCCGTTGAAGAGCTGGCAAATAAACGTGCAGAAATAGTTCCGATACTAGCAAGTCAATGTTCTTATAAAGCCTCATCGAAAACTTACTTGTCGTTTAAAGAATAAAGGGAATTCCATACGAACACAGTTTTACTTCCTATATATGAAAAGAGCATTTTGTTTTAATAAATAACAATTAGTTGAGGATTGCATCTCTTCCAAAAAAAACTGTGTGACTTAAGTAATTTTTTTAATAGTTGTTATAAGCTGGTTCTTTTTAATTACTCGTTTTCCTTTCTGGAAATTTTGAGATTTCGCAAAAATAAGTTCTTGTTAATTCAATACGAGATTATAAAACTGGGAACTCCAACAACTACTTTTAACACCCTTCGCCACGGTTTTACGTTCTAGAAAAAGGTTTCTGTTTCCGATGCATGCTTCCTGCACTTACCACTGTTTATTTCCAGTAAAAGTTTTGGCAAAATAATTAAAAATACTGAATTACAAAATTATGTTTTAAATATAATGTAAACAATATTAAATAGGACATGCCATTACTTCCAAAAAGTGCTCACTTTTCAAAGTAATGACATGCCCTGTTTAACATTGTTTACATTATAGTTTAAAACAGAATTTTGTTATTCAGTATTTTGAAAAGCAGAATTTTCAAAAAGCAGAATTTCGTGTTCTGAATTTTGTAGTACCAGAATTTTGATACCAACCCGTAAAAATGTCGATAACAAAATCGACAAAAATATCGATACCAAAATCGATAAAAAATATCGATAACAAAGCAAAAATATCGATAACAATTACAATATCGATAAAAATGTCTATAAAAAAATCGATAAGAATATCGATAAAAAACTCTTAAATATCGTTAACAAAATCTATAAAAACATAGGTAACATTATCGATAAATATCGTTAACAAAATCGATACCTAACCAAATCAATAAAATATCGATAACAAAATCGATTAAAAATATCAATTTTTATATCGATAAGTTCGGAGAAAACTGAGAATCTCTAAAATCCCGAAATAGTTCCCAGATTGAGTCTGTGTATCTATCTACACATATCCTTTTCTTCATAATTACCTCTGTATTAGACTTTCTTCGCCTATTTCATCATCTTTTCTAATATTTATCTTTATTTATATCTGCAAGCTATTGTACACGAAAAGCGAAAACTAAAACTGCATTTGAAGTTGAAGTAGATGAATAATTAGATCAACCACGTATTCTTTGTAGGGTCAATACATTCCATTATCGGCATCCATCCATTTTTTTAATTTTAAAAAGATTTAAAAAGCATTTAACTGCGCCACCAACGAGTGTGGCTAACGAGAAATTACATATTTAATACAGCCGGTCAGCTGTACACCGATAGACGATTAAATCTCTTACAAGAAAATGCAGAAAAGCTTCTGTTTTTGCCATATAACATAAAGATTTTTAATTTTTAGTATTTATCTTATGAAAGTTATTCAAGTCTTTAAAATGCTTTTAAAGTTAAGACAGCACTTGTTTGCCTTTTTTGTTTTTTTTTCAACTATGTACATACATATGTATGTTTGTAAGGTGTTACTTTCATGTAAAAAATAATAAGAATAATTTGTTAGGAAATGAGAAATAACAGACTTATTATTTTTGAAACGTAAACATTAATTTTATACTATGTCCCCACCAAAATGTTAACCATCTCAAATCGAACTTAACCACATCACTAACTATCGCTGTCCACACTGCGGTTTGAGGTTTGTAAAACAGTACAAATGAAGAGAGTAGTGTTCGGAACTAAAAACTCGATTCAGGACTAAATCGCTGCAAAAATCGGTGCAAAACAAGTAGATTTAATTTTATATTTTCGTTTCTGACATTAATTGTTTGACTTAAATATTTTCTATTCATGCAAACATAAGAACGCGAAGCAATGTAAGGATAATATGTTACATATTTAGGTAATTTTTAACATTTTCTATAAAGTAGAACATATCTAACACTTAATTTTTTAAGCAGTAAATCTCATTCTCCATATATTTTTTTAACAACTTAAGTAAAGTTCTGCATCCGCCAATTTCTACAGCCATACATAAAAAAATAATGAACTTTATTGACGCATTGCTTTGAAAGAGTTACATACTTTTTAACAGTGAAATTTGGCTAACTTTCAATTTTTTTATTGAAACCGGTGGTGAACACTCAAAAAACGGTCCTAAGAGGGGCTTAACATGAATGAAAAAGAAAAACGGAACAGATTTGAAGTCAAGTGGAGTAGAGGAAAGATTTAAAATTTTTTCAAAAACCGGAGTAAATCTAATCTGATCTTAGGAGAGTCCAAACACTAGTAGGGAACGAATCTTTTACATTTTAACGCTAATGACCCACAGATGGCGGGAAAATACAGGGTTTTATCAGACTTTCAACGTGGTTTCGAGTTGGTTAGCTTTTAACTATCTTAGTGAAATGGTTAACTTCTGACATTTTTATATGGCCAAACTACGGTAAATCAAGTGGGTTATCGGGCTAACCAACTCAACAGCCATAGCTCCGGTGGGGACATGGTATTTGTGTTCGGCTTCGGCTTCGGTGTTCGGCCTAATATTGCATAGTATCTAATATTCCAGCTTCGGTCGGACACTAACATGCATACATACTTATATAGTTTAAGAACTGAAAATTTAATGAGGATTAAAAATGTATTCTTTTTAACGTGTGGCTGTGCGTACCAAAGCGACTAAAGTGTTATTTTGATTGCTTTAGCTAGCCAGACGTGTCTATGATTATAAAACAATCGCATGTTTCCTTTTCTGGATGATCCTACAACCTCGTATAGACTAAACAGACGGCTAAGTGTATGCTCAAGCGGGACTGTGGTATTTAGTTTGCACGGACTTCGTCGTTCAAGTTTTTTTTTTACACTTTTATCTTCAACTACGCCAGTAATGTTTGGTTTAGAAAGGATATGACAGCTTCGTTACAATATCAAAATATTAACTCTGAGGGACAAAAATATGTTGACATACATATGTACATATGTGTGTAGATATGTATGTATGTATGTCTGGTGAAAAAACTTTGAAGTCGAATTGCGGAGGACAAAGACAAATATTCTATTGGACAGAACAAAGGTTACAATGGGTATTTTTTTAAACGGTATATTTGTCGTACATACATACATACATATGTACATATTTAAGAGTAAGGGAATAGTCAAAGAGTCTGGCGAGCGATGAGATACTCGTAATGTAGTATTAGAGCTGGATATGTGCACACATGTGGAAGTTCTCAAGAGACTTATCATGCAAGCAGTCTGGCGACGATTAAAGTTAAAATGGTTAAAACACGTATGGGGCTTGGAAGCCACTGGCATGAAGCGCCAAACAAAAAGGTTCTAATGAAAATAGTATGATTTTTTCCTGTGTACATTTAACAGTTGAGCCTAAAAGCGTGCTTTGACACTTATGCCAATTGCAAACTACTCGAGCCCATGGCATGCATGGGCAGGCTAATAGTTATGTGCGCCTAAATGTTTGCTTAACAGAAGGTGAACTGCAGCAGTGGTGAGAATGATGTTGATGTGATTGTGGTTTGACGTTTTGTTTTGCTCTTCTAAATTAAAAGCGCCAAGTTCGAATGCAATTCATACTACTGTTAATTTCTATGTTGCTTTGATTGTTGCAGCTGCAGTCGATGGTTTTGTGTCTCTATGCAATCTACATATTTTTAATTCTAATAGAACGTCAGTTGCAAAATAAGCAATTTTAATTCATTGATATCATTTAGACTGACGACCAAATGTCTGCCTAGTTTTAAGCCAGTTAGACAGTTGCACTTTGATTATTATTGATCTATTTGTCTATCGGCTTTGTAGTATTGCTATATTTAACTTTTTGTTGGTTTTCATTATAAAATTGTGGCGGCTCTACCGTCACTATTTTATTGCTATTTTTTGGGCGGTTTTTGTTTTGTTCCTTAAAATAAGCAAACTTAAGCGACTGCCGCCGGCTAAACCACGTTGTTGGTTTGGCTGGTTTAATGTTGATTTGTGGTATTTCTAACCGCAGTTGTTTAAATTTTCGTCTGTTTCCAAATTCAGTTTTGAATATATATACGTATGTACATATGTAAATGTACATGTATGAATCTCTGGGCAAAAACTTTGCTCTTATATATCTCGCCTGCAATACTAAAAAATGTGCAATCTTTTTTATACCCGAGCGCACTTGTGCACAAGGGTATTTTAATTTTGTTCAAATAACGGTTGTTTGTAACAGCCAAAACGAATCGAGATAGATATAGACAAATGTATACATAAATGATCAGGATGAAAAAAGAAATCGATTAAGCCATGTCTGTCTGTCCGTCCGTCCGTCCGTGTACACGATAACTCAAGCAAAAATTGAGATATCTCAACGAAATTTGGTATGTAGGTTTCCCTTAATCCAAGGTAGGTTGGTATTGAAAATGGTCGAAATCGTAATCGAAACTGTAACTACGCCCACTTCTCATATAACGGTAATTTCCAGAAATACGAAAACTGCGATATTTTAGTAACTACTGAAGATAATTCACTCAAAATTGACATTTACAATAATTTTTAGACGAGAAATAAGAATATTATACATTTTTGGAAAATAGGCGTAGCCATGCCCACTTATGGTTACATGTGTATATCTTAGGAACCGCTGCACCAATTTCTTCCAAACTTGGCGCAGTTGTTGGCCTTGGTACAGCATACCAAATGGCAGAAAATTTTTAAAATCGGACAATAACCACGCCCACATCCCATATAACGGCAATTTTCGGAAATACGAAAACTGCGATATTTTAGTTACTACTGAAGATTATTCACTCAAAATTGATATTTACAACAATTTTTAGACGAAAAACAAGAATATTATAAATTTTTGGAAAATGGGCGTAGCCACGCCCACTTATGGTTACATGTGTATATCTTGGTAACCGCTGCACCAATTTCTTCCAAACTTGGCACAGTTGTTGGCCTTGGTACACCATACCAAATGGCCGAAAATCTTTTAATTCGGACAATAACCACGCCCACATCCCATGTAACGGTAATTTAGAGAAATACAAAATCTTCGATAAATCAGTAAATATAGAAGCTAATTTATTCAAAATTGATGCTTGCAAAAATTCTTTGCCAAGAAATACTTTTATGGTACAATTTTGGAAAATGGGCGGGGCACCGCCCACTTATGATCACATATATGTATATCGGTAACCGTTCTACCAATTTGTACCAAACTCGGTTTGGTTATTGTGCTTGCCACAAGAAAGCAAAGCGTTGAAAATTATTGAAATCGGATAAAATTACGGCCGCTTTTCATATAACGGTAAATTTCAGAAATGCTTGAAACTTCAATATTTCGAAATTGAAGGACGCCAATTTACTCAAAATTGATACACCCCGGCTTACCATCTAGTGGTAGGTTTCGGAAAGGTGAAGAAACATATATTTAATACTCGCGCCGGGTATTTAATGTTTGGCTCCGCCCGAACTTAGGGTTTCTTACTTGTTTTTATATATTAAAATGAAATGTTTTCCGTATGACGGCGATGCCTGACCAAACGGCTGAACCGATTTCAATTCTGTAAAAAGTAATTTTTTGGACCTTCTGTGTGGAAGGTTCTTAAAAAAATTTTCAGATGTTCAAATTTGTTGTTGCCGAAAATTGAAGAAAGCTGAGACGCCACGATTTCACAATTTCATAGAGTTTTCCGTGTATTGAATGCCACTAAACTACTAAACGGCTGGACCCATTTCGTTAATATTTGGAACATATTTCAGCACCTTGAAGGGAAATATTTCGACTAAAAATTTAATCGCTAGGTGGCGCTGGGGTCGGTCTATCCATAAAAATTGCATTTACCTGCTGATTTAACTCATATTTAAAAAACAATTTAGCCAATTTAAAAGAAATATTTGGACTAGGGATGGGTAGTGGGGGGCTGAAATTCGATTTTTTCCGAGTTTGGAACATTGCCCAACCATTCGATTATTCGATTCGAAATTTGGTGGTGCAAATTCGATTTAATTCGAATTTTTTCGAATTTTCCAAAAATTTGTTTAATTGAAACTTCTTAATCGAGTTCGGAGATGTTTGCGTTAAATATTTAACACCAAGTCATAAAATCTGTATCGTTCGTTAAATTAAAAAAAAGAGGTGTCAAATTCAAATAATCGCTTCCGCAGATGTTTACGTTAAATATTTAACACCAAGTCATAAAATCTGTATCGTTCGTTCGATTTTCAAAAAGGAAGTAGGGTTTAAATGAAAGAGCTTGCCCTGTAGATGTGTAATATGGTTTTAGTTTTGTGCCATATGTAAGAAAATCAAAATCAAATTATTTAATAATTTAAATAAATTACCCCAATATAGGTATCAAGCGATGGTTTTGAATAAGCTTTATTTTTTACTTATATTTTGGAGGGGTGCCACCTGTTTGAAACGTCGAATATAGTTAAAAAGTGTTGTGCTTAAAATACTATGCGACAATTAAAATATTTTTGAGGTGCTTGAAGAGAGTGGCACCCTGTCTAAAAAGTTAAACTCAAATTACATTGTGGGACAGCCGAAACCAGCCCGGCCTTTGTTAACATTCTCTGAAAGTATACCCATCCAGTAATAAAACACCCGGTGGATTTGCAAAAGTGTGCTCGTATTTTTATTTCATGGCCTACTAAGGTTTTCATGTCTCGGCCTAAGTAGTTTTCAGAAAAGTCGAAAAAATAGTTAAAATAAATGTCTGAGCGAAATCAAAGTTTAAGACATATATAGTAAAATTTCATGGGAAATATTTTTGTAGAACATTTTAACCCATTAGCCCGCGCCTAAAAGGCTCATTTTGACCCTTAATTCAAGAAATCCCGCAAAAAGTAAATTTGGAAGGTCGTTAGAAATGAAAATTGCATTTTAAAGGAGTTTTTTTTGCATAATTTGAGCCACTGAACATTTCCAAAAAAAGGCGTTACTCAGAAAAAGCAGCGGTAACACGTTTTTCAATCGAAAGCGTTTATTACAGTTAAATTAGGGTCGAATACTGGTAATCGGACGATTTTTTCCGTAGTAGAATTTTTTTTCAATACTTCTATATTTATATATATATATATATATATATATATATATACTGATACAAAAACAAAGTTATAACACATCAAAACCTTTACCGCAAACATCTCTGAAAGCAGTTTTAACAGAAGCGCAGTTATTGCATCTCACTTCTCAATTATTGGAGATAAAAGAAAGACAATTTGATTACCTGTATACACTTTTTTTGATAATTTTTGCATTCGTAAGTTATTTTAAGTTTTTATTTTGGGATCCCGCAGACATATACAAGTACTAGGTGGCTGTGTGAAAATTACATTAGCATTCCTAAGTGGTGGTCAAATCTCAGGAAGGTTTTGCTCCCGCGCATAGCAATGTCTTCTAAACAGGGTTAAAGTCCCCCATTTTGGTGAAAATTACTATTATTTTTCATTACATTCGGTTCTCCTTAGACAAATTTGGCGCTTAATATTTTAGTGGAAATTTTAACCATCTATAAGCCATTTTTATACAATGGGTCAAAAAGGCCCGTTCTGGTCTGAGTTGATGGGGTAAACTTATTGTTTTCAATACATAACCCGCAATAAATCGTAATAACTCCGCAATTTAACATAACGTTTGATTATTGCAAAAATTTATTGATAGCGACATAAATTACCCCAAAACTTAACTTTTAAAATTATTTTATTTCTTTAAATTTAAAAAGTACATACGGGATTGTAGAGAACATAGATATGTATGTATATACCTCAGCCTTTCTTCTGTTTGCCAATCCATCAGCGGCAGAGACTGAACATTTTAATTCAAGTAGAAAGTAACGTAATTTAAATTTAAAACTAATTCAATGAATGAATTAAATACAATTACAACCTGAATTGGCATGGCCAATGCCTAGCGCTGACGAGATGACATGATAAGATTAGTAGCCTCACGGCTCTTTGGAATCTACCTTATGGGCAGTAGCGCCGGCGTTTCCAGACGCCGATTCTTTTTGAAGTTGACCACGCCGCCGCCGCAAAGCCTGTCGGCGTAACCTCTAGTATGTATGTGCCAGGTTGCAGCCTAAACGGACGGACAGAATCGAACAACATTTTGACAGGTTATTGCCATGACACCTGGGCCTATAATAGGGTAAAAAAAATTGGGATTCGACAAGGGGGCGTGGCACCTCCCATAGGCGTGAAATTTTTAATCAGCCATAACTTCGAAACTATCACATGAACTTGAAATTTGGCATGCAGTCATATATATGGTAGGTGCTTACAGTAGAGTATATATAAATGACATTGTAAAAGTGGGCGTGGCACATCCCATAGGCGTGAAATTTGTTATCAATCATAACTTCGGAACCATAAGTCACATGAACTTGAAATTTGGTATACAGTCATATATATGCTAGG
The DNA here is from genome assembly GCF_013731165.1 of Rhagoletis pomonella. NCBI lineage: Eukaryota > Metazoa > Arthropoda > Insecta > Diptera > Tephritidae > Rhagoletis > Rhagoletis pomonella. The sequence continues at coordinate 24,304,017 of NW_023458559.1, read as the reverse complement.
TGCTTATAGTATGGTATAAAAAAATGAGTTTGTAGAAGTGGGCGTGGCACATCCAATAGGCGTGGAATATTTTATCAGCTATAAATCCGAAACTATAAGTCATATGAACTTGAAATTTGTTATTCAGTCATACATATGGTAGGTGCTTATAGTAGGGTATATATGAATGAGGTTGTAGATGTGGGCGTGGCACATCCCATAGGAATATTTTATCAGCTATAACTCCGGAACTATAAGCCACATGAACTTTAAATTTGGTATGCGGACATAACTATGGTAGGTGCTTACAGTAAGGTATATATATAAATGAGTTTGCAAAAGGAGGCGTGGCACATCCCATATAAATCCGAAATTATAAGTCATATGAACTTGAAATTTGTTATTCAGTCATACATACATATGGTAGGTGCTTATAGTAGGGTATAAATAAATGATTTTGAAAAAGTGGTCGTGGCACATCCCATAGGATTATTTTATCAGCTATAACTCCAGAACTATAAGTCACATGAACTTGAAATTTGGTATGCAGACATAACTATGGTAGGTGCTTACAGTAAGGTATATATAAAGGGCTTTGTAAAAGGGGGCGTGGCACATCCCATAGGCGTGATAATCCGTTTAAATTTTAGATCTATTAACGCCCATCTTCCAATTATTAATTTCACTTATTAAATAATTTGAATTAAAACTTTTAAAGAGA
>NW_023458559.1:24285147-24303217 GCF_013731165.1 Rhagoletis pomonella | reverse complement strand
TATTAATTTCACTTATTAAATAATTTGAATTAAAACTTTTAAAGAGAAAGCCTCAAAAAAATCGATATGTTTAAACTAAACTAAAGATTTGAAACCCATATTTTGATATATCATATAACTTGCGTATAAGAGAAATAAATTCGACTTTTCATTCAGGTGGCAACCCTCTTTAAAGGTAATAAATTGAATTAAATACATAGCCATCTTTTACCAATTCATTTAACTTATTAAATAATTTGAGCTAGGTTTTTTAAGGGTGGCAACCTTCTTCAAAGATTTCCAAGTTCAAACTAGAGATTCCTCAAAAATAACTCGTTTGTTGCCTATATTTTAATATTTCATATAATTTGCGCATAAGTTAAGAAAATGCGACTTTTAAAAAGGTTGCAACGCTCTTCAAACTTATCTTCAAATACTGCATTCTTACGACCGTCACCTATATGGTTGTACATATTTCAATTACCTTAGTTAAAATTGAATTTGAGTTGTTAAACAGCTGGCAACCCACCTACATGTACTTAAGAAATAAAACATTTTCAAAACCATTTTGGTTGATACCCATATTGCAATAACTCATTTAACTTTTTAAATAATTTGAATCTTATTTTTAAAGGGTGCCAACTATTTTCGAACAACTAAAACCTCACGGCACATCTACAGCCCATCTTTAATCTTAAACGAGGGTGCGGATCAAATGGCATTAATTATTAAATAATTCGAATTAAATTTTTTAACAGGTGGCAACGTTTTAAAAAAGAGCTAAAAGGAACGTATACGTACATATATAAGTATACACGCAAACATTTTATATAAGTTGTGGTATAGAAAAGCAATGAACTCTGGAAAAAAGCTAATATTTTATCCAACCAAAAACCTTTTTGTGTAAAAGGGAAAGAATACGACACCAGCATATAACTTACCAGCATGCTGGTACAATATTTAACTGCAACATAACAACTGCAATATCGTGAACTTTAATCTTCCACAAACACGGCTTTGACTCATATAGTGCAAGAAATTTCCGCCAAAATGCTTTAACTTAGAAAAATGTGCTAATTTTAGCATTCTCGACACACGCATGCTGGTACAATCATAAAATTTTCAAATAGTTTTTGAAGACGCACCAGAAGCTGATACAATCACACCACAAAAACATACACGGTCAATCGACTTGATGGGCCATTTAACAAATTAATCATATTAAGGGCCGTAAACTTGTCTATTTTAAACTATAGTTAAATCGTTAATAGATAAGTTAACGGCCCTAACACTTTTATAGTATGTGTGTATAAAAACGTAAGGAATATACAATACATTTATGTATATATATATATCAGTATTTCTTATTTAAAAAATTTCATCTCTTACATAAATGAAAAAAATAGATCAAATTAAGCATATGGGTGTTTCCATACAGCCGTACGCGACATTTGTACGCTTATAGAGTGACGTAAATCTATCGAAAATAGAAGTTACTGAAAAAAAAAGATTACGGTTATGTTGCAACCAAAGGGTACTATGTTTGAGAAAAAAATAAGCAGCCTCGAAACTTTGGTGTGGATAATATCCGTTCAAAACCAGGTGATAACGTACGCGACAAAAAAAAAGTGGTTTTAAGGCACATATACATATATGCGAAAGTCTGCGAATCATGAGAGTTTTTTCTTTTCTTTAAAAATTCCTAAACTAAGCTAAATAATGTACCTTTACAATCCTTCCATTTTTTGATAGAAATTATCTCTGGTAAGTTTTTATTAAAAACAAATATAATAACGTACGCGACAGATTTTTCCCCCGTACAATATTTTTACTAGTAACACATACTAAATTAAATTTTTTCAGTTCTTCTCTCCACCGTTTCGCGTTTTCAGAACCTTTTTCCGCCATCTGAATACGAAATTTTAAGTTATAAAGCCGTTTGAATTCATTTGCTTGCATTTTCGGTTTACATTTTCATGGAAACACGCATATATACGAAAGTCTGCGAATCATGGGAGTTATCCTTTTCTTTAAAAATGCCTAAACTAAGCTAAATAATGTACCTTTACAATCCTTTCATATTTTAAGAGAAATTATATCTGGCTAGTTTTATATTAAAAAAGAAAACAATAACGTACGCGAAATAACGTAGGCGACAATTTTTCTCGTAAGTAATAAAATGCATTTATTGAGAACTCTTCTCGCCACCATTTCATTATTTTACAACTATTCTAAATAATTTAAATGGAAAGTTTGCAATTAACATTGGTTTTGATGTATTTGATAGAATTTTTCGTACCTACAATAGTATGCGACAAACTTTAAAGGGTAATACATTTTTTTTTACTTCGGTTGGAAAGAAAATTTTACTGTATATCTTTAGCTGGAAGAATTCTCGCTTAAGAATTGTAATCTGCATTACCTGCGACTGCCAATATACAAATTACATAGACATACAATGTTTTTGCATAACGTACGCGACATTAGAATACTATCAGAAGCAAATCAAAAAATTACCGTTATTCGAGCTCTAATTTCTCCTTTTTCTAATTTTTATAGTAAGTTGTTATTGCAAATTTCATTTTAAGATGTAATTGTAATGTTTCAAATCTCTTAATTTAGTTAATAGAAAAGAGAAAATAGTTCATTTCATTAGAAAAAACTGAGTCGAAGAGACATTCAGGTTTACTCTTCCATTTTTGAGTTTTAAAATTCCTATAAGCTGAAATACTTCTATAATATAAAAATTCGAGTATTTTTCTCTTATTAATTCGTCTTAAAAACCCTTTTCAGTTGTTTTTATTTTTTCAGTCCTGGTTGACATTTTTATGGAAGCACCCATATACAACTTTTTCATGCCAAGAAAGAATAAATTCTCCAAAGGGCTAATAAAAGGGTTAGGGGCAATTTTAAATTTATGTGGCCAAAAAAAGTATGTAGTAGCTGAATATAGCCACCAAAGGGCTAAAACGGCAACACTGGTGGCAACGCTTATCGAAATTAAAGCTTATTGCACATCTACAGACCAAGCTCTTTAACTTGACACCTCATTCGACAATAAATAAAGGACAAGGGCAATCACTTAAACTTTGGTGATGAAAAAAAATCCATGTTTTTCACACAGCCAGTTTATGTTCTCAAGTTGGACATCTGAAAAACGTATTTATTTTTACACAAGACGGAAATACAAAAAGTTTTATATACCCAAAAGCACTGAAATAAAATACTTGTTCAATATACAGATAGTAAAGCCTAGTACGCTAGTAATTAATAACAACATATATATAACAAGTATGATCGTCAAATTTAATCCAGTGGGTGAAGGTATTATACAATTTTACTTTCCTTACTTTGTTAAAACGGAATAGCTTTTCAAATTTCCTTTTATGATGAACAATCGAATGACCTACATATCTGTGCCGTTCAATTAAAGTCGCCTATGTCGGGATTGAAGCAACCCAAACAATATTTTAACGTTTATCTAGCTATAAGTGTAGTTCACGATGCCCTTTTAATAGAAGCTTAATAAAAATAAAAAAATTTCATGGGAAACTGATTAATTTTTAATTCAAAGTCGAACCTTCTAAAGTCACTTATGCTACTTTAACTGAACGGCACAGATATGTAGCTATGTATTTTTTTTCCACATAAAAGAAAAGCTGCATATTTACTAGATTTTTTTTTTTAATGATGACACTCTTCCAGCAAACGAGCGATACGCAGGTACATATGTAGATACAGAAATGAATAAATAATGCGCTTAAATAAATAAGCAATAACACTGGATCACAAATTTTAATTTTGATTTTTCTCTTTGTTTGTATGTAAAATCGCTCACTGATTCACACTATTTGAAATTTACCGTTCAGCTTAAAAAAAAGAGTGGTTCCAATTAATAAGGTATATCTTGCGAACCAATTAAATAATCGTAATAAGAGATACGGCAATTGATAGAAAATGAAATTATCCATAAACCGTGTATAAATTACTTTTCGATAGCCCTGATAAATTCCGAGAAATGAATTAATCATTCCAGATTTTTTGTTTTTTATTGATGGAAAAATGCAAACAATACGAGCTTTAGCAGGGAAAAAAGTCAAAAAATAACAGTTTCTGTGTAAATATTTTGCACTGGACTTTTGTGTTAAAGCCTATTCGTTTAGAAAAAAACTAAGCTACCAATCAAGAAAATCGATATATAAATAACAAAATAATGATTGGTCAAAAGAAAATGCGCAATAATTTGTTGTATGAAATATCAGCAGAAACGAGTGTTACTCATACGCCACGTAGGTACATTGTTTGCATTGAAAACAAGAGGTGTCAGAAATGATTAATTAATTTCTCAGAAACTATCAGGGCTATCGGAAAGTGATATATACACGATTTGTGGAGAATTTTATTAGCTTTCATTTCCCGTATTATATACGTGATTAAGTAAAACCACTATTTTTTAAAGCTGAATAACCGTAAGTTGCATATACCTCGAAAAGTTATCCATAGAAAAAAACTGATCTCGATTTTCGGAATCGCCGAGGAGTTCTACATGGGAATTGGATAGTGGCATCCATATAAAATTTTTTCTGCAAACCAGTGTAATACAATCTACTACTAATATTCAAGCAAATTGAGTGCCTAATAAATGTTGCATTCTTTGTAAATGGTGATATTGTCATTTCGAATGTTTTAAATAAGTAATGAACACAAATGTTTGTGCTTAATTTGTTACAAATTGCGTCGCCTAGAATCACAAATATTTGGATTGAAACGCCTGACATGTAACAAAGAAAAATAAGAACGCGTTCAATGAATCGTTGTAGTGGTACTAATTTTATTGAAGATATTGCATTTAGAGGTTATCTTGATGGAACTGGTTAAAAAGTTTTGAATATCAAATTGCTTTTTGAATTGAGCGCTATAAACACTTCTACATACATAGGTATATGACCTACTTTAAAGTTTTTATGTACTTACGTACATTAGGGTTATCACTTCTGTAGATTGAAAAGCCTGTAGTGCCATACGATGACCTATGGTCTTAAAGAGTGATTCTCAAAGTGGTCAAGGTGGACCCCCAGGGCTCCACAGGAGACTCGTCGGTGGTCATCGTTGGCGTGAAAAATATGGGGATCCACGAGTTATAATTGAGGGTCCACGAAAATTTTTCTGGTTTCGAAAGTAAAGAACCAAAATGGTTGCTTGATGACCCCATTATTTAAAAATAATTTTTTTAAGTGGTGTTTAGTGCTCTTGACGCACTACTGCTATTACCATAACTTTGTGTCTTTATACTTGGGGAATCCTTAAAGACCACCTGCAGACTAAAAATAAACGGATGTTGCTATAGCACTGAGTGGCGAGGCGAAAATTGCTGGCGGCAGAGATTTGAGCACTCGTGTCTTTTCAATGCTACAAGATACCTATGTTGAAGAGATTCTATAACGCTGAGTTCCCTGAGGCTAAATGCCGTTTTAATTCCAGAACTGAGCCTGGACTCACACATTTTCGAATCTTTACTGATGCTTCAAAACTGACTGTGGGTCAGGAACTGGGCTCTTCTTCGAAGTAAGTGGGGATAAGCTTCACTTCACAATGACTGGGGCATCGAGGGAATGCGGGTGGGCAAAACTCATGTTGCCTTCAATCTCAGAAGTTCTATCTAGTTTTTTGCTCTCATTGAGCAGATGGGACTGCAGACAATTTCTAGAACTGCCGACTAGTCACTCCAGGTGGCACAAACACCTGACTGTGATAAACGTTAATGACAACTCCATTTGCCCATCCTGCCATAAAAGGGAATGAGACAGTGGAACAGTTTTTGTACTTCTTGCTTGCTTGGTTGTTTGTCATCAATTTTTCTAAATTCGGTCTTTTCTCTATTGTCAGATTCTGAATTTAAAGTTTGGCGTAAAAATCTTTGCGGTTTTGATGATTCAAGTTTTGTGTATTAAAAATGTGTGATAAATATTTTTTGCATCACTCTAAAACTCGGAGCGATAAAAATAAAAGCAATGTTGAGGAGTTTACGGTGAAGAGAATGTAAGTAATGCTAGCGCTCGGAGTGCTCTTAAAGTCTTAAAGATACAACTCTTCAGAGCGAGAGGGTACTTTGATGGCTTTACGAGCTCTGTTTTTTAAAACTTGCAAGCGTGTAATCACATTAGTTGGAATATGTAAAAACGTACACGAAAATATGGGACCGTGGATGTAATCTATCATTTTGAAGAAATGTTGGGCATGAAAAGAGGATAAAACTTCTTTAGTGCTGTTTCATTCCCAGTTTTCTTCATTTTGATTGCTGTTTTTCTTCAATTAAGAGAAGTTTTTTGTGTGTGTATAAATCTCAACCAGGACTCGTTTCTTAATCACCCGGTTTACACAGTAAAACTTCGGACTATTAGCTGTCAAATTTGTTGTGTTTGCTTTTCTCGCAATTTCTTCACAGTGCCACAATGATGACTTTTTTCTGCTTAACTAAATAAATTTTAACTCAATAATTCATTAAAAATACTTTACAAACCTCTTCTACAATATATAGGCAGGATAGTCAATTGCTCACTCCACAATAATTTCGGCTCATAACTTTTAATACGCAAATTTTGTACTCCCCTGTTTCCTGCTACAATTGAAAAAGTTCTAATTTATTTAAATTCAATTTATCACAAAACGCATAATTTTTTCGGATTTTCACGAAATATGTCGAAACATTATCCCTGAGTTTTATATATTATTGACATATATTCAATCCGAATCGATTAATAAAGGCTGCATTTCTTTATTAATTCTGAACATATGGAATCAACTTTTTTGGTTACTTATTCTTTAGAACGTTCCTGATGATATGTTAACGTATATTTCAAACGCATTCTGTTTATTCTGGCTGTGAAATGGGATTATCTGGAATGTATAAAGAAACGCAGCCAAATATTTGGCCAAGATATAGCCAGAAAAGATGATGAGACTATACCTTTTTACTGAAAATATTATATGTACTGAAATTATTTTTAATTTTTTTTTGGTTCCCATGCACTGTTGATTTTTCTCAGTCTGCACAAAGCGAAGCTGTATTCCAAAAACTCTAACATGGCACTACATGCTTTAAAAAAAAAAAAAATTGGCGCTTTACACAATTGAGAAGTGCTGGGCTGAGTTTCTCCTTCGATTGGTGATGTGCGCCTTGATGTTGTCCCACATACGGTGGGGAACTGAAACTGTTGTTCCCTGTTGTCTGTCTTCGCATGAAAAATGGTTTTTACGAAAAGTTTTTGTTTTTATGGCACAAATACGCTGGGAGTTTGCGATTGCCTTCTGAGGGCAAGCTTCTTCATTTTATAGCTTGGTGCCTAAGCGTTTTGGCTAAGTTCAATAAAGCACGTTTATTATTTCTGACGCTAATTGGAAAGGCCAAATAAATATTGTTTTTTCCATCACAGAACATGCCTTCCTTTTTCTTTGCTACCACCAGCAGCTTCTTGCTTCTGTATCCCACTTTGAAAAGGCAGAATAAACGTAGCGTTTGTTGAGTCCGATGAACTCGATGTTAGCGGCATACGCCAGTATTTGTAAACCATCTGTTATTATCTATTCCAGTCTCAGACTTTTTACACAGCAGTATACGTTTCGCTGGCTTAGCAAATTCAAATGTAAGGGCAATTCATGCTATCGAAGACGGCCTTAAAATTGATATTTGACGGCTGTTTTTTCCAATAATTGGTGTATGGTGAATAACTAGACTATAGCGGATTTACCAGGCACACAGCCACACTGATTAAGTCCAATTAGTTCCTTGACGATGGGTTTTAGCCTTTCACACAATGCGCTTGATAAGGCTTTATAGCCGAAGCTTAAGGTACTGGCCCAATGCAGGCTTGCTTTGCTTGCTTCGCTGCGAGAAGTGTCTAAAATTATTTGGAATATACTAAAACGCGTAAAGGCTAGCCAAATGGCAGCTTTTCTTCACTTGCTTTAAGCGCCTCAAAGTTTCAAATAGGCAAACGTTTTATTTGAAAGCGTTTAATTCAAATAAAACTTTGTTTACTTAATTTAAAAAAAGTCTACTTGCACGACTCGAAACGAAATAAAAATTGTTCGTTGGTTCAATATTTATATTTAACATAAATATCGTTATCTTATAGTAAAAAGTGGCTTTGCCACAAATTTTACACGAGAGGAAAAAACTTCTTATAGCTTTTTTCTTTAAGTAAATCGCTCTTTTAAGTTATAGTTTCTTTAGTAAATGTAGATATACATATATATGAATAGTCCACTTGCAAAGTGAGCTATGTAAATTTTTTCGATTTATAGTTTTTGGTGGACTACGTACCAGTATTTAAAGTAGTATCATGTCCACTACCAACACAGTGCAAAATCTTTTTATATTCTGAAAAATAGCATCAAATGTTAACTCTTCATCCAAAAGTCGCTATCATACTTATTTATAAACTTTCAAAAGTATCCATCTTCTGATGAACTTAGAAAACTGATTTAGGTCGTATAGACTGTTAATGTTATCTTATGACATGTTATGTTATGTTACAATTTTATAAGGCTCTTATTTATCCAAATTTTCAGGCAATAATAAAAAAGATTAAATTTAAATGTTACTTGTTGTCGTAGTCGTTTTTTCAAATTTATGGCTTTCGATTTTAAAATCACATGCAAACATCATTTCCATTAATTTAAAAATAAATCGGCCCTATGCGGATATCGTCATCGTCATCGTCGACGATCGTCAGCGCATCAGTAACATGGCTGGCGATGGCCGTATCGTCACTTTTACTGACGATGACGATATTCAACATAGGGTGGAATATGAAAGTTTTTGACACATTTTCTACAGTTTTCTAAGGAAATAATTATTTGTGTTAAGGGAACAGACATTGACTTTTCAACCAGACATCTGGTTACTTTGACAGCGTTACAAGCCGCCATTCGGCCAAACAAGTTTTCGAAGTAAATCAAAGTAAATTAAAGTCAGCAAGGCGTGCAAAGCAAGCCTGCAGGCCAGCGCCTTTAGACAAGTTTTGACTTTTTTCATATTATTTAACTTCAATTATTTTCTTATAAAAATATAGCTCATTCTTTGACAACACCAAATAAATCCACATCTTAAACTTTGTGCCTAAATTATAAAAATTCAGGTAATTTTCACCAAAATTTTACACTTTTTTTTTTAAATTCAACAATGTTTGGAAAGGATTTGCGTTTGCAGTTTTATAGCCCATGTAATTCTAGTAAAATAAAGTGCAAGTTTCATGTGGCTACGAAATACCGTTAATTTTAGGCAATTTTTTTTTGTTGACGGTGACACTCATTTACTTCCAGACAAAGCATGCTCGAAAATTTTTTTATATGGAAAAAAATGAACAACACCGTGAACAAAAATAATTGCCAAAAATACATATATACATATTGCTTTACATATAAATTCCAAAGTATAATATATGCAAGGTGACCATTTTTTAATTTTTTAACATTCCAGGAGGACAAATTGTCCACATTGAAAACACAATTTTTTTTTTTAACATAACAAACGAATAAATTAACAATTCAAAGTTTCTCTAAACACATGTCAGGCAAGTCACAGTATACTGCCTTGCATAATTATAAGACCGCCACATATTAACAAGTTTTGACTATTTACTTTTAAATTATTTAATTTTCATTGTATTACTTGCAAAGGTAATTAATTGCTTTTGTTTTTCGCCTTTCGTCAAAGTTCGATTAAAATTTTGCATCAATGCTATACCTCGTTCAGCAATGTCATTATCATATTTAATACTCTTAATCGTCTCTAAGAGAACCAACTTCAGGGTAACTTTTTAGAGAGTTTAATGCCCTGCATGAATATGCCCAGAAAAAACTTGTATCCCTCATTTATAACTTTTTTAATGGTTCAAAATTTATGACATTTTTAATGAAAACAAATTCATTTACATGTTATTTACATAGAAAATTTCAAATGGCCACCGACACCTTTTAAAATTTAAATAAAAATGTTTCCAAATGGGAGAATTTCCTTCTCAGTAAATAGGTAATTTTAAGGCCATAAATTCGCTAGGTTAGTTATTTTGGATCGTCCTAATTACTCGTTTAAAGCAATAAGTATAAGTGGCAAAATTTTTCGGAAAGCCCGCACCCTCCCCAACAAAAATTCTGTATCCACCGCTGGGCCTGTGTTATTTTTGATTATGCACTTGGCCGTGAAATAACATCTTTTAAAATGCAACCATTTTTAATCAGCTTGAGGCCGTTTTTAATGAAAAACTATTATGGAAAAGCAACAATAATTTAAAAAAATAGTATAAGTGAGAGCTATTTCGGAAATCCCCATATTTCCTCATCAGACTTCTTCAGCGGGATTCGAACCGGCGACCCTAGCTGACTCAGCCAGTTGCCTACGCACTGTGCTAAGTTCGCCTTAATTCTAGTTGCTGAATATAATTGTAATAAGGCCATAAATAACAAAAACCAATTTTCGAAAATTGTTTAAGCATATTTACGCAACGAACATACTGGCTGTAAGCCATCTTACAAATGCTTTTATCAAGATAAAAAATCCCCACACACAAATATCACCACCAGAGCCGCACTCAGGAATATATTTTGGAGCGGAGTTTACTTTTGAAGACATATTACTAAAAAATGATGAAAATTCGCTTCAGATAATATGCTCTTTAAAATACATTTATGCAAGTTTTATGTACAGTTTGAAAAAAAAATAAACTTTTTAAAGTTTCATAAATTGCACTTTATTTAAATAAAATTAACAAAAAACTCAAATGTTGTTAACCAACTTCAAAAAAGGGAAAGGGAAGGATCTCAGTTCGTCGTAATATTTTTTTCTTTCAATAATTTTTTTTTTTTGTTTTTTTTTAACGAAAAGAGGGAACCTGGGATGGGTCTGTTCAACTTTCACAGGCGGTTAGTTGAATCAAAAGTTTACATAATTTAGCTGAAAGTTTAAAAATGTAAACGTATTTTATGTAAATACAATGATTGTGTACGATTAGGAAACATGTAATAATATTCTGAAAGAATTTTTTTGAAAATTTCATCCCTGCTATACAACTTGAAAAGGAGGACATTTTTGCTTAAAAGAAGGATAGAAAAGGACAATATTTTTGAGGAGGACAAATCACTTTTGAGGAGAACAGTCCTCCTCAAAGGAGGACGGTTGGGCTTTTCCAGCGGAAGGTCATAGTACGACATAGATTTGCAAGCAGTGGAACCACTAGGTAGCGCTGAAGTCAAAATAAAAAATATATTGGACATAAAATTCATGTGTTATTTGCGCTAGAAATTAGTTTAAAAACAATACTAACAAAAAAAGTTTCAATGGAAATTTAGTTACGTAACGACATGTCGGCCGCTGTGGTGTAGTGGTAAGCAGTGCGCGCTTCCACTCCGCAGCACCCGAGTTCAAACCCTGGTCAAAGCAACATCGCAAAAAATATAGAAAAAAGGTTTTTTCTTAACAGCGGTCGTCCGTCGACAGGCAATGGCAAAGCTCCGAGTGCACTTCTGCCCAGTGATGTCAGATTGTGGGTAATTTCCCTATTTGAGGGATATTTGGCAACACAAATTATTAAAAGGGAAAAAGGGACATTTCAATTAAAAAGGGGATTTTCTTTTGACACAGGTATCGATGCATAATTGATCAAACTTCAAGAATATTTGCCTATCTTAAGTAATAATCAGTGCGCGCTTCCACTCCGCAGGGCCTGGGTTCAAGCCCTGGTTAAATCGACATCGCAAAAAAAAGTGTAGAGAAAAGGTTTTTTCTTAACAGCGGTCGCCCCTGTGGGTAATTGAGGGATTTTTTCCCGATTTTCGTAGGATTTTTAACAGAGAATGTCTGGCATCACTGCTTCTGCCATGAAAAACAGCTTCTCATAAAAATACAATCACCGTTCGGAGTCAGCGTAAAACTGTAGGTCCCTCCGCTTTGTGTGACAATATCAAGACGCACGCCACAAATCGGAGGAGAAGCTCGGCCAAACACTAACATATGTGTAAGCGCCAATCTAACAAAAAAAAACGTCAGGTAACGTCACGTCAAATACTTCGGCTGATAAAAGAAAAATGAGAACAGATTTTTACATTTTGTAACTTGGAAAATTAACCTTAAATATTTCAAATATTCATAACAAATAAAAAAATATACAAAGTCTTGCCCAATTCCCAGAGTTTTTAAATTTTGTCGTTTTCATTTTGTATTATTAATAACACTAACCTTGTAACGTACATTTATGATTCGATACGATGCCAGGGTTCTGGTACTCGATTCCAAAAAAAATCGTTTGAAAACTATCGAGTAAAAAGTATCGGTATCGAATGGAAAATATATCGCTATGGTAAGGTATCGCATTAAGATTCGTGTCCCTGGCTCTATGGAGGCCGCTTTCAAGAAAAGGTACTTTCGTGCCTTTAACTCTAGAAAGTCAAGCTCCGTCGAATGGACGACGCAATACTTGTTTGCAACTAAAATTTTGCATATAATGCAATTTAAAATCATTGGAACGAAAGATTATACATAATAAACTTTACAAAATAATAAACTTTACAACATTATTATGTTTTTTGTTTTTTTTTTTTTGGTACACTTGTAGGCTGGTGTGATCTATTATTTAATGGTGCAAATAAAACACTTATTCCAACTTCGTTGCCCAACGTTTCGCTGAAATTTCCAGCATCATCAGGGGCCACTATGTTTATTAAATCCAACAAAGAAATACAAGGAAAAAAACAAAAAAAAAAACAAAAGATGTTAAAATGAATAATATAAGTTGGCATACATGTGTTTGTAAAAACAAAGACAACAATGTATTTCTTTGTTGGATTTAATAAACATAGTGGCCCCTGATGATGCTGGAAATTTCAGCGAAACGTTGGGCAACGAAGGTGGAATAAGTGTTTTATTTGCACCATTAAATAATAGATCACACCAGTCTACAAGTGTACCAAAAAAAAAAAAAAAATAAATATATTCTACAAACTGATCGCTACAAAAACCAAAAAATTATTATGTTTTATTTTTTTGATGTTTTCACAAAATCAACAAAAGTGAAAAAATTCTAATAATAAATGTTGTAATATTTACGGCCTCTGATAATACTTATCGATGGTACTTTGGCAAAACCTCGCATCTTAAAACACTCTCTAACAAAAAACTCTATTAATAACAAAGATTTTTAATAACATTTTTATCTGAACATTAAAGACTAAGTATTTTTTAGTTAATTAAAAATAAAACATAATGAATCATTATAGGGATATTCATCGAATTCGGCTGAAGAGCTGATTAGCTCAAGCAACAACTTTGACAACATTCGTTGGTTTGAACTAATCAGCTCTTTTGCCCGAGTGCCAGGTCAATTTCTCAATTTGGTGAGCACCTCTAATATTTTAAGGCCTAATTTGAATTACTTTTACGAGATCTACCCCGAATCTCGACTTCTAAAATACGAGGTTTTGCCAAAGTACCATCGATATGACTTTAAGCGTTCTGTTAATAGAGCGCATAAATGAAGGGGCTCATAGTTGTTTGTTATTCCGTTCGATTGTTTGTCTAAAACTATCCTCGCTTAACATTTAATTATTAGTTTCATTCTACCGACATCCTAAATAAAAATTGGTAAGTGGCTTCCATTGGATTTACCGTTAATTCATTATGACGCTGCAAATGCTTCCGTTACGTTTATTTAACACTTGGCAACGTTAATGCGCCTTAAAATATGCTACTCAAGCCGACAAAGTCCATATATTAGTATGTATGTATATGTGTATGCCATGTTTTTGAGAACGTTCAGTTTTGGTTAGGGATTTTGTATTCAATTTTCATTATATTTAACAATGTGATGATTGTTTTGTGGTTGCGCTCATGAGCAGCGCTTATGCGTTTTTATGTACATTTGTACATACATATGTAGTAGTACTTATGCGGCATGTGTGCGTTTTAGTGCTTGGTGCTGATTTGATTTACGCTACACTTTTTCGCGTTTTATGTATGATTTAATTGCAAATGTATGCCCAAACACATTCAAGTAGGTAACCAAAGGAAGGTAAATGCGCGCTGATTGGGATTTATGTTGAATTTTTAATGCAACATGATTACTACTCATTTCAGCGGGTATTTTTGCTAAATGAATAAGCATGTTCTCTACATTCCAATGAAATTGAATGCCATGTACGAGGGAGGCTGACAAGTTTCGAGACTAAAGTATTAAAATAGCTAATAGAAATGTATAAACATTTTTTTTCTATATAATCTCCTTCCACTTCAATGCATTCTTACAGGTGAGGTGCAATAACACCATACGCAATAACTCCATATGGTCTTATTTCCAATCCAGAAGTGAAATAAAGTCATATTCAAATTTGTGCAAATTAGTAATAATGCCATATTCTGAAATGACACTCTCAAGGCGAATTAATAAGGCGGTGTTTCCGGCGAATTTAAATTTTTCGCCGTAGAGAAAATTACGTCCAATTGCAATGAATTATTTAAATTGATACAAATTATTACTAATAAAATGAAATAAATAATTATTTAATATTTCCGGATTTATTGGATATTGGAAAATGAATATATGTACTTAGGTAAGTTTTAATTTTGCGAGTGCATAACCTTGCTGGCTCCCCGCACTGCGCTACGCCCGGTCGCGCCACGCTCATGAACCCCGCGTCTCGCTGCACTGCACTTGCAATCGCAAAGCGAAATAAAGCCATTATGGCCTTATTGCGTATGGTGTTATTGCACCCCACCATTCTTACATTTATCGTAATTGTTTTCGAAATGATCGCCTACTATCGCCTTCATTTCTTCTTCACTTGAAAATCTTCGTACTCGCAGGTTTTTTTTTCAGATTGAAAAACAGGGCCCATATCGCGGCATTAGTGATCAAATGTATACTCGCCTCGAATCGAATCGAATAAAATAACAACTGATTTATCCCAAATACAATTTAAATTGACAAAGCACACTCGGTATCGAATACCGTGATCTCAAACCCAAATTTCGATTCGAGTTATGTTCGATCACGAATGCCGCGATTCCGCCTCAGGAAATAATCGCTGTGGTTCAAATCTGGAGTGTATGGCTGGTGGTTAATTTCTTCAAATCCAGTCTCGGCCAGGACATGGCTTGCAATTCGTGCATTGTCTTGCAAAAACCATTGGCCTCTCCGTTTCTCGACAACCACTTGAAGCACTCTTGTCAACAATGTGGCATAAGGCACGGTACACATTACAGCGATATGAAAAGCGATGCGGTATGGAATCGACATCGACATACGCGCAGTGCACGTTAGAGCGATACGACTCGCGTATCGTATTTAAATGTGCAGCGTGCCTAACAGCCTCCGTTCATTGTAGCTTTTTGGAATATAGTCGATAAACAGAATACCTTCGCATCCAAAAAAAAAAGTTGCAACGGCAATGTTTGGGCGCTCTGACCTGGAATCATCTTCTAGCGCCTCCATGCCATGCTTGAATTCTCGGCTCTGTCCATAGACTGTAGAAATCTCTTAAAATATTTCCGTCAGCATTGTATTTTCTTTGTAAGGAACTTGATGATAGCTCTATACTCCAATTTCATACAATGCACGGATGACTCACACATGGCGATGTTTATGGCTCTATTATTGAAATCGAAATGATGTTAATAACATGAATTTTGGTATTTATACAACTAAGGATATTAGCAATTAGTGACACGCAAGACAATGCATTAATGACACTTAAAGGTACTTAGGCTCAAAACTTTTCAGCCTCCCCTCGTATGTATAGGAAACAAGTAAATACGCACAAAGGGATTATAATACTGTAAATCACATAGAAAATGCTGCATGCTTAAATTGTGGTTGAATAACAGAATGGCCCTTGTACGTCCTGTAAGTTAAATAATTCTATTTCGTATTCAAAAATATACGAAATGTATTTTTAATTAACTGACAAATATATTCAATAAAATAACGAAAATCTTTTACAACGCATATAGTTTTAGATAAGTTCTCATTATAAATACAACAAGGTATGCAATAGATACATTAAGTTAACCGTTGCTCCTATTAAAGTTGAAGTAAATATGAGTCAATTCATATTCAGCCCAATTCTGAATACTCCCAGGGAGTTTGTTCTCTGGGAATTTGTTTCTCCCGAGAAAGAAATCCTCCAATAATTAACTCCCAGGAAGTAGATTTTCCCCGAAAATTTGGAAGGAGAAAATTCAAACTTCGCAAGACCTGTTTGATACTTTTTTGACAGCTCAACTCCGCCATTTAATATAAAAAAACCGCAGGGAATTTTTACTCATAAATGGATGAAAGGGAAAAGAGAGAAAACTCCCAGGGAGTTCCTGTTCAGAATCGGCCTGATTATGTTTACCCTGCATCTTCCGATTTTTCGCCGAATTTTCTTAAATAAAATAAATTGTACACACTTCAATTCTTTTACGAAATTCGGAAGAAAATAGGTAAAGAAATCAAAATAATTCTGCTATGAGAAAAAATTCATGCAGATTTTTTTCGGAATTTTCTTTATTTTTCGTACAGAAAGTTCTTTACGAGCTCGTGTCAACCATTGCATATATGTAATTTTTTTTGAAGATTCGTAAAAAAATGGTTACAGAAATGAGAAACTTCTAAAGATTTCGTTAAGATTTCTGGAACTTTGGTTTGCAGGGTAAACTGAAAAATAGATTTGTAGTAGTAAAAATATATTTGTAGCAGTAGAATGACAATATCACGAGATGTAGTATTTTTCGAAGACTCTTAATGGTTGCGCTGAACATTCCTGTATTGCTAGTGCCGATGAGAGCGAACACGTAATTTTTATACCCGAGCGCACTTGTGCACAAGGGTATTATAACTTTGTTCACATAACGGTTGTTTGTAACAGGCAAAACGAATCGAGATAGATATAGACAAATGTATACATAAATGATCAGAATGAAAAGAGAAATCGATTAAGCGGTGACTGTCTGTCCGTCCGTCCGTCTGTGCACACGATAACTCGATTAAAAATTAAGATATCTTAACGAATCTTGGTACGTGTACGTCTTTCGGGCGCAGGACAGATGGTATTGAAAATGGGCAAAATCGGACAATAACCACGCCTACCTCCCATATAACGGTAATTTTCATAAATATTTTGAAATTTAAGGACGCTAGTTTACTTAAAATTTATACACGCCGGCTTATCATGTAGCGGTAGCTTTCGGAAAGGTGGAAAACATATATTTAATACTTGCGCCGGGTATTTAATGTTCGGCTCCGCCCGAACTTAGACTTTCTTCCTTTTTTTTTAATTTGGACAATATTGGTGATGATATATTTTTTTGAAAATTTGACAAGGGATTACGGAAAATCGTTCCACAATTCATCATACTCCAACCTATGGCTGCCAGCTATCCTTAGTTATGAGCTGCAATATTGAGGTTAAAAAGTGCCGAATAGAAAAATAAATGTGCCAAAAATGGCGCCATTCTTTTTAATCCTTTCCTCTAGCATTTAAATGAGAAGCAGATTCCAAAAATGATGTTTCATTTGAAGTAAATTAAGGCCAAAAATGACACGGTTCGAGCCAAGTTGGCAAGCCTGCTCCTACCCTGTCGGAAACACCAACAACGAAAATTAGAACATTGATGATGTTTGTTATTGCGCATAATGCCGAAGCTAGTATCTACTGCCTCGTATACTTGTGATGATGTTGGTTTTGTGCCTGCGGTCAAATATGATATTACTGCTCTATTGGATGTGAATCTTCATATGTAACCGAGTCAGACGATCGTGTGATTGTAAATGCGAACGGGCAAATAAAAAAAGGTATGGTAAAAAAATTAAAAATTAGTGATGATCGAGAGGGAAATAAAAAGAGGAATTCAAGCATTGGAAGAGAGCTATGTAGTTAAGGAGGATTCACCGTTCGTGTCCGGACACTTTTTGTTAGTAATTATACACGCTCTTTTCCCACTCTGTCTCACTGAGAGTGCGACAAAAATGAGTGGAACACTCTTTGTTCGAATAAAATTGATTTTGATTTTCTGTCCGAACGACTTGATGATTGGGGTTGCCGCGTTCTCTCTTTTATG
>NW_023458559.1:24284977-24285137 GCF_013731165.1 Rhagoletis pomonella | reverse complement strand
CTAATTTCGAGACGCTAGAAAATCGCGTTCAATAATTTTTTTTTGCTGATGGTGCATGGGCATTTTCTCCCATACAAACGATATTGTCGAGCATATTTTATATGGAAGAAAATGCATAACAGCAGTATCCTCTGCTTCTAAGAAGACTAGAAATTTGACG
>NW_023458559.1:24283720-24284877 GCF_013731165.1 Rhagoletis pomonella | reverse complement strand
TAAAATGTTAGGATGTGCTGCACATGTGTGTGCAAATACGAACCCTGCTGGTAACATTAATCTATGTTTAGCCATGTTGTTAATTTAGCTGAAGAATTCTTTACATTTGGTAAATATTAATTAGTATTGTTTGAAACATATGTCTACAAGTTCATTCAACTTAGGTTAGGTTAGGTTAGGTTAAAGTGGCTGCCAGTGACCCCACTAGCACACATAGGCCCTAGGTTGTGGGCCCGTTGTGATACCACGCGGATCGTTAGAACCCTCCTACTCAAACCATCGTGTGGATTTTGCGAAACCCAGAAGTTGCCGTATGCCTACTTCGGCTATGTCGGTTAGGTCCTCAAAGAATCCTGAACCCATGAACTTTTGTCTTCTTCTACAAAGTGCGGGGCACTCGCATAACAGGTGCCGCAAGGTTTCTGGCTCTTCCTCATTTCTGCAGCTTCTGCAGAAGTCGTTATGGGGGATCCCTAACCTCTCCGCGTGCCCCCCGATAGCAACATGGCCTGTTAGCAGACCCACAGCTGCGGCTAGGTCTCCTTTGCTCAGCATGAGGAGATCCTTCGACCGCTTTTTGTCCCATTTAGGCCATGTAAGCTTCGTGTTGTTGCAAGTGGTGAGGCTATCCCACCTGTCCCTTGCTAGTTTAAGAGACAGATCCCTTAGAATGAGCTTGCAGGTAGCGAGCGGCATGCCTAATCCCTTCCAGGCCTGCGAAAGTGGAGCGGATGTGCCCTCTCTTGCAAGTTCGTCCGCCTTTTCGTTGCCTGGTATGTTCCGGTGCCCCGGAACCCATACCAAGTGAAGAGCAGACTGCTCAGCCATCTCGTTTAGAGATCTGCGACAGTCCGCTACGGTTTTTGAACTGCATGTGACCGAGTCGAGCGCTTTGAGTGCGGCCTGACTGTCTGAGTAGATGAAGATATCGTTATAAATGACTTCTCTTGTACGTAGGTGTTCAACCGCTTCCTGTATGGCAGCGACCTCAGCTTGAAAGACGCTGCAGTGGTTGGGTAAGCGAAAACATATTTCCAGCCCCAGATCATTCAACTTAACCTTTGGTTCATAAAATGGAATTAACTTTTTCTTCTAAAACGGGCGATTTAATTATAGTATAATGTTCATGCCTAAAATAGTGATTATTTTTAATCACA
>NW_023458559.1:24282541-24283620 GCF_013731165.1 Rhagoletis pomonella | reverse complement strand
CAGGGTTCGTATTTGCACACACATGTGCAGCACATCCTAACATTTTAAGCTCACACACGTGTGCTGTGCATATAAAAAATTAAAAATTTGCTCACATCACATGTGTGTGCCGTTTGGTAAACAGCACGGGCACATGTGTGTACTTTCTTTTTATTAATGTAAAGCACACGCACATGTGTGTGCTATGCGTAGAGAAACTTATACACTTCGAATTCTAACTCAAATCTTAAAATAATTTTTTAATATGTTTTCTGTCATATAAAAAACAAACAATATCTCACTTTTTATTGAATTGTCTTTCAAAAATAACGTTTAATAAAAAAATTCTTTTAAGAATATATTATGTGCATGTGCATGGGCTGAAATTTGTACAAAAATCGGCTCACACACATGTGCATGTGCTTAATAACAAACAGCACACACTTTTCTGTGAGTAGAGTTTGTTTTCCACTTATGCACACACATGTGTATGAGCAGTGAGTGCAAGTTGAATGTGTTTCTGGCGTGTGTGTGAGCAGAGCATGTGTGTGCAAATACGAACCCTGGTTACCAGCTTTAATATATTTAGTTATAATTACGAAGCCTTGGATAAAGTTCCCAAACCTTGGTGATAGTTCCCAAATATTTACAAAATTCGGCAACTAAATGTATTTAGTTATAGAAACTGACCCCTTTTCTCAGTTATACATTGTAAATGGATGTACATACATACATACTATGTAACTGGAAATGTACTTCCTAATTTCTCGTCTCTATGTGGACGCTATATAGCGATTCAAACAAAAAATGTTGCCTGTAAAAACTACAAACTAAAAGTATCAAGTAAATTGTAGACCTTGGCGAACTAGATATTTATTTCGCCATATCCAACTATGCTCTCGGTCACTATAACCAAATCTTGGTAATTATAACTAAACCATTTTCTGGGTGTGTATATTGGATTTTGTATAGAGGCTTCACACGCAATTCGCTCTATCTGCCTGGAATACTTTTTCAAGTCGATTACAAAGATGACTTGTGAAATGACGTTACCTTCAATGGACCTTGTGAATAAAAACTAAGCAATTGCTTTTTCTTTC
>NW_023458559.1:24279185-24282441 GCF_013731165.1 Rhagoletis pomonella | reverse complement strand
CTTCAATGGACCTTGTGAATAAAAACTAAGCAATTGCTTTTTCTTTCAGACCTTTTACTCGATTTATTCAAAGAAATGTAAATAAAAGGTTTAAAATTTTAAGAAAAAGCAATTGCTTAGTTTTTTATTCATAAGGGCGAGTTCAATACCAACACGTATGTAAGTGAACGTTCTATAGCATGAAAAAATATTGTAAAGTATTTAGAACCGCTGGAAGGCAGTTTAAGCATGTTAGACGTTTGCAATCCATCTTAAAAAACGACAAAAATAACATTTTTTTCATTTATAATTTTAATTGGTTCAATATGGTGGCAGACTTAAAAAAAAATTACGGCCGACGAATTGAGAGAACGGTTTTACTTTACTATGTTTTCATCGTGATCTATGGTTTTAAAACGTGTGATACTTACGGTATTTGCCAGTTTTACTCAAAATATATTTCATAAAAACTTTCTACAATGAAAATTAAAAATGCGCCTGGCAATGTTTTCACGGTTGCCCGCTTGGCCGAAATGTACCAAAGTCAAGCCTTTGTGTGAAGGCCAACGTACACATCAATTAGGAAAGTCTGCTATTAAGGCAACACAATGTCTAACTCAGGTAATTGAAAAGCCACTCCGGTATAAACAGATAGCCTTTTACGGGTTTCTTGACATTCAAGTTTAAATCCAAGGCTATGGCAAGAAAGTATTCCTAATGTAATAACTGCAGGGAACATAAGCATGTTGAATCCAAAATCACAATATCAATACAAGGAGGCGTTAAGCATGAGATCCTGGAAAAGCAAAGAATTTTACGTATAAGCTACACATATTCGTGGTGGCCTACAATGAAGACAAGATTGCCTCTAGGCAGGCAACCTTAAAACTGACTAAGAAATTCCGAAGATTAAGCTATCGCAAGATGCGAAGCATTCAGGGGTCAACTCAGGCTATTAGAAACTTGATGGTAAAACATTAGGGACATATTCCAAACTGACGTTTTGGCCACTCAATACAGTGACAAAACCGATTATTACGTACTAAGCACCGTCCAGGATGTGAAAAGTCAAGCACCGATCTGTCTGTGTAGCCAATATGGGAGCCATGCGCACCTGTCCAACGAAATCACTCGAATCATGACATACTAGGAATGGTAATCCCGGTATCCCGGCCTTTTTAAGGTCTTGCCAAATAATGCCAGGATTTTCGGGATTTGTAATTTGCAATAATAGAAACTCTTTTTCTTGACCAGTATTGGCTATATTTCCTTTTTATACCCGAGCGCACTTGTGCACAAGGGTATATTAATTTTGTTCACATAACGGTTGTTTATAACCGCCAAAACGAATCGAGATAGATATAGACAAATGCATACATAAATGCTCAGAATGAATAGAGAAATCGATTAAACCATGTCTGTCTGTCCGTCCGTCTGTCCGTCTGTCCTTCCGTCCATGTACACGATAACTCGAGCAAAAATTTAGATATCTCAACGAAATTTAGTATGAAGGTTAACGTTAATCCAAGGTGGATTGGTGTTGAAAATGGGCGAAATCGGACTGTAACCACGCCCACTTCCCATACAACGGTAATTTCCAGAAATACGAAAACTGCGATATTTTAGAAACTACTGAAGATAATTCACTCAAAATTAATATTTAC
Source organism: Rhagoletis pomonella (assembly GCF_013731165.1). Classification (NCBI taxonomy): domain Eukaryota; kingdom Metazoa; phylum Arthropoda; class Insecta; order Diptera; family Tephritidae; genus Rhagoletis; species Rhagoletis pomonella. The sequence goes on along the minus strand of NW_023458559.1, from coordinate 24,280,798 downwards.
AATAATTTTCAGACGAAAAATAAGAATATTATACATTTTTGGAAAATGGGCGTAGCCACGCCCACTTATGGTTACATGTGTATATCTTGGTAACCGCTGCACCAATTTCTTCCAAACCTTGTACAGTTGTTGGCCTTTGTACAGCATACTAAATGGCCGAAAATTTAAAAAGTCGGACAATAACCACGCCCACATCCCATATAACGGTAATTTAGAGAAATTTAAAATCTTTGATAAATCAGTAAATATTAGAGCTAATTTATTCAAAATTGATGCTTGCAACAATTCTTTACCAAGAAATACGTTTATGGTAAAATTTTGGAAAGTGGGCGTGGCACCGCCCACTTATGATCACATATATGTATCTCGGTAACCGTTCTACCAATTTGTACCAAACTCGGTGCTTTTATTGTGCTTGCCACATAAAAGCAAAACGTAGAAAATTATTGAAATCAGACTAAAATTACGGCCGATTTTCATATAACGGTAACTTTCAGAAATGCTTGAAACTGCAATATTTCGAAATTTAAGGACGCTAATTTAATCAAAATTGATACTCCCCGGCTTACCATGTAGCGGTAGCTTTCGGAATGGTGAAAATCATATAAATATTTAATAATTGCGCCGGGTATTTAATGTTCGGCTCCGCCCGAACTTAGACTTTCTTACTTGTTATTACAATAATGTAGTGCTCGGGAGAAGGTCACACCACAAATGAATATAAAGAGAGGAATTAGGGTACAGGTCGTTACAGTGATCAGTTTTCGCCTATCTAGAAACTTTATTTTCTCGAATTATGGCCGCACTTTTGATATTCGGCCGCACTGTGGTACGGGACTATTCGTACGCGGTTTTCAGTTCAGAGTTGTAGTTAAAGGCAAATAAGTCATAAAAGAAAATCTGTAGTGCATTTTTTTGTGGTGCCTACGGTACTGAATAAAAACCAAAACTTTTTTTTGAAATATTCGCCTATGCCCTAAAAATCCTAAATACGACTTTCCAATGATGTTTTTTGGTTTCAAAATCGGTCCAGTAAAACCCCCAAACGAAGACAGAGAAAATTTTACTTAACCTATTAATTTTTAGATATACAGCAAACCTATTTATAAAATGTATATTTTATTGCGCCCGCTGGACCTGTCAACTTGTAAAAAAATTTTTTTCTAAAAGCAGTCACAACTCTATAAGATTTGCATATATTTATATACCAAAATCAAACAATTCTAGATATTCTTATACAAATCTGTATATTGGACAATTTTCCATTGCGGAAAGTTACTTAAAAAATTAAAGGGAAAACGAAGAAAATCGTTCACTATTTTTTTGTTGTAGCAACTTACTAAATTTTGTCTAAACCAGTAAATCGACTACAAGTTGTCTTGATTGTCATGTAACGGCACACTAAGGAAAACGGCAGATCCGACGTGTTAGGGCCGTAGAGAGGGATGTTAGATGAGCTGAAGTAAGTGAACATGTGAAGAGGTGGTTAGTGTAGTCGGGAGCTTATTCAAATTGAACTAAATAGTTTAAACTGCTACAGCATCCAGAATGGAGTTGCATGAAAGTATCGTGAGCTTCAAGATTGTCTCCGATGATGGAATTAAAGGGGTGAG
>NW_023458559.1:24273995-24279085 GCF_013731165.1 Rhagoletis pomonella | reverse complement strand
TCTCTTTAAAAGTTTTAATTCAAATTATTTAATAAGTGAAATTAATAGTTAGAAGATGGGCGTTAATAGATCTAAAATTTAAACGGATTATCACGCCTATGGGATGTGCCACGCCCCCTTTTACAAAGCCCTTTATATATACCTTACTGTAAGCACCTACCATAGTTATGTCTGCATACCAAATTTCAAGTTCATGTGACTTATAGTTCTGGAGTTATAGCTGATAAAATAATCCTATGGGATGTGCCACGACCACTTTTCCAAACTCATTTATATATACCCTACTATAAGCACCTACCATATGTATGTATGACTGAATAACAAATTTCAAGTTCATATTACTTATAGTTTCGGATTTATAGCTGATAAAATATTCCACGCCTATGGGATGTGCCACGCCTCCTTTTGCAAACTCATTTATATATATGTGCCTTACTGTAAGCACCTACCGTAGTTATGTCCGCATACCAAATTTAAAGTTCATGTGGCTTATAGTTCCGGAGTTATAGCTGATAAAATATTCCTATGGGATGTGCCACGCCCACGTCTACAACCTCATTCATATATACCCTACTATAAGCACCTACCATATGTATGACTGAATAACAAATTTCAAGTTCATATGACTTATAGTTTCGGATTTATAGCTGATAAAATATTCCATGCCTATTGGATGTGCCACGCCCACTTCTACAAACTCATTTATTTATACCATACTATAAGCACCTACCATATATATGACTGTTTACCAAATTTCAAGTTCATGTGACTTATGGTTCCGAAGTTATTATTGATAACAAATTTCACGCCTATGGGATGTGCCACGCCCACTTTTACAAAGTCATTTATATATACTCTACAGTAAGCACCTACCATATATATGACTGCATACCAAATTTCAAGTTCATGGGACTTATAGCTTCGAAGTTATGGCTGATTAAAAATTTCACGCCTATGGGAGGTGCCACGCCCCTTGTCGAATCCCAATTTTTTTTTACCCTATTATAGGCCCAGGTGTCATGGAAATAACCTGTCAAAATGTTGTTCGATTCTGTCAGGCTGCAACTTGGCACATACATACTAGAGGTTACGCCGACAGGCTTTGCGGCGGCGGCGTGGTCAACTTCAAAAAGCATCGGCGTTTGGAAACGCCGGCGCTACTGCCCATAAGGTAGATTCCAAAGAGCCGTGAGGCTACTAATCTTATCATGTCATCTCGTCAGCGCTAGGCATTGGCCATGCCAATTCAGGTTGTAATCAGTGTTGCCAGAACTTTTTGGGCCGACCGGCTAGATTGGCAAAAAAAAGCGGCTAAAAACGGCTAAAATGTTTTAGTGAAATTTCACATAGACTCTGGCAAAAAACGGCTAAAATGTTTTAGTGAAAATCCACATGCTTTATTTAAATAAATCGCAAGAAACGAAAGACTAGTTAACACCATTAACTTATATCGAGTGTATATTCCTCATCATCAAATGAATCACTATTGTATATATCACCTGAATTCATTAATTTTAAGAGATCGTCATCTACAGTAAAATTATGGCAGCATTTTTCTTCACGTTTTAAACCGTATCTTATATATAAAATAGCGTTTAACGTTTTAACGCACATTGGATTTCTTTGCTTAGTTTTTATTATATTCATTGAACTAAATATTCGCTCTACTTCTGCATTACTTACAGGGAAAACAAGAAAACTAGGTTGCAAAGGTCAGCAAAAGGGTTTTCTCCTAGGGCATTTCGAAATTGATAAACTTCGGCCCAAAATTTTACAGTTGAGTCTAAATTACTCCAGGTATGTAACGTTAACCGTTGCCATTGCATCTCTATGGATGTTTTTTTGTCGGCATTATATTTGTGTTTTTGTTGCTGTAGTTGAACAAATACTTTTGGTTTGATTACACTGGTCGACGGCCAAAATTTACCAGAGACGCCGTTATGAAATTCGTATGTAAAATCACCCCCTGATTCCGAAAATCAAGGTTATTTTTAATTTTATGGTACCGTTTTTGAGATTTTTGCAAAAAAAAAAAATTGGGTCCACTTAATTATATATATCTCAAGAACGAATTAAGCAATTCCAAAACGGTTTGAAGCTTTTAAAAGGTAATAAAATTTTCTATAAGCTGTGCATACAACACTTTATGCTAGGCCCTGCAGATTCAAAGATAACGAACAATCATTACCGATTTTTTCAATTTTTTTTGTAAAAATATAAAAAAAATTGTACTTTGCGGGGAAGGATCTCGAAAACCTTTTATTTTTTTGCAGACTTTTTTTTTCTCCCTAAGTTCTGTTATATTACAAAAAAAATAAGGTATCATCGAAGAAAATCGATGCAAAACTACGTAAGTTATAAGCGATCAAATAAAAATACCCAGGTTTCGCAATTTCAACGTATACCTCAAAACGTATGTATGGTATAAAGAAGAGTGAAATATCTAGCTATGCTCTGTTTCTATTGAGTTAAAAGTTCAATTTATGAATGAAATTACCCATATTTTTAACTTTTTTTTTAAATTTATTTATGTTTATACTATATTCTAACAATCTTTATCTTAATTTGATTTTACTATGTTGTCGAAATAATTATGTGTTCTACTTTGACGCTTATTCAGTTTAGGATCGGTTTCTCTTATGAGAAACCAGCAGTAATCACCCATCATTGCGACGTCCCAGAATCCTTGATATCGATTCTCAATTAATTTCATTTGCTGATGAAACCTTTCGCCATGTTCATCACTTTCGTCGCCAAGATTTGCCGGAAAAAAGCTCAAATGTGAGTGGAGAAAGTGAATTTTTAAAGACATATTTACGCCCATTTTCGCATAATTATTGATTAGGTCATTCACTATCTGCTCGTAGTTAGGGCTTTTGTGTCTACCGAGAAAAGAAGCAACGACCTTTTCAAAGGATTCCCACGCTGCTGCCTCAACTGATGAGAGTAGTCCTTTGAATTGATTATTGTTGATCAACTTTCTTATTTGTGGTCCAACAAAAATACCTTCCTTTATCTTGGCTTGAGAAATATCTGGAAAAACTGTTTTCAAATAGTCGAATGCTTCGCCTTCTTTGTCCAAAGCCTTAACAAAGTTTTTAATGAGACCGAGCTTGATGTGTAAGGGTGGAAGTATGATTTTCTCTTTCTTGACAAGAGGGGTGTATTTGATGTTATCCACACCAACGGTAAACTCGACTCTTTCCGGCCAATCCTTTCTGACGTAGTGGTCCTTACGAGCTCGGCTATCCCACTTGCAGAGGAAGCAGCAGTGCTTGGTGTAGCCACTTTGTAAACCGCATAGCATTGCAACGACTTTGAGATCAGAACATATTTTCCAATCATGCTCTTCATATTTGATAAATTTGAGTATTTTTTGCATTTCCTCGTAGGTTTCCTTTGTATTTACTGAATGTGCAATCGGGATAGAAGGCTTTTTGTTACCAATATGCAATAATATAGCCTTCAAACTCAGTTTATTGCCGTCTATGAACAATCGCCACTCTTTTGAATCATATGTTTGACCAAACTCTTTGAATAAACCAGGGATGTCGTTGCAGTAGCATATACTGTCTTTCTTGGTATAGTGTTTGGAAAATGGTTCGTGACGAGTTCTACTATATGTCACCTTAACATCGGATGACACAAATTTAAATTGTTGCATACGAGAAGTGTGGATCTCGGCCTTTTCCTTGGATAGTTCCAAATCTCTTATCCAATCATTAAGTTGTGCTTGTGACAGAACGTTTCTTTCGTTTTCCATGCGAAATTCAGTACAACTTGATCCCCCGCACTCAGATGTTACTGTTGACAATGGAACTGGATCCGCAACTGCCGTTGAATGTAGTACTGGTAATGTCACTGTAGGTACGCTTGCATAGGTTACTCCTCTTGATCTTCCAACGCCAAGTACTTTTGTTTGACAAATATAACACTCTATTGAATGGCAAGTAGGTTCGCTCCATATCATTGGTGTATCAAATTTTGTTTGTTGTCCTGATTCCCACTGAATCAATTCTACTCGAAACGATGTACACAAAGTGTTCGGTGTCCATGGTTTTTCAGCATTTTTAGGCTCAATTCCAAAATAAATAATAATAAAGTTTTGATATGATCTGAGAACACTCGTCGTCGCTTTATGATAGTATATTGGCCACACATGAAACAGAACATATCTGGATCCTTATTACACTCAAATTCTCGCGTCCTTTTACACATTTTATTTTTTTTAATAAATCACGGTTTTGAAATTAGACTTATGAACTGAACTATCTCCGGCGAGCCTTGAAGATGTTATGAAGTTTCAAAGCGCATTAACTCATATTTATACTCGGAACAAGAATAAAATTGAAAAAATCAAATCTTACCTAGACAGAAAGGTTCCTTTTTATAACAAGCCGGGAAAAGAAAATACTACCTGTTTTAGATGTAGGCTTTAGAAATTTTCTGTGTCTTATAATTTTGAAAATCTACCTGCATACTTACCCATAACTGACGGAAATACATGTTTATAACTACATGCCTACAGCAGGTTTCGAATCCAACCACTCTTCCTTTCGATGCAACCACTCTACCTACTAAAATACAATTCGAGTATTAAAAGTACTATTTGATTTATTTAAAGAAAAAGTGTTATCATTGTTATGGTGTTATTCATTTATCCGGATAATATCTCACTTGCACTTTATACCTTTAATATATGTATGTATGTATAGGTACATACATTGAAGTTGCGCAATCTGGGTATTTTTATTTGATCGCTTATAACTTACGTAGTTTTGCATCGATTTTCTTCGATGATAGCTTATTTTTTTTGTAATACAACAGAGCTTAGGGAGAAAAAAAAAATCTGCAAAAAAATAAAAGGTTTTCGAGATCCTTCCCCGCAAAGTACAATTTTTTTTATATTTTTACAAAAAAAATTGAAAAAATCGGTAATGATTGTTCGTTATCTTTGAATCTACAGGGCCTAGCAAAAAGTGTTGTATGTACAGTTTATAGAAAATTTTGTTACCTTTCAAAAGCTTCAAACCGTCTTGGAATCGTTCTTGAGATATATATGATAAAGTGGACCCAATTTTTTTTTTTTT
>NW_023458559.1:24273361-24273895 GCF_013731165.1 Rhagoletis pomonella | reverse complement strand
GGCGTTTCTGGTAAAGAGAAAAAGTTGAAATTTGTGGTCCAGTGTTACTCTTAATGCATTTCCAACCGAAAAAAGTCATTTTTTTTAGTTTGGCAATATTTGTAGGGAGGCGTTGGCGTATTTCCTTTATTAAAGTGATAATAAAATAGCGACCATTTTCTCGAATTATTTTCTCGGCTTCGTGGTCAAAAGCGTTTGTGCTTACTTTTGTTTTTAAATACTCTTCAAAACTGTGATAAAACTGAGGAAATGGAGCAAGGTATGGTTCCAACGGGGAGCATATAGGATCAAATGTGTCCGCGCTAATAACCACTAGGCAGCATAGATGCGAAAGTAAAACATTGAGTTCATTAAAAATCTTCATTGGGTCTGCATTATTGCTTTCGAAAAACTTGTTTACTTTTTGCACCTGAAAATTAGGCAAATAGTAAAATCGGCTAAAAACGGCTAACTTTTTTTTACAAACCGGCTAACAAATCGGCTGCCGGCTAGATCAAATTTTCTCCGGCTAGTTGCTATCAAAACCGGCTAAAT
>NW_023458559.1:24271865-24273261 GCF_013731165.1 Rhagoletis pomonella | reverse complement strand
TTAAGGAAGTAGCCTATTTTTCAATCAGGTCATAAACCATCTTTGAGGAAAATTTCATTTTCAAACAGGTGGCAATTCTTAAAAAAGTAGCCTATTTTCCAGTCTAGGTCATAAGCTATCTGTGTGCAAACTTTCATGCAAATCAGTTCAGTCATTTACGCGTATTAATATAATTAAACTTTCCTAATACGTGTTAACTCTTAAAATAGTAGCCTATTTTCCAACATAGGTCATAACCCTGCAGGAAATTGAATTAGTTTGAAAGTAATTTATAAACTATTTTATTTTCAATGATAACTAATTTAAATTCTCACTATTTTACCTGCAACGAACTCATTTATTTAACATTGCGATGTCCAAGGAAGCAGTCAATTGCCTTTTCCAGCATGTATTTTCAATTACTTTGAAACGAATTTGGCTTAAAAAACTTAAAAGTCAGTATGTTTCGTTTGAATACGCTTTCGTTCTGCACTTCACAGATGATTTTTCATAACTAAGAAAAACCGAAATTAAAAATTTCAAATTAAATGAGATTTGAACATGGACATTTTTGGCTGCGACCAATTGTAGCAAACATCTTTGCACGCTTTCAAATGTTCAGTTTGAATTGTGTGCAAGCATCAAGTCGACTGTCCGACTCTGCATTTAATTTCAACTACTTTAAAATTAATTTGGTTTATACAACTTTAAAGTCAGTATGTTTTTTTTGAATACGCTTGCGTTCTGGACTTCACAGATGCTTTTTCATACTTCCAAGACACAAATTGTTTTTTTGAGCAAAAAGAGTATAAAAATTCGAAACATTTACTCATTGCAGTTGTTTTAAAGTAGTCTTTCAATTAGTTGATTTAAAAAAAATCACTTGTTTCCGTCAGGGAAGCTATTTCTGTGCGAAATGTCATGCAAATCTGTTCAGTCGTTTCCGCGTATTTATTTAATTAAAACTTTTTTAACAGGTGGCAACTCTTCCAAAAAATTAGCCTATTTTCCACTGTAGGTCAAAGCTATCTGCTCGCAAAATTTCATGCAAATCCGTTCAGACTTTTCCGCGAAGTAATTTAATTAAACGTTTTTAGCAGGTGGTAACTCTTAAAAAAAGTATCTTATTTTTCAACCTGGCTCATAAGCTATCTGTGTGAAAACTTCCATGCAAATCAGTTCATTCATTTCCGCTTATTAATTAAATTAAACTTTTCTAACAGGTATCTGTGTGCAAAATTTCAGGCAAATCCGTTTAGTCGTTTCCGCGTATTAATTTAATTAACCTTTTTTAACAGGTGGCAACTCTTCCAAAACATTAGCCTATTTCCCACTGTAGGTCATAAGCTATCTGCTTGCAAAATTTCGTGCAAATCCATTCAGTCGTTTCCGCGTATTAATATAACGAAACTTTTTT
>NW_023458559.1:24270331-24271765 GCF_013731165.1 Rhagoletis pomonella | reverse complement strand
CTCAAAGATGGTTTATGACCTGATTGAAAAATAGGCTACTTCCTTAACCGGTTTTCCGATCAGAACGAAATTTAGTACAATTACTACGGATTTCGGAAGAATGGTCTTTGACTGAAAGTAAGTCCGGAACTCAAGGCCCCTCCCATACAAATTGGAATTTTCATATTACATACATATCTCTGGAAGTATTTGTGGGGGAGAACTGAAACTTGGTATAGTGATATGTATGTGAAATCAATGTTGGCATTAATCGATTGATGTTTTAATCAGTTACTTAATTCGATTAAATTCAATCTGATTACAGTTAATCATGATTAATTTTAATCTGACTAAACAGTTAATCGTAACCACGATTAAAAAATTAATTTTTAATCATTAACACTTAATTTGATCAAGTAGGTTTGGTGATTAATTAATTTATGCTGGAATTTTCCTGTGCACACAAAGGAAGTTAATCCGGTATGGCTAAGTCGGGTTTCCTCATCAATCTAAGCTATTTGGTGTGCATTTTCATTAAGATATATACCAACAAACGTTTGCAAAAGTTCCCAGTTTATGTATTACTAATAACAATAATTATAATTTTTTTATATTATATGCTTTTTGTAAGCGTAAAACACAAAATAATTACTATAACTGGTGTTTGGTTTCAAACTCGGACAAAGTAGACAAATTGATCAGATTTTATTTTTAATTGGATTAACGATTAATGTTTTAATTTAATTAAACGTAATCGCAGCCAGCGATTAACGATTAAAAAAATGTTATCATTAATCGTACAGTTGGTTACGACTAATTAATTTTAATCGTCAAACGCGATTAACATTTTAACCGTTATTTTTTAATCGTTAATCAGATTAGCAGTTTGCCAACACTGTGTGAAATCATGTTCATATTCACGGAGGAAAAATGGACGTTTTTGGAAAAGAGGCGTAGCACCTCCCATACTGACTGAAAGTTTCATATTGCATATCTCTTCAAATGTTTGGGGTAAAGCACTCAAGCTTGGTATGGCAATACATATGTATGTATGTATGTGAAACTAATACCATACTCATGGAGAAAAATTAGAGTTATTGTAAAAGGTGGTGTGGCGACTACCATGCAAATTGATTTTTCTATGCTGCATATCTCTGGAGGTGTTTACGGCAGAGGACTGGAACTTGGCACCGAGATGTGTATACAAAATTAGTTCCATACTCCATGGAGAAAAATTTGCGTTATTCGAAAAGGGGACATGGTTCCTCCCGTACAAATTTACTGTTTTATACTGCTTATCTCTAGAGGTGTTCATGGTAGAGTACTGGGACTTGGTACTGAGGTGTGTAAAATCAATTCTAAATTCATGGAAGAAGATTAGGGTTATAAGAAAAAGGAGCGTGGCACTTCCAGTACAAATTTACTTTTTCTTGCCACATATCCCTGGAAGTGTTT
>NW_023458559.1:24267842-24270231 GCF_013731165.1 Rhagoletis pomonella | reverse complement strand
ATAGCGGCTAATAACGGATACAAAAGAGATCTGGTAGAAGAAATCCGAAGAGAGCACAAAAACAAAAAGCCAAACAAAGAAGAAAACAATGACAAAAATTGGGCGGTATTAACCTATACTGGAAAGTCAACGTACAAACTTGCAAAGCTGTTCCAGAAACACAACCTTCGCACATCATTCAGAACAAATAACAACGTGGGACGGATACTACGGAACACCACAAATCAAGAAGATCCATTGGATAAACAAGGAGTCTATAAACTAACTTGCAAATGCCAGCATAGTTACATAGGTCAAACAGGACGTAAAATAAAAACAAGTAAGAGCAGCGCTGTCTTCGGCTATGCCGAAGGCTTCATACCTTTCATGAACATCTGCAAATTTTAGTTTGACGGATTACTGATTTTGAATACATCTGCATACATCGATAGAGGAGTTACATACTTATATAAAAAATCGCATCGAAACAATCAGAGGTATGGAAGATATACTTTATATGGCACCAATCTAAGTGATTTTCACTGCTATGTGATCGGTATGTAAACCGGTAACACAATTTATTGGGTTTAGTTTCCTACATAAAGGAGATATATCGCAAAAACTGGTATCTGAACAATCAGTGCTATAGGAGATAAAGCTTATACAGCATAGATTTTGACGATTTTCTCAGTAGACTTTGTATTATTATTTATAAAATATCTTACGAAATTTATCGGTTTTAGCTGTTCAAATAAAGGAGTTTTACAGTAAAATCCCATATCTGAACAATCAGATGTATGGAAGATATATGTTTTAGTCATCCGATCCTTGTTATTTTCATTGTAAGTATTCTGTTAATAATGAGTGAAAATGGTGCGAAATTTCATGTTCCTAGCTGCATAAATGGAGGAGATATGATAAAAGACCTCATATCTGAACAATCAGTTGTATGGGGGCTGCAGGTTATAGTGACCCGATCTTCGTTATTTTCACTGTAAGTCTTCTGCTGATAATAAGTGAAAACAGTGCGAAATTTCATGGTCCTAGCTACATAAATGGATGAATTATAACGAAAAATCTCATATCTGAACAATCAGTTGTATGGGAGCTATAGGTTATAGTTATCCGATCTTTTTAATTTTCACTGTAAGTTTTCTGTTGATAATTATTGAAAACAGTGCGGAATTTCCTGTTCCCAGCTATATAAATGGAGGAGTTATAACGAAAAATTTTATATCTGAACAATCAGTTGTATGGGAGCTATAGGTTATAGTGACCCGATCTTTGTAATTTTCACTGTAAGTATTTTGTTGATAATGGGTGCAAGTGCTGCAAAATTTCATGTTCGTAGCTGCATAAATGGAGAAGTTATAACGAAAAATCTCATATCTGAACAATCAGTTGTATGGGAGCTATATGTTATAGTGGTCCGATACTTCCGGTTCCGACAAATGATTAATACATTATAAAAATACACCCACCTACCAAATTTTATCCGGATATCTCGAAAACTGAGAGACTAGATTGCATACAAACAGACGGACAGACGGACAGACGGACAGACGGACATGGATAAATCAACTCAGCTCGACGTTCTGATCATATAAGTATACATTTTAATGGGTCTATCTCTGTTTGTTCTGGTACTTACAAACATCGGACCAAAGTTATAATACCATTTCATGCTCATGAAAGGTATAACAAGACTCCGCGAGCATATAAGAGACTATAATAAAAAGACAAAGAAACCGAGCGCAATACCAGAGTCAAATTTTGCTAACCACATGTTTAACAACAAATGTTCACCAACGCAAATAAGAAAGGCAGCGAAACTACTGCATGTACAACATAAAGGCCAACGACTAAACGTCCTAGAAAATATGGAAATATACAAACTAAAAACCTTCGACGGCAAAATAATAAACGAACAAACAAATACCGCATCGGATGTTATATTCGAACCCTTAAAATTGATTTACGAAAAAAAGAAAAATTACAACAAAACAACAGGCATGGACACTCCGAACACACCAAAAAGCACCACCAGGGCAAAAATCACTGAATTTTACCTACCTGCAGGCAAAAACCATACAGCGACAACATAATGGATGTTAATATCGAAACAGCGAAGATGAACCTATTACCTGCTTCAAAAAATGGGCACCATGGCATATCTAGTAATTAATCATCGACGAAAATCACATTACCTAAGATAAATGAACATAAATTAGGGACAAATCTCGAACCAGACAGAACGAAAAATGACACTGAAGATGGCACAACGCCGAAACCGGGTTGTCTGCAAACCAAACTTGACAAGGGATGACGGAAATTCGTTCCAAAATAAATCAACTATTATTGGGTTTTATTTTTTCGCTCAATGAAAATAATTATCATATGATTTTTATTT
>NW_023458559.1:24261273-24267742 GCF_013731165.1 Rhagoletis pomonella | reverse complement strand
TTTTATTTTTTCGCTCAATGAAAATAATTATCATATGATTTTTATTTTTTCGATCAGAAATAATGATTATTTTATTATTTTTATTTTTTCGCGCAGAGATAATAATTATTATTCAGCCTTATCATGAGTTTCATTTTCACCGAACCGGTTCACTTTTCTAGTTTGGTTTCCATGTATTTACTATGGGCGGAATAAAAATTTCTGGTTGAATTTTTTTCGGGCAAAACTCAGGATAATGCAGATTGAGTTTTATTTTTCCACTAGAAAATAATGGTTATTTATAAAATTGAATAGGTCATACAGACGCAACATACTGAAATTTTGACATGAAAATTTTGGAACTTATTCTAGTTATTAGGGTGTCGTAACCTCTGAAAAAGGATACGTCGGAAATCACACTCGTATAGCTTTTGAGTTTTTTAATGATTATTCTTAAGTGAAAAAATAAAACCCAATAATTATTATTTTTGAGCGAAAAAATAAAAATCATAAAGTAATCGTTATTTTTGATCGAAAATATAAAAATCAAGTGTTAATAATTTCCTTTGAGCGAAAAAATAAAACTAAAATAGGGAAATAAGTATTTATATTGTCGATGTTTTTGCAAAACCGCCCATCGCCCAATTGCGAAAACGAGCGAAAAACGGTTTATTCTTTGAAGGCATTGCCTTGATAGGCGGTATTTTCTCTAGCTATTATTTTACAAATCTTATGTTTTAATAACGATTTAACTATTTTTATGCATAAATCCCGATGCCTGGAGTTCTGGGTTACCAAATCTCGTTTTTGCCACAACGGCGATTTAGGCGGTTTTGCAAAAACATCGACGATTTGCATGGTATAACTTTACATCTTGTGTGTTTTTTTTTAAATAGTACATGCAATTGTCTTATTTGACCTTGCACCAAATTCACAAAATGAAAAGTAATATTATATCGCAAAACACGTTACTTCACACTTCATAAAAAATAAATTAGGGTTAGATGCCTGTAATTTAACATTATTTGACAAGTTGATCCCAATCAATTTGGTAATAGTCCATTTTTGAAGTGAAACTTCTTTGGCGGCGGTTGGTTAGTTGGGAGTAAATTGACAAATTCAACGGAAATGGTGCAACGGAAATGATGCAACGGAAATGGTTGGGGCTGAAACAAGTGCTTCTTGGCGTGTATGCATATGGTATTAATTTAACAAAAATTTGCTTATAAAAGGTTAAAGAATAAAACTTAGAAAAAGACCAATACAAGAATGAAAGTAAAGGTGACTACGTTTATAGATAAAGAAAATGATAAAGGCAAACGTAAAAATAAAAATAAAAGCAAAGATGCGTAAAGATAAAGGCAAAAATGAAGACCAAGGTAAATTTAAACACTTTACTTATATATATAAGGGCAAAGGCGAAGGGGAATATGTAGATGAATGATAAACATAAAAGTAAAGACAAATAGGTGGATGAGGATACCGATAAAAGTAAAGATGAAGATAGAGGAAGATAAATTAAAATAAAGGTAATTAAAGAGAAAAGGGTATAGAGAGAGACACAGAGACTCAATCTGGGAACTGTTTTGGGATTTTAGAGATCTTCGGCTTTCTCGGGAATTATCGATAAAATAATCGATATTTTTATCGGTTTTGTTTTCGATATTTCTATCGAAATTTTTATAGATATTGCTATAAATTTTGCTATCGATACTTTCGGAGCTTATCGATATAATAATCGATAATTTTATCGATTTTGTTACCGATATTTTTATCGATTTTGTAATCGATTATTTTAACTATTTTGTTAGCGATATTTTTTACTGATTTTGTTATCGATATTTACCGATTTTGTTATTGATATTTATCGATTTTGTTAGCGATATTTATCGATTTTTTTATCGATATTTATAGATTTTTTATCGATATTTATCGATTTTGCTATGGAATTTTTTATAGATTTTGTTGTCAATATTTTTTATAGATTTTGTTATCGATGTTTATCGATTTTGTTATCGATGTTTATATTTTTAAAAATATATTTATCAATTTTGTGAGGAAATTTTTTATCGATATTTTTACCGATTTTGATATCGATATTTTTAACGATTTTTTATCGATGTTTATCGATTTTCTTATCAATATATTTATCGATTTTGTTATCGATATTTGTCGATTTTGTTATCGATGTTTATCGATTTTGTTATCGATATTTGTCGATTTTGTTATCGATATTTCTCGATTTTGTTATCGATATTTATCGATTTTGTTATGGATATTTTTACCGATATTTTTATCGATATTTTTTTTCGATTTTGTTATAGATATTTTTATCGAGTTTCTAATAAATTTTGCTCCCAATATTATTATCGATTTTGCTATGAAGTTTTTATCGAATTTTGCATCGATTTTGTTATCGATAGATTATAAAGATAAAAATGAAGATAAAGGAAAACAGAATAACATATATGTAATTAGAACAAACCGGATAGGTAGAGGTAGGGATCTGGTTAGGAAAAAGACAAAAAATATGTATTTGGAACGAATTTCCTCCAAAACACATCATACACCCTCCCTGTCGGAAACAACAACAACCAAAAAGGAAACAAAAAATATAACCTTAAACAAAAGCAGATGTATGTATGTATGTACATATGTATGTAAGTATGTATATTGGTTATGAGACAAAATAGATATGTTTGTAATGTAAGTTTCACTTCTCCAGTGTGGCCCAGGCGCACTTACTTTTTTTAAATCAGACATATTCTAAGGGTCACTTTGAATTCATATTAACAGGGGCTGAAATTCACTCCGAAGTGAATTGCAGAACCTGCCTGAATACCTTTGTATCTTAAAGATTTTCGTAAACTGTCCCCAAGCTACAAAGTTTTTTTTTTGTTCACGATGCAAAGATGTAACGTAAGCAGACCCACCTGCCAACTGTACATTTGTAGACACAATGCATATTGAGCTCATTAAAAACATTACCTAATCGATTCAATGCCTTGCAAGAATGTAGGGATGAACTGCAAGGCCCCATGAAAACTGATGATCACCGCAATTGGCAAATCTTATGAAAAGTATAACAAACTGTCATACAATACTGCTACGAGTATGTATGCAGTTGCAGAAATGCTGTTGCTCTTTGGAAGAGAACGGCAAATCAAATTTACGAAATTGCAGGCGAAAATAAATGTAAACAAAAGAATGGGGATGAATATTAGCAGACGAAGTATACGAAGCAGAAGAACTGGCCAGCCGAGCAGAGTCAACAAGAATACGCAAAAATGATTGGAAAAATTGGGCAGCGGTAATGTGCTGCATGGGCCAATTTGGGCACAATGGCCAATCGCGGGCGCGGGTACGTGTGTGAGAAGATGCAAATTTTCAATCGAATATTTGTGCATTTTCACGAAATCGCGGAATCCAATTTCTTTCCTTCAGTCTCACAATGAGCGCTGCGAAGCGAAAGCTTACGCTGCATGGACGCATTGGTGGTAAAGTTTAGGCTCCTCAGCTATTGGCATTAGTTGGTTGTGGCATTGAAGCAGCAGTATGCACGCTGCTTCGTCTCGTCTTGCCACAGTCGCGGTGGCAAAACTTTTGCAATATTACTCGGAATTTATTTGCGCATACTTTGGAAGCGCGGGTAGCGCGGTTTGAGAAACCGTAAGCGTTGGTTAGCAGCAACTCAAGGAGCGACGCCTCAGCATCAAAACCAGCCTATAGTCAAATTATAATATTGGGCAAATTCGACCAAAGTAAACAGAATAAAACAAGAAAAACAAAATTAAATATAAATAAAAAGAAAATGGTAAATGGAAGGCACTGAAATCGCGGTAGTTTAGAAATAAGCTGTGCGCCTATTTGTTAGGCACTAAAGTTTATGAGAGTTTGTTAGCAGTTTCTAAAAGTGTGCTTGAACGCTTTTTTTAAATCTACTTTTTGTAAGCAGGTTATGAACCTACTTCGTACACGATGAGTTTTACGTAAATAAGTGGCCGTGAAAACAAATAACACAATTTTAAAATTAAATGCTTTTAGACAAAAACCTGAACACACTGGCTCGCGTTCCATACCAAAACAACGCTTATCACTCTACACGCAAATTATAAACCTGTAGCCCCTTTTCTGTATCTCTGCGATATGAATTATATCCCAAAATGCAACCCTTCTGCGTAGTTATCGCAAGGTAGTGTTTTTTTTATTTCATTGCTTTTATTTTATAGAAAATAATTAGAATTGAGAAAATCACGATCGAGAACTGCATCATTGCGCTTATGAAAATTAATTTAATTTCATTAATTTAATTTCATTTTCCCTTAAGAAGATTAAGAATTCTATGTATGTATGTATATACATTAGTAGGGCTCGGAATCTCATGCAATTGCATGTTTTTATTGGGCATCTTCAAACGGAAGTTAAGTTTTCTTTACGAATTAGGAAATTTCCTCTGTTAGATCTCAGATAGTGGAGGACTGTAGGAGAGAACTGGCGTGTATGTCTGATCGATACGAAATTACCCTAATATGGGTCCCGGGACATAGAGACATTTACGGAAACGAGACAGCGGACGAAGTGGCAAGGTGTGGCTCCGCACTGAATGTGTCCCACAAAAAAAGTACCGAAATTTATCACTCGAAGGCCAAGAAGAGGTGGAACCGTGAAGGATCGTACATGACTACCCGGCAGTTCTGGGTGTCCTACGACCCACTTAAAACCGAAGCTCTCTGAGGAATGAACAAAGAAGATACCTACAAACTTTGTGAGTTGTCAGTGTTGATAATTTCGATACAATTGTACTTTTTTGATACAATTTCAAGAGCTTTCTACTTTCCTACTACCCAGCACTGTTTAATACAATTTCATCCGTAGCCGTACGAGACTTTTTTTTGGAGCAGAAGAAGAATTGTTCATTTACTAAAATAAAGAAAAACTAAAATAGGAAGATATCCTAATTTTCAGAAAAAACGTAAGACAATTTTTGAAGAAAATATTTAATTTTAATGACGAAGTTCTAATTTTGGCTTTAAAACTGAACCTCTTTTCTGTTTTATCATGCAACATGCAAATAATTGTCCCACTAAGACACTTATTGTTTCAGAGTTGTGAAATTGCTAGAATAAAAGACAGCAACACAGAACTTACGGATGAACACCTTAATTAAAAAAAAATTGTCAACCTCAATATTTGTGAGTTTTGGGAAAAAGTAAGAGTCACAAACAATGTTTCAAATTAGTCACTGTTTTCAAATACTTACAACATCGCTCAAGGATTGTTGTCGATTGTTCATTCTTCAACAAATATTGAAAGGATCTTCTCCATGCAAAGATGAATGAAAACAAAATGTCGAAATATCCCAGCCAGCCAAAGGCGGAGCGCTCCAAATATGGAGTGAAAGGGACTCCCTAAGCAGCACCTCGAAGGAGCGTTTTCTGAGCGCTCCGAGTATGGAGTGAAAAGGGACTCCCTAAGCAGCTCCTCGAAGGGGCGTTTTCAGAGCGCTCCGAGTATGGAGTGAAAAAGGGACTCCCTAAGCAGCACCTCGAAGGAGCGTTTTCGGAGCGCTCCGAGTATGGATTGAAAAGGGAGTTAAAGCGTTTTTTTAATCTTCTTTTATTTATTTTTTTTCTAGTCTGTAAGATTTTTAATGCCATAGACTGAACATTTTTAAGTTAATTGAATTTTCATAAGTGAAAAAGTAAGTATGCGGCGAATTCGGTGTCCGATAATAATTAAATTAATTAAAACAATGTCCAAACGAAAGCTCGTACAAAAACAATCTGAAAGAATTATTGCTTCGTTAACAGAAAATTTAAGTTTTAATAAAAGGGAACATATTAGTGATTTAAACGCTGATTCTGTGACCGAAAGGTGTGATCTTAGAAATGAAAACGTTGGTGACTTAGACGCAGATTACATCGCGGAAAGCAATGAGGAGTTTATTTTCCGCGATAGCTCAGATACTGAAGATGAACACTGTTATGAAGATTTTGAGGCAAACGGATCGTCTCCAATCTATCTGAAGATTTGGCAGAGTGGGGAATAATATTTAATATTTCCGCAAGTGCCGAGCGTTGTAGTGAGCTGTGGGAATTATGTTCATTACGGTGACAGGTTAACCGATTTCTTTGAAAACTATAGTACATTTTCAGAAAAAAAAAATTCAACTAAATATCAATGTAGATAGTTTGCCTCTGTTTAAAAGTTCCAAACAGCAGATGTGGCTTATATTGATAAATGTTCATAATACTTCCCCAGTGCTCGTTGCTGGTGTTTTCGTAGGTGATAGCAAGCCTCCATGCGCTAATGAATTTGTTTCCGATTTCATTGCAGTAATGAAACATTTATTGAATAATGGTTTTAACTATAAATCTGAAAATTTTAAAGTACAAATTAGCGCATTTATTTGTGATGCACCGGCGCGCTCATATATGCTTGGAGTAAAAGGATATCCCGGCTACTGTAGTTGCGTTAAGTGTCACCAACG
>NW_023458559.1:24259525-24261173 GCF_013731165.1 Rhagoletis pomonella | reverse complement strand
CAAATCCATTCAGTCGTTTCCGCGTATTAATATAACGAAACTTTTTTAACAGGTGGCGCAACTCTTAAGAAAAGTAGCCTATTTTCCAATCTAGGTCATAAGCTATCTGTGTGCAAATTTTCATGCAAATCCATTCAGTCGTTCCCGCATATTAAATAAATTAAACTTTTAACAGGTGGAAACTCTTAAAAAAATAGCCTATTAACCAATCTGGCCCATAAGCTATCTGCGTACAAAATTTCATGCAAATCCGTTCAGTCATTTCCGCGTGATGATTTCCCAAACATCCAAACATACAAACTTTCACATTTATAATATTAGTAAGATAGTAAGATTGTAGGGATGAGCATTAATTGCCATAAGAGATCACATGTTTCCAGTTCTATTTTAAAGAAGGACTCAGTCGGAAATATCATTTCAATTCAAGCAAACAAATTGTTTTATTCTATACATTTTCGTAATGATTTTTACATGGTGGAATCCCATATCTATACTAATTATATCTATACTAATTATATAAAGAGAAGTCCCTTTTTTTTGTAACAGGTAATCTCGCGAACGGCTGGTCCGATTTTCATGAAATTTTGTATACAAATAGCTTTCGGTAACCACCATGTTTTAGGCTAAAAAAAATTACTTTTTTTCGCGTAGGTGGACCAGGGACCGGTCTATTCGAAAAAATCTTATTATGGTCCGATTTGCTTAAAATTTAGTACGTAAGTAGCTTTTTAGCATATATTAGCATATATGATAAATTTTTTCCGAGAAAAGGACCAGGGACCGATCTATTCCAAAAAATCGCATTTATGGTCCGATTTGCTTAAAATTCCGTACGTAAGTAGTTTTTTAGCATATATTAGGATATATGGTCCATTATTCCGAGAAGTGGACCAGGGACTGATCTATTCGAAAAAATCGTATTTACGGTCCGATTTGCTTAAAATTCGGTACGTAGGTAGCTTTTTAGCATATATGATCCATTTTGTCCGAGAAGTGTACCAGGGACCGATCTTTTCGAAGTAATCGTATTAATGGTCCGATTTACTTAAAATTCGGTACGTGGGTAGCTTTTTTCCTGGATAAGCCTATAGAATCCTGTTTTCCAATTTTCATGCAATTTCGAATATAAATAGCCTTAAGTAACGACCATATCAAGGGGCGAATTCGTCACTAGGCAAGATTTTTTTGCGCCAATCAGAAACAACGGATACTGTCAAAATATAATTATAATATATAATATATCTCAACTAATATATATTTAGAAAGCCGTTTGTTAGTTTTCGCAAGGCTCGAGAGCGGCTGAACTGATTTTTTTGAAACTGCCACCTGCCGCACGTGTCCCAAGGATGGTTTTAGGCTGAAAAAAAATCTATATGTAAAGGGGGTGTGGCACTTCCCATACAAACCGAATTTCTCATGCTACATATCTCTGAAAGTGTGCATGGTAGAGTTTTGGAAATTGGTATGGAGATATACGAAATCAATCCATACCCTTGGAGAAAAATTTTAGCTATTGTAAAAAGGGGTGTGACATCTCCCATACAAACCGAATTTTTCATACTGCTTATCTCTGGAAATTTTTTGGTAGAGTTCTAGAGTTTTGTATGGAGATGTACGAAATAAATCGCATACTCTTGGAGAAAAATTG
>NW_023458559.1:24256019-24259425 GCF_013731165.1 Rhagoletis pomonella | reverse complement strand
GGTAGATTTCAGACCTTGTGTGGTAGGTGTGTTCAAAAAGTGGCAGACCTACAACAATGTGGTAGAAGTCCGATCACTGAAAGGAATCTTACAGAGTATATCGATGGCTGAGTGGAAGATCGACCTATCTCGGCAACCAGTGCGAAAACGCCCTATCTCAGAAAATTTTTTAACAACGCGTCTTTTCAAGAACGCCCTACTTCAGAATTTCATTGAAAAATGCCCTATCTCAGCTGCCGTTTCAAAAACGCCCTATATCAGCTTATTTTCAATGTATTTTCGCTTGAGATAGGGCGTTTTTGAAATGAATTCTGAGATAGGGCGTTATTCAACCAAATTCTGAAATAGGGCGTTTTTCAATCAAACTTTGAAGTAGGGCGTTCTTGAAAAATTTTCAGAGACAGGGCGTTTTTGAACTGACTTCCGAGATAGGTCGATCTTCCACTCAGCCATCGATATGAAAAATTTTAATTTTTAACTTTTTTTCATTTTAAACTACGACTTGTCCGACTATTTTGTTAACTAGTATACATACATAGGGTGCCCATTCTCAAGACAAATTAACCATTTATAAATGGTTGTAAACAACGAAATGTTTTCTCTTAAATAGCATATGTAAGTATTTTTCATCGGGCAAACAGAAATAAAGTTACGAGCAAGTATATGCTTCAACCTATGAAAAACGCGTTTTTGACCTTCAGCCCAGATTTTGAGGGTGTATTCAAAATTCTGAGTACCCGCGCGTATATATTATTTTTGTTTATTACACTTCAAATCTCACGAAATCATAAATGCAAAAGTATGGTTGACACCGGATCATCTGTTTAAGTATTTATGACCAAATGGTTAAATCGTGTGAATGAATGTGGACAGTATTTGTCACTTTACTGCTGTGCGCAAATGTGTGCCAAATCATTTGGATCTTTGGTAGCCAAATCGTCTGATCGCAAAACAAATCATTTGTACATCGCTATCCAAATGCGCAAATGTGGACAAATCTAAATTTGGCATTTTGTGTACAAATGTACAAATCAGCCCAGTAGAACTTGGGAGCATTGTACGATTGCTCGGTGAGTACTCCCTGGGGAGTATACGAATACTCCCCATTGCTCCCTATGCTTCTGTGTATAAGCATGTAATTTCGTATACTCCCTTTAACATTGTATGTCCTAGGAAGGGGAGTAATCCCATTTACCTCCTAATCGAGCAATCGGGGAGCACACACAAAAATATCATCCCACAAACCTCCTAAAGGAGCAATACGGGAGTACTCCCATAAAAACCTCCCCTATACCTCCCAAAAAGACAACAAGGGAGTGCACATAGAAATACATCCTATATTCCTCCCAAACGAGCAATAAGTGAGTACTCCCATGGGAGGCATCCCGAAAGCCTCTTGTACGAGTAATAAAAGAGCTTTTCATTGCCCCACACAATAGCTAGACGATTTTGCTATTTACGCAATACATTTATTTAATTTTTTAAACAAATGTTTGTACACAATATTAAAAGATCTTAACTGATACCTATAAGTACGAGATCAGACAAAACATAAATAATACTTATTACTTGTACATTATTGATTAATTTTGGAGTTGCTGTTGCGAACAAATGCATTAAAAGTAGAACAGAATAATAATAAAACGGTAAGATAACTACAAGATGTCCTGGGTTTCAGGGATGCTTGGGTATTCAGGAGTTCACGCAAGTAGGGAGTGTATAAAACTTTCTTGTTTTAATGTGTAGGTGACTTTGGCCATCTGATATCTTTGTCACCCAGTAAAAGATCTGGACCGGCTTGATATGAACGTTAAAACCACGGAGTCATGCGTAAGTGCTGACACTCCTAATAATTTGCCAAATCTGAAAAGAATTTAGCGGTATCTAATACAATATTTATTAAAATTAAACAAAAGTTGCAATACATACCGACGCACCTTCATTTAAATGTGTCCTATCGACATTAAATTATTGCATCCTCCTTATATTGTTTCTATATGAAATATTTTCTGTAGTTTTCCTTATGATAATTTTTCCAATAACACAAAAATTCTTTTGAACTAGGTGCCTATAGCTCCCCCATAAATCAAAAGGAATACTCCTGGATTGCTCTCTTAGGAGACATCGCTTTTTGCTCGTAAGCGAGTAATAACGGAGTACAAAACCGACAAATCTCAGTTATAGCTCCAAAATCATTCCTCAGCGAGTATTCTTTTATTGCCCACTTGGGAGATCTCCTGTTTGGCTCCTAAACGAGTAATAAAAGAGTACAAAGTCGACAAAAATCGTTTATTGCTCCAAAATCATGCCTCTGGGAGTATTCGTTTGTTGCTCGCTTAGGAGATCTCCTATTCGACTCCTAAGCGAGTTATAAAGGAGGTCAAAACCGACAAATCTCTCTTATTGCTTCGAAATCAGGCCAAAGGGAGTACTCTTTTATTCCTCACGTTGGGAGATCTCCCTTCAAGTTCTAGTGGGAGGGTTCGTATTTGCACACACATGCTCTGCTCACACACACGCCAGAAACACATTCAACTTGCACTCACTGCTCATACACATGTGTGTGCATAAGTGGAAAACAAACTCTACTCACAGAAAAGTGTGTGCTGTTTGTTATTAAGCACATGCACATGTGTGTGAGCCGATTTTTGTACAAATTTCAGCCCATGCACATGCACATAATATATTCTTAAAAGAATTTTTTTATTAAACGTTATTTTTGAAAGACAATTCAATAAAAAGTGAGATATTGTTTGTTTTTTATATGACAGAAAACATATTAAAAAATTATTTTAAGATTTGAGTTAGAATTCGAAGTGTAAAAGTTTCTCTACGCATAGCACACACATGTGCGTGTGCTTTACATTAATAAAAAGAAAGTACACACATGTGCCCGTGCTGTTTACCAAACGGCACACACATGTGATGTGAGCAAATTTTTAATTTTTTATATGCACAGCACACGTGTGTGAGCTTAAAATGTTAGGATGTGCTGCACATGTGTGTGCAAATACGAACCCTGGTACAAATCGTGTGATCCCTGCTTTAAGTTAGTTGCAGCTTTTTTGACAGGTATCCCATTGAAAAATATGTAAAAAAGCTGCAATTAACTTTAGAGTCGACTTCACTTTGACTATAACTACGGGGCTTTGTTTGTCAAATCCGTGTCTAAGGTTGGGAAAATACTGACTACATGTTAATAAGTTTGTTAAGGGGCCCGAGTTTCTCTTCCATAGATGTACTGTGCAAAAATGTCCGCTCTTTTCGGTAAATACATTTGGATACAGTTTTCGATTTTTTATGGATACTTTAAAAGCTAGGGCAGTGGCATAAAAAACCGCATAAAACGAGACCTAAGAGTATATACAAACAATGCGATGGTCAAGCAAACGTCAACGGCAATCAC
>NW_023458559.1:24254101-24255919 GCF_013731165.1 Rhagoletis pomonella | reverse complement strand
TTTTTTGAAACTGCCACCTGCCGCACGTGTCCCAAGGATGGTTTTAGGCTGAAAAAAAATCTATATGTAAAGGGGGTGTGGCACTTCCCATACAAACCGAATTTCTCATGCTACATATCTCTGAAAGTGTGCATGGTAGAGTTTTGGAAATTGGTATGGAGATATACGAAATCAATCCATACCCTTGGAGAAAAATTTTAGCTATTGTAAAAAGGGGTGTGACATCTCCCATACAAACCGAATTTTTCATACTGCTTATCTCTGGAAATTTTTTGGTAGAGTTCTAGAGTTTTGTATGGAGATGTACGAAATAAATCGCATACTCTTGGAGAAAAATTGTAACTATTGGAAAAGGGGGCGTGGCATTTTCCATACAAACCGAATTTCTCATGCTACATATCTCTGAAAGTGTGCATGGTAGAGATTTGGAAATTGGTATGGAGATATACGAAATCAATCGCATACTCATGAAGAAAGAGGGCAGCTGTTGCAAAGGGGGGCGTGGCACCTCCCATATAAATCGAATTTTTATACTGTATATATCTGAAAGTATTCATGGTACAGTACTGGAACTTCGTATGGAGATATGTATATAGTTGGAATCAAGCCCATACTCATGGAGAAAATTTGGGCTATTTGAAAGGGGTGTGAGGCCTACAAACGTACCGACCTTTAGCTATCTTTGAACGGATTTTTTTTTATTCTTCTGTAGGTGTATTTGTGAGTGAAATCCTCCTAAATGGTTGTACGGATTTTAACGAAACCTTTTGTGTATTTGAGTGGGTCTCTGGATGGTTTAGTTTCACAATTTAATCCGACAGTTGGCGCTGTAGCTGAGTTATTACTAAAAATCTTATTTATGATCCGATTTGGCTAATGTTTTAAATATGTTTGCAATACTATTGCAAAAACGGGCTGCCAAGTGGTGCTGAAGTCGAGCTATTACTAAAAATAGCCAAGTGAGAAAAGGGGCCGTGAAGGTCAGATTAAATCGACATGTTGCACCATTGAGTATATTGAACGCTCCTGCAATTGGCCCAATGGATGTGATTTTCCAATATTATTATGCGTTCAAACTTTTAAGGTATTTCCTCTGAAAAAAGTATATGTATATTGCATTTCTGTAGAACAATGATTCGCACCCATTTTGAAATGGCCACCTACTATACTGTAAAGCTTCTACGACATTCACTATAGAACCGGGTCATTGTTGCCGCCAGGGAGTGAAGAGGAAAAAATTTATTTCGCTTTGCGAATAACCGTGCTATGAGATGCCGCACAACTGGAGAATTTCAAGAACGGATATAACACTTTCCTTAGGTTATTTAAAGCGGCAAATGCCCACAAAACCTTAATCTTAGCAGACAAATGTGCCAATGAAAATCGTAAACGTGAATTGTTGGTGAAAATGTTGGACCAAAAAGTTTCAATAAAATATATAAAAATTTTGGGCGGGACGAAGTTCCCCGGGTCCGCTAGTCTTTAAAATAAAATCAATTAAACAAGTAATAAACAGCATTGTAATACAGTGCAGCGAAGTTGTAAATCTGGAAGATCTATTTTACGAGCCCTTTAAGTCGGGTTTGGTACATTTCTTTTATTCATCATCACTTACGCTAAGTGAACAATTGTTTACACATAATATTTCTCAAATTTCAAGAAAAGTTTTACAATTACAAAACAATAATTTGCCACTTTTCGTAATGATTCTTCACCATGAGTAATTACAAGGAGATGTCTCAGAACGCAAGTGACAATATACAATATGTCTTCAAAACCATTAACCACTGTATCTCACATCATTGATAAGAGTTTTTT
>NW_023458559.1:24253275-24254001 GCF_013731165.1 Rhagoletis pomonella | reverse complement strand
TTTTTTAATCAAATAATCAGCAACTAATATTTTTTGTTTTTAAGATTTCGAAGAAAATATACCACCAAATGACGTATCATATAATATTTTAGAACCCAATCAAGACCCAATCAGATGTGAACGCAAAGGAAAGGTAAGTAATGCTAGTTATTAAACTTAAAATACTAAATCCTCCAATTTAGAGATATACTCACAGAAATTAAAAAATAAAAACAAGTAAGAAAGTCTAAGATCGGGTGGAGCCGAACATTAAATACCCGGCGAAAGTATTAAATATATGTTTTTTCACCTTTCCGAAAGCTACCGCTAGAAATATTGCAGTTTCAAGCATTTCTGAAATTTACCGTTATATGAAAAGCGGCCGTAATTTTAGTCCGATTGCAATAATTTTCAACGTTTTGCTTTTATGTGGCAAGCACATTAAAAATACCGAGTTTGGTACAAATTGGTAGAACGGTTACCGATATACATATACATATGTGATCATAAGTGGTCGGTGCCATGCCCATTTTCCAAAACTTTACCATAAACGTATTTCTTGATAAAGAGCTGGTGCAAGCATCAATTTTGAATAAATTAGCTTTAATATTCACTGATTTATCGAAGATTTTGTATTTCTCTAAATTACCATTATATGGGGCATGGGTGTGGTAATAACCGATTTTTTAAATTTTCGGCCATTAAGTATGCTGTATCAAGACCAACAACTGTGCCAAGTTTGGAAGA
>NW_023458559.1:24233098-24253265 GCF_013731165.1 Rhagoletis pomonella | reverse complement strand
TGGTGCAGCGGTTACCAAGATATACACATGTAACCATAAGTGGGCGTGGCTACGCCCATTTTCCAAAAATGTATAATATTCTTATTTTTCGTCTGAAAATTATTGTAAATATTAATTTTGAGTGAATTATCTTCAGTAGTTACTAAAATATCGCAGTTTTCGTATTTCTGGAAATTACCGTTATATGGGAAGTTGGCGTGGTTACAGTCCGATTTCGCCCATTTTCAATACCAACCTACCTTGGATTAATTGAAATCCACGTACCAAATTTCGTTGAGATATCTCAATTTTTGCTCGAGTTATCACGGACGGACGGACAGACAGACATGGCTTAATCGACTTCTCTATTCATTCTGAGCTTTTATGTATACATTTATCTATATCTATCTCGATTCGTTTTGGCTGTTACAAACAACCGTTATGTGAACAAAATTAATATACGCTTGTGCACAAGTGCGCTCGGGTATAAAAATACTATAGAGATAAAGCAGTCATTGAAAGGTATACTTCGTTTTATAAAAAAAATAATTTTAAAGAAAATTATTACTTATAAATATAATTGATTTATTTCAGATAGAACTACGAGAATTGAAAAGCTAGAGGAAGATAATTAAAAAATGCATTCCCGCCAACTGACAGAGCTGAAAATGACGCAAAAGTTAATAAAGCCCAAGAGAGAAATGCCAATTTTAAATAGTCCCTTTAATTCGGTGGAGGAGTTTGAGAAGTTCGAGGATAATTTTGAAGAAATCACCTGAACTTAGCGCTAAGTTAGTAAGTAAGTAATCGAGTTTGGGTGAAAATTAGTTTGCGTTAATTTTCTATAAAATAAGTTTCATCTGCTAAAAAAGTTTTTCTGCTAAAGAATGGCCATATGCGCAATTTTACCAAAACTATAAAAAGTGCAGAAAAACTATTTAAAAGTAAAATAAATCAAATTAATTAGTTTATGTTACACAATTTTTAGGAAGATGAAATTTTCCGGCACGAAGGGAGTAATCCATCGAAATTTATTAGAATAATATGGCGAAAAATTATAAATGACAACGTTGCTTCGGAATATTGCTGGAAAGGGACACCGCAAGAAAAAGCTATTGACGTTTGGCTGTTGCGAATGCATTCAAAGGTGAAAAACAGCACATAAAAATTACTTTTGGTTAACATTAGAACTTTTGAGGTGCATTTAATAGGAAATTTCCTTGTTTTGGAAAAGAATTTAGTAGAGCGAGCGCGAAATGCTTCCAAACTTAAAGGAACGTGTTTAAAAAAAAGAGAAAAAAAATAGTTTTTTATTACATTATTTTTTCTGTTTGATTTGTTATTGTACTTAATAATACACTGAATTGCATAAATATAACACGGCCACTTAATGATAAGTTTTGACCAATTTTGGTAAAAATTTGCTGACTTTGATATTTGAGCAAACTCAACGCCATTTCAAAGAGAAAGACTTTTACTTTAACACCTTTGTTGTATTTTTTTGAGTAAAAGTACTCTGGCTTGCATACACAACTTCAAAGATGGGCACGACATTTTTTGCACTTATAGGTTAAAATATCTCAAAAGCCTGATGCGAGGAGCAATTCTGTGGCCAGATTTGAATTCAGCGTACCGAAAACCTTCGGGAAAGTGTGGTCTGGTTTCTGGGGAAAAACTTTGTCGCCTGTGTTATCTAAGAGAGCTTTCTGGGACTCCGAAATCACTCCTTTAAGGAGTCCTAAAGGCACACTTTTTTCATATATATTTTCTCCCGCTAATATCCTCCTTTGGGGCTCTTTTCGGAGCCTCCGTAGGAGAATCAGCGCTCCGCACAGGGAGTCCTAATGGTGCACCCTGCGACTCCGCTGGTTGGCTGGGATACTTCAAATAGAAACAATGTCTCCTTTAGTAAGAACTAGATATTATAATTATTCTAGTCGAAAATGCTATTTTAACACGAGTTATTATTTACTGGATTAGTAATTTTTTGAAACTTACTGGCAACTTTGTAAATTTAAAAATATCCGTTCATTGTAAATCTTTAGGTTTATATACATTTATGTACTTATATACATGCATTTAAAATTATAATATCTGATGTAAGTTTGTAAAGTTTTATGTAAATAAAATAAAAACAAAATTGTTCCTAAATTTTGAGCAACTATTTCTACTTTATTATTAACAATAATTAAATACAAGTTGTACACAATATCTAAATATTAGAAAAATAATAGTAATCAAAATTTCGTACAATTCATACATTTTCATACGAAATCGGAAAATGCAATTATCCACACTGGTTGTGGAATCAAAACGGCAAACTTACTAATTGCTTGTCACCACTTAAACCAACCAAACATTCATCTGCACCACTACTTAACTGTCAATGTTTCTATTTTCACAAAATTGTGACTGTCTGCTAAATTATAAACTAATTTTATGCATAAATATGTATTGCATTTTGAAGTTAATTCTTTTCGTTATTTTCTTGTTAAAATACATTTGTTATTTATTTTTGTAACGGCAATAAAATAATGGGAAAATATTTTTAATTGCATATTTTACTTGTTTATAGCGCATACTTTTCCTAATTTGAATGCATACTTTCGATTGTTTAGTGCATGGGATTCCGAGCTCTATCCCGGTTTTCTTTTACAAAGTTTTCATACCTTAAAAATGCTTATGTGGTATGAAGTAATGACAAAAATTACAATGAAACTATTTACAGTAAAGACAGCTTCCATTTAGAACTTAGCAAAGTAAAATAAGTTCGACGTTTCTTTTTAAATCTAAAGGAAAACAAATAAAAATCAGTAAAATATGTATATTTCTTAACCTTTTTTAATACTTTATCGCATTTTTTCTTACTTTTTCGGCCTTCGGCAGACAATGGCAAACCCCCGAGTGTATTCCTCCCATAAAAAAACTTTTCCGGAGGTGGAGTAAAAGTGAAGATCTCCCCATTTGTGTCACAACATAAAGAAGCAGAGCACGGATTGCAAATCGCGGCCAAACACGTAGGAATCGTTTAAGCGACAAACATTCATTTATTGGAATGAAATATGATATACTGTTCATCCCCAAATAACCTAGGATATAAATTAAAACTATTTAGGGGTTTTCCTTATAACTTCGGAAAACTCAAAATTTTTAGTGAGAGGTCAAGATTTGTGTGAAATGAAAAAAATCGGTTTGATCGATAAAAATATCCAGTTTATTCGATATTCGAAAGGTCATCATTTCAAAAATCCGCCTAAATAATATCCAAAAAAACCTGTGGAAACCGGTGTGGAAAAACCGAGTCAGTCATATTGACTAGAGCTGGGATACTATCGATAGTACCGCCACTCGATAGTTGAAAACATCGATAGTACTATCGTCGTGAAAGGTATTGAATTGAAACGCTCAATTGCTGGAAAATTAAATAATTAATAAATTTATAAATTACTTTGTAAATTAAAGAGATTGTATAATTTATTTTAAATTTGAGTGCATCAAAAAGAACTTCTTATAATAATAAAATAAACTTATTAATTTATGCGTCTGAATTGTATAACTTATATACATAGACTTGCATACCCTTGAATAGCGACAGGCAAAATCTGAATTTATTTTTTATATGGCAAAATTAAATTCGGATTTTGTTTGTCCCTTTTGAAGTGCAAATAAGTGAAATTGGCTATAAAAATGCATTTATAATACCATAAAAAAAACAAAACAAAAGATATTTGTTTAAATTGACAACTCATACTAATAAAAGTTGAACTGAGATAAAAAACGGCATATCAAAATCCGGACAAGTGAAATTATTGTAATATGTTAATAATATTATATATGTATATATTATATATTATAAGAAAACGAATATAGTGCTGCTCAAAATAATAGCACCACAACATTTTTTAGCAGTTTTGACTATTTTTTTTGTTTATTTAGTGCCTACTAATTTTTTATAAAAGTTGTACAAACATAAAAAACTTCAAAATAATTAAAAATTCAAGCTTTTAATTCGAATTTCTATAAAAATTTTGTGTAAGCACTTTTATAGCTTATTAAATTTTACTATAACTCAGTGTAAGCTTATAGTTGCTAAAAGTCCCAATGACTTTTTTTTTGCCGACTGTGTTGTGAATGTTCTTGCATAGAAAAATTAATGTAATGTGTAGAGATATAAAGAAGAAACATTGTGAAGTCTTGCTTAAACCAACATCGATAGTTTTCAAAAACTATCGATAGTGGCGACTGTATTGTGTGAAAGACTGAAGCCCACCGTCAATGAACTGATTGGGCCTTATCAGTGTGGCCACAAAACGGCGTTTCAGACAGGGTGACTCCCTTTCATGTGACTTCTTTAATCTGATGTTGGAGAAGATAATAGGAGCTGCAGAACTGCACCGCTCAGGAACAATTTACTACAAGAGCGTGCAATTGCTGGCTTATGCCGATGACATCGACATCATCGGTAACAAAAACCGCGAAGTCTGTTCTGCCTTTTCCAAGTTGGATAAGGATGCAAAGCGAATGGGTCTGAGGGTAAACGAGGATAAGACGAAGTATCTCCTGTCATCAAACAAACCGCACACTCGCGCCTTGGCACCCACGTCACTGTTGACAGTTACAATTTCGAGAAAGTAGAGAATTTCGTACTTGGGAACCAGCATTAACACCTGTAATAATAATGTCAACATGGAAATCTAACGCAGAATCACTCTTACCAACAAGTGCTACTTTGGACTGGGTAGGCAGTTGAGGAGGAAAATCCTCTCTCGGCGTACGAAAACCACGCTCTATAAGTCACTCATCATGCCTGTGATGGTATATGGCGCGGAGGCATGGACAATGACAACAGCCGATGAGGCGGCTCTTGGAATATTCGAGAGAAAGATTTTGCGGAAGATTTACGGGCCTTTACGCGTTAGCGACGGCGAGTAACGTAGACGCTGGAACGATGAGCTTTACAACGACATGGACATAATGAAGCGAATTAAAATACAGATAGATTAGATAAAAAAAATATAATTTTAATTTTTTGAGTCTTTATAGCGGAATCTGAACTTTGCCGCCTATGCGACACGACTTAACTGTCTCTAATCGGGACCAAAATTTATGTTATATCTTCGACTATAGTAGCATCGACGTAGGGGTTGAGGCTTAAGATATCTGATGTAAAAATTGGCTTCTTACATCTAAGGACCACCCTATGGGGCATACAAAGTTTCCCTTATTATACAATATTGGGATTACATTAGTATAAGTATGTGCGTATCTAAAAGCTGTGACAGACGGCAAAGCTTATGCATATAATGTGGCATACATATGCGCATAATAATTTTGACCTCACAGACGTGGGTTCGAGTCCCACGGCCAATTAAATTTTCATTTTTTTTTATTTTTTTTTCATTCTTTTTTTTATAAGTTCTATATTTTTTTTACGTTGCTTTCAGTTAGTTGTTGTTGACTTTTTATTAAAATTCAACTCTAAAAATTTAAATTAACTGATAGTAAAATAAAAAATTGATATAAAATAAAGCAAATGAAAACAAAATAAAGTAACATTAAATATATAGATCAAATAAAATAAAAAATATATAAAATAAATAAAAACAAAAAAAAATTTCGCAATCGCTCCAATCGAGGTTCGAACCTGGCAGCTACAGGCTGTGTTCCCGTAACTCTTACCACTCGGCTACTGCGGACGCGGAACACGCGCGCTTTGTTTGCTTACTTGTAGAAAAGACAACAGCTGACCAGTGTTGTCAACGAAAACTGCCCGGATCCGAGTTAATTCCCAAAAATTTCGTGCATTTGTTCGGCTGCTTATGCGCATATTAAAGAGGAAAATGCATGAGTCAAAGCAAATAAAGGCTGGTTATGCAAATAATCGAGCCCGTTTGTCTACCGTATAACGAACTTTCATTAGTATATGCAAATGAAATAGAATGATGTTCTTCATTTTGCTGTAATAAAAGAACCAAGTTATAAAGTAACAGTGATGAGTTGCATTGCTTAACAGCCATGGATGAAATGCGCAAAGAAAAGTTTCGTAATGTTTTTTTTTTTAATATCTAAACTAAACTATGTAGAAATATTCAAATTAACTGTATTGATGAAAAAGTATACATATGTACATACATATTTATGGAATTAACATCGGGTCGTATTCATAGTCAAAATAAAGTCGACGGTGGTTGCAGCCTTTTGATATACTTTTCAATAGAATATCTGTTAATAACTTTATCATCGGCTTTAATTATACCATGATAAAAAATACTTAAAGGTAAACATGCTCTCTCAATTTTTCGGCCATAATTTATTTTTTGAAGTCTGTCTACTTTATAAGATTTAAATTTTCAGAGCAACTCAAATGCCAAATAAAAGTAAAACAAACAAGTAAGAAAGTCTAAGTTCGGGCGGAGCCGAACATTAAATACCCGGCGCAAGTATTAAGTATATGTTTTTTCACCTTACCGAAAGCTACCGCTAGATGGTAAGCCGGGGGTATCAATTTTGAGTAATTAGCGTCCTTAAATTTCGAAATATTGCTGTTTCAAGCATTTCTGAAATTTACCGTTATATGAAAAGCGGCCGTAATTTTAGTCCGAATTCAATCATTTTCAATGTTTTGCTTTTATGTGGCAAGCACGATAACCATACCGAGTTTGGTACAAATTGGTAGAACGGTTACCGGGATACATATATGTGATCATAAACGTATTTCCTGGTAAAGAATTGTTGCAAGCATCAATTTTGAATAAATTAGTTTTAATATTTATTGATTTATCGAGGATCTCGTATTTCTCGAAATTACCGTTATATGGGATGTGGGCGTGGTTATTGTCCGATTTTAAAAATTTTCGGCCATTTGGTATGCCGTACCAGGGTCAACAACTGTGCCAAGTTTTGAAGAAATTGGTGCAGCGGTTACGCAGATATACACATGTAACTATAAGTGGGCGTAGCTACGCCCATTTTCCAAAACTTTTTAATATTCTTATATTTCGTCTAAAAGTTATTCTAAATGTCAATTTTGAGTAAATTATCTTCAGTAGTTACAAAAATATCGCAGTTTTCGTATTTCTGAAAATTACCGTTATATGGGAGGTAGGCGTGGTTGCAGTCCGATTTCGCCCATTTTCAGTACCATCCGTGCTATGCCCAAAAGAAGTTCACCTACGTTAAGATATCTCAATTTTTACTCGAGTTATCGTGTGCACAGACGGACGGACGGACAGACAGTCACCGCTTAATCGATTTCTCTTTTCATTCTGATCATTTATGTATACATTTGTCTATATCTATCTCGATTCGTTTTGCCTGTTACAAACAACCGTTATGTGAACAAAGTTATAATACCCTTGTGCACAAGTGCGCTCGGGTATAAAAACAATTAGATGAAAATATTCAAATTTTCTTTTATTTGAGACTGAAAGTGAGACTGTATTTGTTAGATTGAAAATTTGAAAACATTTTTGTTATGTTAGCAAACTTCAAAAAAGTTCAGGCTGCTTATAAGTAGTTTTACATTAAAATTTTTGTATCATGATTTATGGCATGGTGCAATAATTACAGGTATTGTCTTCCCAGAGAGCGCATATCCTGATCTGCCTTATTTGAAAAACATCAATGTTGCCCTCACCTAAAAGGCTTACTGCTGCAGATTTTTTAAGCCTATTCTGTTTTGTCATTTGAGGGGACTCGCTTAAATCTTAATATTTTCAGAAATATTTTGGTGGACGTCTTAAAATATAATAAATTTTGTAATCCCGGCGGAAAAACCGCAACTTTTTTTGGTGATGCAGTCTAATGTACACGTATTTTTTTAAGCAAACCTTCTTGCAGAGGACTTATTTAATTTGCAAAAGGCGAAAAAAACATTTGCTTGTAAATGAATTCAAAATTTGTATGGTTCACTTCATTTCAAACGCTTTTTCTTTTGTTTTTTTAAATTATAAAAATTAAATTGAGCGAAAACAAAAACCAAAGCCAAATAAAAGTAAAAGAATCAACACTGAACTGGGTCAAAACGAAAATAAGGGTGCACGAATTTCGGTGTGAAGCAAAACTCTCTGGGAAGACAATATCTGTTATTATTGTACCATGTATTTATACTATTAATGTCCCATTAAGTTAAAAACACACACGGGATTACTCAAAGTTTTATTTTGCTTGATGAAGCAACGGATCCTCGTTATTTATGACACTAAAAACGAAAGTTATCGAAACTAAATATACTCATATCAAAACGTTTTTTCTTCAGGATGGTTTATACAAAGCTTAGACTTATCTATAAATGGTTAAACATTTGGATGTTAACGTTTTATTTCTTCTATCTTAAGCTCGAAAACATCTGTACGCGGGTATCCTCTGGAATAGTTTTTAATTTTGAACCGACTTCACAAAAATGAGTATGCTATCAACTCGTCGGAATATATATATATATTTTTTTATGTATGTTCCAGCATAACTTTGAGTCACGTTATCCGATTTAAGTAACTTTTTTTTTTGAGGTGAGGTAATCACAGGAAGTCCCATAGCAATTTGGTTTAAATCCGATCTTTGGATCATGAAGCAATTAATGATAATCTTGCATTTTTATATGAGAATTGAAGTCGGTTGTGTTTTTTGCTTAAAAATTAGTTGTTGTTTTTAATGTTCTTTGGATTGTAATACTTTAAATCGTCTTTTTTTTAATTCTTTTGTAAATTAAATTCTCAACCAGAAATGCAAGGTTCCTTTACTTTTACAAGCACAGTTTAGAACAAACCTTCAATGGAATATTTATGTAGTACAGAATTAGAGGACTGTAAATTAGTTTTTGCAAAAAATGTACATACGTGGTTAATGCAGAAATGGGACGAAATGCGTTAAGGGCTTGTGATTATAATTGTAGTTGAAAATTTAATTAGTACAACGCAAGCTTGATCGGTAGTAATGGAAAGCCATTTTATTCAGAAATAAAGTAAAACAAAATTATTGCGATTTTTCGAAATGTTTGTAGACAATGCATCGACATAACATACGATTTGGTTTTACTAGTATCGTTTGAGTTAATGAATCATGATTACAGCAATTTACAATACAATTAAATTTTAAGCTAAAACTAATAAATATTTGTTTTTCAAATCCTTTGCATCCAAAAATTTCCAAATTTAGTTGCAGTTGCCGCATGTGCATTGCATTATGAACTGTATGCAATCATGTGAAATGCTTTAGAATCAACTCAAAGCAGTGCCCCCGCTTACAGGCCACCGCCTATCGGTCATCGACCACTCATAAATATCCATCATCCGGTGAAACATATAATGCGATTATTTCCGAAATCAATTTAACGCATAATGATAAACAGACCTTTAACAACAACAAAAATATTAAAGCCGCTGACAACGACAATGTGGCGATGATGTCTGGAAAACAACAAAACCAAATTCCCACAAACGATAACAACTTTGTAAATAAATATGCACACATTAACACCTACGCTCTTGTGATTTAATACTGTTGTTGTGATTGCCGTTGACGTTTGCTTGACCATCGCATTGTTTGTATATACACTTAGGTCTCGTTTTATGCAGTTTTTTTATGCCACTGCCCTAGCTTTTAAAGTATCCATAAAAAATCGAAAACTGTATCCAAATGTATTTACCGAAAAGAGCGGACATTTTTGCACAGTACATCTATGGAAGAGAAACTCGGGCCCCTTAACAAACTTATTAACATGTAGTCAGTATTTTCCCAACCTTAGACACGGATTTGACAAACAAAGGCCCGTAGTTATAGTCAAAGTGAAGTCGACTCTAAAGTTAATTGCAGCTTTTTTACATATTTTTCAATGGGATACCTGTCAAAAAAGCTGCAACTAACTTTAGTGTCGACTTAATTTTGACTATAACTATGGGCCTTTGTTTCCCAGATCTGTTTCTAAGAATGGAAATATACTGACTACAACTACGGGCCAAAGTTTCTGCACGTTTAGATTTCCACAAATAATGCATGTATTAAAAATGTTTCCTAGTTTATCAAAATAATACTAATTTAAACTAATTTTGACCTGTTACATTTAGTTCAGTAAATTGTTATTTCCTGCTATTATAGTTACAATGTTTTTCTAACAAATTGGTGGATTTGGAGCTATCTATGAAATTAAAAAAATTACTCAAAATCTTGTATTTGTCTATAACTGAAAATTTGGAATTTATAAGTTATTTTTAGTTATTATTGAAAATTCTGTATGGTTTTCAATTTCCTTTGAATGCTTTGAAAGCTTTGCTCGTGATGTAAACGTTGATTTTTTCGTATTAAAGTTATCGGTCGGTTATGTAGCTAAAAAATTCATTTTTCAAAGTGACATGAACAAAGAAAAATTTCTCGCTCGGTATATTTGTACGCAGCCAACTGGTACAGATAAAATTGTATTTATTTCATTAATGTTCAAGTTTTATATGGAATATCAAGTGTTGAAGTAAAGAAATAATTTTTTTTTGCTTATTATTGCCTGACTGGATTTTTTTATCCGGTTTTTTTTTTAGAATTTTTTTTATGGAGTATCTGAATTTATGCGATTTTTGAAAATGCTGAAACGGATCCCCTGTTTTTGTATGAAAGTAAAGAACTTTTTTATGCGGATTTTTTTTTATTCGGCTTCCTGAGGAACGCATGTACCGCATAAAAAAAGACCTAAGTGTATATTTAAGTCTGTAGCATGTTTATATGTAGTTATTAATTGTGTGTAATTATAGCTCTTATTGTTTTTACTCTGCTTGCCATTATCTCTTTGCGTATTTACACTCGTACAGTTACATTGAAAACTGTAGCATAGTTTCATACATTTTAGGCTTTTTAGTATGATGACATATTGAATTTTGAATAATAAAGAATAATTAATGATTGCATGTACATACCAGTGATGGAAAATGAGTGTGCATTGTGCCATTTTGGGCACTTTCGGAAGCAGCCGGCACCTTAAGCACAATCGATTGATTTTCGGCACTATATTTAGGTGTTTGTTTAGTGAAGAAGTATGGGTTCCAAATTAAAGAGGAAATTCCGTAGAATTTAAGTGGATTAAATTTTTTCGTGCATACGGACTGGTAAGTATTGAATGTGTCCTTTTAAAATTGTATCCCTGAAATTTCGCAATATTTGTTTTTGAAAAAATTATATGTTAAGGACTTATGTGAACTCGACAACATCCTCGAATTTCGTCCTTCTAACTTTATCAGCTTAAAAAATTAGCTATTCGTCCTTGTGAATCCAAAAAATTTTAATTTTGATAAATTCTAAAGAAATTTCCTATTTCATTTCATATGTTTGAAATTACAAAGTCCTTTGAAATAAATCCTGAGAAAATGCCACTTTAAATAATAAAGTAGGTTTCAAACCCTTTTTTTATTATTCATTTTATGGAAGCAATTATTTCGATTTAAGCTGTTGAAAAGTAATGAACATCTAAGTGAGAACGACATCCCGAAAATATCGAGTTCGTAAAAAACGAAAAATTAACATCCCTAGTACATACCGTTACGTATAATGTGCATGCCCGATTAAATATATAAAAAAATACATACAGTGGTCAAAAAAGTTATAGCCGAATCACTTTTTTCAAGTTTTACCTTAATAATTTTTTTGGTGTTATTTAGTTTTGGTAATTTTTTTTTTATAAAAATATAGTTTATTCTTTAACTAACCCCGTGAAAATCCAAGTTTCCAATTGTTTGCAATATTAAAAAAAAATTCTACAAACTTTCGTACAAAATTTCGAGCTCTTTTAAAAATACTAAAAAATCAACTGTAATTCTTAGCCATTTGAAACTTGTACTTCATGCTTCTAGAATTAAAAATTCGAAATTTTTACGAAGATTTGTTGGTTTTTTAATTGCATACATTTTTAAGGCAATGTCACTCGATTGGTATATTTGTACAGATTTGTGCATTTTCATATTAGCCTATTGGGATAAAATAAAAAAATTTAGACAATTTTTTTGTAGTCAAAAGATTGGTGCAATACAGCGATCTCCTATTGAAAAATGTCAACAAATTATTTTTCGTGATTGGGATAAAGAAAAATATTTAGGTATTCACACAATTGGGTTACGACTTGCACCAAGTTTCGGCAAATACGCAATCGTGTGACACTGCCTTTAAACCTGTATTTATACGGATGTTTTTAAAGAATGAACTATAAAAAACTTACCAAAATTTAATAACAAAATAGTATTTTAAAAGTTGTCAAAATTTGGTGCGGCCATAATTTTTTCGACTACTGTACATAAGTTGATTATGATTACTCGGCCGTGCAATCATAGTAGCACAATGCCACTAATATTTGACTTACAAACTGGCAGGAATTTAAAACTTTAACCCTGTTTGTGTGAAATATTTTATTTTTATCAGTATTTTTCTTTTAATCAATCTATGTTAAAATAAAAGTTAAAATGAAAAATATTTCGTCAGAAAAATAGCCTGGCTATGGCCCAGCTAATATATAACTGTTTCTTTCGGATTCGCAATTAAATTTTTTTTTTACATTTGATCGTATGTGCTTAAACTGATAAATGATATAAACGCAAGCAGAAGAGCGTTCTACATATACGCTTAACATTTTTGTTTAAACAAATTTGTCGCAATTTCAGCTCTAAAGCAAATATTAAATATCATTTATTATACACTTTAGATTTAAATAATCACATACCTATTTTGAATTTTCTTTGTGGAACAGAAGCCGAAATATTTCTTACTAAAGAAAATTCTGTAGAAAGTGAAATTAAAAATGCTTTGCAATTTAATGTTAAATTTTGCCAAGAATTAAGAAAGAGAACCTTGGTACTGAAATACTAAAAGCCGTTACGGCTTTCGCACCAACGGCAGTAAGCTCTGACGATACGAAGAACATTGATTTTAATACGAAAAAAGTACTGTGTTATAATATTACAAATAATGATCTCAGTGAAAATGAACTAATTGACTAAATTATAATTTATCCTGAATTCCAAAATGTAAATATACAAAGAATCAGACCTTCTCATTTCTAGACAGCAGCATATGGAACTGTCCGTTATTCGCCGCAACGCCTGAATGCTAGTTACAAGTAATTTTGCGCAAGCTGGACATTGTAATCCGCAAATACTTTAGGAATAAAGGGGACTGATGCTTTGTATTTTTAGAATTCGTAATTCAGGGTAAATTATTGAGCGATGATTTTCGGTCAACCGCAAAATTTTTTTGAAAACTGCATATCGTCGATGTTTTTGCAAAATCGCCCATCGCCCAATTGCAAAACCGCCTATCTTGCGGCACTCAAATTTTACAGGAGAGCGAAAAACGGTTTATTCTTTGAAGGCAGTGCCTTGATAGGCGGTATTTTCTCTAGCTATTATTTTACAAATCAGTTGTTTTAATAACGATTTAACGTTTTTTATGCAAAAGTCTCGATGCCTGGAGTTCAGGGTTACCAAATCTCATTTTTACCACAACGGCGATTTAGGCGTACAAATCAACGCGAATTCTTAGCCGCACTTGCACTGTGTAAATCTAAAATTGAATGGACTATAAAACTGCTTACCCGAAAGTTTCTAAAATTTCTGACAACAAAGTTTTAAATTTGAATGAAAATTTTTTTTTAGAAAGTTTTAAGCTTTGATTTTTATGGGTTTAGTTGTTGTGTTCTTGTGTTGTTGCCCTAAAGAAAGGTTTTCCGTGAGATTTCTGTTTTTCTTATATGCAATAAGTACTGTAAATATATTTTATAAAGGAACTGGTACCTATCGACGACTTTCAATTTATTGCCACATTGAACTGCATTTAGGCACGTTTTTCTGGAGAAATTCAGCAAAATTTTAAATTTTGATTTTCCATCACTGGTACGTTCTTGGCTCTAATCCCCATTAAACGAGCGGCAGATTCCCGGTTTGCCAATTTATCAGATAGCCTTCATGCATGTTATTAAGGGATAAATCGATTGCGGCTTATTGGCACAGGCTTTCGACCTGAGAAAAACCCACAGAGAAAGTAGCGTTGTCAAATCGCCCCCTTCTTTGTGGCCAATTCAAGTCACCTCCGCAAAATATAACCATGGTGTTTGCTGAGTGGCGGAACTACTTGTCGTTCACCTCTATATTGTTCAGTTTGGGCCAGCAGAAGTCGGTTACCATCGATTTGTAACAATGACCGTTGACAGTGATGACCTCTCCAAAGTCGTTTTCGAAAAAGTACAATGCCACCTGCCCAAAATCCATACCAAACAGTAACTGCTTCGATTCCTCGTGCGTGTTGACGTTGCTATATATACGAAAATTATAATTCTTTACAGATAGACTTCACTTTCACACCTATTTGCTTGTATGTATGTATGTTAAGCTATCTAGATATCGACCAGCTGACATAAAGTAGCACGGAACCATCGTTTTGTGAAAGCCATCAGATCTGCATTGTTCGTTAGATTTTCGAAAATAAGTCAAATTAAAGGGCTTGCACCGTAGATGTGTAATAGGGGTCTAGGTGGCCACCTCTTAAAAAAATTATTTCAAATTATTTAATGAAGTTCTAGTTCGTATGACACCGAAAATGCTAATAGAGCTACCAAGTGTTGGATTACCATTCTTTTATGCTTTTTAATGCTATTTTCAAATTTGGTAACTTTTCAAAATCATGGAAAAGGTCGGAGATAATCGTGATAGCTAAGCCTGGAAGAGGCAAAGCACAGCCGTTTTCATACAGACCATTAAGCTTTCCGAAGTAAT
This sequence comes from Rhagoletis pomonella, assembly GCF_013731165.1. Lineage (NCBI taxonomy): Eukaryota > Metazoa > Arthropoda > Insecta > Diptera > Tephritidae > Rhagoletis > Rhagoletis pomonella. The sequence continues at coordinate 24,238,551 of NW_023458559.1, read as the reverse complement.
CGAAAAAGTAATTCTAAAATTTTGATCTCCTTTTCCCTCTGAACATAATATTTTACCAACGCACCGATTTGATTTTCTAGAAAACTATGGTAAAATAGAACAAGTGAATCGAATAACTAATACAACGTTTCCACGATTCCTAATTCGCTCTCTAAGTAATTCGCTAAGTAATGAGTAATTCGTGAATTACCCTGTTTCCACGACACCCATTCGTAATTCATTTGGCAGCTCTACTTATTGTTCTTGTTCTTCGCTATGTAAAAATCTCGAGGAAACTAACCTACAAATTTGTGATGTTACTATAAGGATACTGTTTCAGGGCTAATACATCTAGGATCATTAGGATCTAGGATCTGTAAGCTGTTGTGGAAAAAATATGCAAAATTATTTTTTGTCCCGTATTCGGCTCTCATAAATATGGTCACCGTAAGCATAACTGCTACAAGTAGCAAACTATTTTAGGGATGTTAAAAAGTGCTTAGTTGTTTTTTGTTTCTCCTTACTTATTTTTCTCTGTAAAGACAAAACTCATGCGTATTTACCATACATAAATACATACATACGTATAAATATGCACGTTATGTATGTATGTACATATTTATGTATACAACAAAATATGGTATTAAATTATCTATGCTTATGTATATAAATAAATTGGATTTCTTTTTGAGTTCTCTGGTTGCACCACGCTCGCTGCGAGTGCGCGCGGCACGCGGCATGAAAGCAAAACACTCGTGGCAGGAGCGAAAAAAATTAATAACTAGCGACTCCGTGCAAGTTTCGGCGTTAAAATTTTTTTACAAAATAATGATTATTTAAAAAATTTAAACAATCAGGCTAAAGCGTGTCTAATTAGTTATTATCATGAAAAAAAATCAGCACGATAGCTGCTATAAATCAGTGGATAATAACAAATTACTAAATTCATCAAAAAAAGTTAATAACAATAACTCTTGTAAAACTTCGAATTTTGCCAAATTGCACAAATTATATTTTTTTATGGTTGTTAATCGAATAAAGTAGCATGTGCGAAAACATCCTGAGCGTCCAATTTTGGGTGGACCACTTGAGAGATTTTCACTCATACAAAGAGTGTTTAGTGTATCGGGTAGCATTTAATTTGAAAATAGAAATCGGTTGTTTTCCGATAATTCGGAAATGCTTCATTTCATATTGAAAAATATAAAAATAGTTGATTTAATTATTAATTGGATACTATTAAATTTGATTATAAAAATTCTGAACTAGATTTTTAAATTGAGTTTTCTATAACCGAAATTAAGAAATCCGGTCGGATTTCAGCCAGTATCCGGCCGTATAGTCGGATAAGAGAAAAACGGCCGGATAAGCCGGATTCCGGATATCTACCGGATACCCGGCACGTCCTTAGTAACTACTAAACGACTTAAGTGTATTATCGCCAAAGTGAACTCAGTCGTTTTGTTTCTGTATTGTACCGAACTGTTGAAGTAGTTAACGAAACGAAATAATAACGTAAATAAAATATAGTTTATTTTCGTACTCTGATTTAAAAAGATTTGTAATTTTGGTAGTCACGAAGAATGTATGTATGTAAGTAGAAAGTTCTTACAGAGAGTAAAGTATTTTTTCTTGTTTATAAATGTTTTGGATGAAAAAAAAAACAGCTAAATATTTTTTGGAAAATGTAACTGTAAGGATAATTGTAAAATAAATGTTTGATTGTCTATCTATATATCGACACCTGAGTTGAAGATCGACCTATCTCGGCAGTCAGTTCGAAAGCGCATTATCTTAGAAAACTTTTCAAGAACGCCCTACTTCAGAATTTGATTAAAGAACGCCCTATCTCGGAACTGGGTTCAAAAATGCCCTATATCAGCTGAAAATACACTGAAAATGTTCTGAGATAAGCGTTTTTGAACCGAATTTGGAGTTAGGGCGTTCTTCAATAAAACTCGGAGATAGGGCGTTCTTGAAAAATTTTCTGAGAAAGGGCGTTTTTGAGCTGGCTGTCGAGATATGTAGGTCGATCTTCCACCCAAGTGTCGATATGTAACTTGTATAGCCTATTATTTTTAAAATTAAGCAAACCGTTTTCCTAAACGTCGAATATTGCTTCTTAAACTGAATTGTAAAATCCGGTTTCTCGGTATACTAAAAATAAGTGAGTAATACTTGACTGGCTTGTAACTGCCTAACAACATGCTTACAGGGAAGTGAGGAAAATAAAATTTTCGACGTTCCCTAATGTACAAATACATACGTACGTACTACATATGTATGCATGCGAATAATAATTCCCTGCAAAAAATTGTGCGACTAATCTCCAAAGAGAGTATTCCGAGATTACCCTCAATCGGGTACGATTGGGCATTCATTAGTCGCAACTAGTCTCATACGGGTACTAATGGAGATCAATTGGTCTCGACTCATCCCTTACGGGTATAATTGGAGATCAATTAGTCCCCAACTCATCTTTAACGGGTACTATTAACGATTTAATGATATGTACGCACTTAGTCAGTGAAATTTCATGTGCGGCATTGGCTCGCAGAGAGAGTATTCGTCTAACAAAACTGAGCACCCCGGTTCGAATCTCAGCTGGCGCAAATTTTTATTTTTATTTTTTAAAAGTGACTAGTCGCTTTTTATACCCGTTCGGGTATAAAGGTGAACAATTAGGTTCTTCATAGGACATGCTCGAACAAAAGCGAAAAGTTCATTCCATATAAAGAGATCAAAAGTGGTATTAGTCGCATGCTCCTTTGCGATTGCTCCCGGAGTCATCCCGGATTAGTCCCATTTTTTGCAGGGAATACAGAAACATACATAGATATTGTATAATATAAGCGGAATTGATTTGTTTGCGACTACCAAAACGTATGTAATCGCAGGTACATGTGTACCTTCCGGGATTACTCTCAATCGGGTACAATTGGGGATTAACTAGTCTCATACGGGTACTACTGGAGATCAACTCGTCTCGACTCATCCCTTACGGGTATAATTGGCGATCAACTAGTCCCCGACTCATCTCTAACGGGTACTATTAACGATTTAATGACATGTACGTACTTAGTTAATGAAATTTCATGTGTGGCGTTGGCACATGGAGAGAGTATTTGCTTAAAAAACTGAGAACCTCGGTTCGAAGCGCAGCTGGCGCAATATTTTATTTGTATTTTTTAAAAGTGACTAGTTGCTTTATATACCTCTTCGTATATAAAGGGGAACAATTAGACTCTTTATAGGACATGCTCGAGCATAAGCGAACAGTTCATTTCATATAAAGAGATCAAAAGTGGTATTAGTCGCATGTTCCTTTGCGATTGCTCCCGTAGTCATCCCGGATAAGTCGCATTTTTTGCAAGGTATTTAGCAAGCATGAATAATTTTAGTTGACTGGTTTCCCATTGTTATTATTTGCCGAACTGATGCGTTGCTGTTAATAAATATAATGAATGCCTGTTTACAATATTCAATATTCATTTGTATGCTTATTTTATGAGTAAAGAAGATAATGATCAGTGTTGCCACTGAAAATTTTTTTCCAACCAATTTTCACACCAAATTCGAAAACAACCACCCGAAAAAAATTCAAACAACAATTCACAGTTTTTTAAATACATACGAAAAATATATGTATGTGTTTTAAAATATGAGATCAATGCTTTGTACAGAAGCAAATCTGGCATGTACACATGTAAATACATATCTTATAATAACACTTTTAGCGAAAACAAAAAAAAAACGTCCTTATTGACAAAAATTTATGTAATGCAGAATTTAAACCAGGCGTTACATGAGAATACCTTTATTGACTATGTTGGGCATTAAAAATTACCAATATCATTACGTTCATAAAAATAGTCATTGTGGGTGTTCCCAGATGGAATTTTTAAAATGGCTTACAGTTTTTGTCATTTCAATGCCTGTCGAAAATTCGGTTTAAGAATTCATGAAGTTTCTGATGAGTGGTCATTTCATTGTCAGATAAATTTTAAAACCTGCATTATAAAACGGCACTTAATATAGAATAACCTTATCTCATATTTTTTTTTAGCACCCTTTTATTAGCTTCACCTGTATGTTTGTATGTATGTATGTTTGTAACCGACTCATTAGGACTCGATTTTGACCCACTTTAAACGGACAGATTTAATTCAAACTTTGTACACTTATCAAGAATCGGCGACAATATAATAATTTCATAAATTTATCTCATTATCCTGATTAGGATCGCCAGGATTAAATAATTTCCTCACACAGCCTCTGTGTGAGAGCAAGTGAGACAACTACGCTGTCTGCGCATGCGTACCGTCTACTTACTTTCCGACTCGAGCACTCGGCTTAGTACGCACCCTGTAGGGAAATGAACTAGTGCGGAACTGGTTCGGTTCTAGTGCGTTTGGAACCATGACTAGAACGCGTTAATTCTCTTTTGCATGCTAGCGACTGGCGAATTTAACATTGCGATGTCCTAGGAAGTGTCAATTGTACCCCGTTGCATCCGTTTGGCTCTAGTTGCGAACCAGTTCTAAATTCGACAGATAAGATCTAGTTCGTTTTGCATCCCTTTTTTATAGTTCCGAACCAGTTCCAAATTCGGCAGATGAGATCTAGTTCGTTCTGCATCCATTTTTTATATGTAGTTCCCAACGTGTTATAAATTCGTCACCTTAGATATATATTTCTAATCAGGCTTGTCGAAACATTTCCCTTTTATATTAAATACGATCGGATGAAGGAAGGACAATACCATCACAAATGTTTAAACGAATTTATTAAAAATTTATAAACCACATTAGAAGTAGTAGTAGTATTAAACTTAAGTTGTAGGTAAAAAAACAAAAGTGCGTTCTGCTTAAAAGTAAAAATATTAGTTCACTTTGTCTTACTTGTCTAAATTTAAGCATACTGATTTTTAAATAAATTCAGTTCTTTTTAAGCTTATATGTATATGAAGTACTTCGAAAGTTTTTGTCGTACTTAAATAAGATATACAGTCAGTCAATAAAGTTTAGATACAGCAAAGTTTTTACAATACCGGCAGCTATTTTTTAAATATTTTATTTGTTCCCTAATTTTTTATAAACATATGGTTAGTTCTACACCAAAAACCCCAAAAATCAGAGTTCCAAACCTTATGTAAAATTAAAGAAAACTCCGCAAATTTCCATCCAAATATTGCAATTTACACTCTTTAGAAAAAAGTTAAGTACGCAGTTTTTTAGCCAATTCAATTTTAGTATAACAAAGTGCAAGTTTGATGTAACGGGTGATTTTTTTGAGGTTAGGATTTTCATGCATTAGTATTTGACAGATCACGTGGGATTTCAGACATGGTGTCAAAGAGAAAGATGCTCAGTATGCTTTGACATTTCATCATGAATAGACTTACTAACGAGCAACGCTTGCAAATCATTGAATTTTATTACCAAAATCAGTGTTCGGTTCGAAATGTGTTTCGC
>NW_023458559.1:24230162-24232998 GCF_013731165.1 Rhagoletis pomonella | reverse complement strand
ACAACTTTTCATAGAAATGGTATAGAATTCTTGAAAATCAATATTTAACCATCGGAAAATTCTGTTTCTCTTTAGGAGATTCCCAATAATACCCAATTGTTTATTTAAGAATTTTTGAATGGTAATAGTTACCAGTTTAATAGGTCCACCAAAGACCCTTGATATAAAATGCAATCGGGGGACCAATAAAAATCGTTAGTATTAAAAAATAGCAAAACAAACAATTGGATAATTAAAAAAAAAATTGAGCGGAATCGTAATGATGAGATTTTTGATGCTGTTTTCTAACTTTTATCAAAGATTGGTATAAGAAAAACTTGAATAACTCAACCTAAACCCTTCCGATTTAGACTTAAGAGGTGTCATTGGAAAGGTATTTTCTCACCCTTTCTATTTATTTGCTAATAAACTCATTCAAAGGATGAAAGAGAAGGGTAGGATTGAATTAAGATGTGTTGGTGTTTGAAAAAAAAGGGAACCGAATGACTTTTTTCGCACAGAAATAAAAACAGTGTGAAAATACCTTTCTACTAAGATCCCATCAGAATAGTTTTGGCCCAGTTATTCAAGCTTTTCGTAAATCAATCTTTGAAGAAAGTAAAAAAACAGCATCAAAAATCTCATTCTTACGATTCCGTTGAAAAGATTTTTAAATATTTTTATGCAGATTTTTTAAGTTTAATCTGTTTTGTCATCTGAGGGGACTTTTTTCCAAAATTTCTTTAAGAAACTATTTTTATTCATAAAAAACTCCATTTTTGGAGGTATTTTCAAATCGGTCCAGCTCACTTAAATCTTAATATTTTTGTGAAATATTTTGGTGAGCGTCTTAAAATATAATAGATTTTGTAATCCTGGCGGAAAAATAGCAACTTTTTTTGGTGATGCAGTCTAATATACATATACAACGCCCCATGAGAAAAGAAAACTGATTTTTTAAATTTTACTCTTTTTAAAGTTGAATAGTTTTTTTTTACCGATTTAATACCTAAAAGCTTGCTGAAACGGTAATACGTACATTTTAAATAAAACATAATGTAGAATTTTTCTAATATATACATAGTTAAAAAAAAATAAATGCAAAATCAAAGAAATTGGTGTAATTTCGACATTTTTGGTCGAAAAACCTCAACCCGGAACCCCTAGGAGACACCTGAAAACTTTTAAACCAATTACGTATTTATTTATATCCCCGACCTCACATTATTCTGTGAGAAAACTTTGGATTTATGCATTTAAAATTTTTCATACAACATAAGGGCCACTCTAGTGACTAGGCTTGGGTAGTTCTTGAACTAACTGAACTAAAGAGCTAGTTCATCTCAATGAACTAGTCCACTAGTTCGGTCTTTTCATTGAACTAAATTTGTCAGTGGTACTATTTCTCATTTCGGATCGCGATCCAAATATTTCTGGCACGAACGCATGACGTAAAAATCCATCTTTACAGATACGTTTTAAAACACTTTAGCATTGTTGCTGCTTCAGTTCATGCGAACGATTTTTTTCGGGTGCAGGTAGGGTTGGCAGACGTACTGCTTTTGGGAATAAACGTACTCCTTTTTATTGCAATGTACTCCCTTGTACTCCCAAAAAAAATATCTGGAAATGTACTCCTTTATTAGCTTTGTACTTCTTTTGTACTCCTTTTTCCAGCTATTAATATTTCATCATATAATATCTGTTGCACAGTTTTTTTTTGAAAAAATAAAAGGGACCTTTATAGATTTTGCGAAAAAGTGGTTTATTATTAATTATCCACAGATTTTACTTCAATTTTATTAATTTGTTTTTAAATTTTAACCTTCATTTGGGTTTACCGGCGGTAAACACTTTGGGAGAAAAGCGCAAGTCTTCGTCGGTTACTTTATTACATATCTTCTGTAACCATAGGCAAATTTCCCCCATTTGGGTCCTTTATACTCCGTCTTTTGTCCAACATAAGGCCTCATACTCAGCAATCGAAAAGACTCGAAACTGGTGACTAGGAGGATATTCATTCGACCAACCCTATACAGTTTTTTTTTTATTTTTTTTTTATACAAAATCTAAGAAAAAATACACCTGAAAAAGAGGTTCGTGCCGCATGTACTTATCTCCCAAAGCTGGCAAATCAGGATTAAAATTCCAAAATCAATTAATAAAATTAAAATATTTACAAAGTTAACAAAAAAAACACGAAATCTATGAAGAATCCTTTTTTTTTCAAAAACCTGTGCGACAGTTATTATTGTACGCGCTGTACTTTGCCATTCATATTGTACTACTTAGTAAGCAAAGTTAAGTGTGATAGTGAAAATGTGTAAGCATGGCCTTAAGGGCCAATACTAAATTAAGGGGAAAAATACTAAATTAATTATAAGGCTTAAATTAAAAAAAATTACCATACATTCAGGAAGTCTGGAATTCTTTTGTAGTTTTTAGTTTTTTAGTTGGGAAAACTTTCCTATAAGGGCGGCCATTGAAAACCGAATTCTACGCAAAAATACTGTGGACGCAAGTGAAAATTGTGACTTTTGGCAATTTTTCTTTATAGGGGCCCTAGGTGGTCGGGAGTAAGATTTTTGTCAATGGCGGTTCATGCACTCCCCAAAAAGGTCGGAAAAGGTGCCACGTCCACTCCCCCTTCGATCACCATCTCTATAACAATCGTCCCTATTGGAAAGCCAACCCATATAGTTATTTATTTTTCACATTTATTGTTGCTTTGAAAACGATTTATAAGATATCTTTGTATTTTTTTGTACCTAATTAATGGTAATTTGTAACAATAAATTGCACAAAAAATTAAAAAAAAAAATTGTACTCCTTTTTTATGTCATGTACTGCTTTTTTT
>NW_023458559.1:24228836-24230062 GCF_013731165.1 Rhagoletis pomonella | reverse complement strand
AAAAAAAAAAATTGTACTCCTTTTTTATGTCATGTACTGCTTTTTTTCTATCGAAAATATAAATGTACTCCTTTCTCCGTTTCAAAATCTGGCAACCCTAGGTGCAGGAAAAATATTGAACTGGCGTAGAACGCTTTTAAAGTTAAACAAGCTTTCTAATTTATGATGATTTCGTTTCTACCAAAAAACTTTGCCCTTGCACGGTGCATAATGTGTTTGATGCTAAACTAAGGCTGCCAGACGTCCTGTTTTTCCAGGATTTGTCTTGATTTAGACAAATTGTCCTGGTATCCTTGTCCACACCTAAATTTTCCTGGTTTTTTAATGAAGGTCAATGCAGACAGACACTCTAATTTTTAGCAGATTTTTGCTATGAAAAAGTTTAAGCTTTCAGTCATTAGTAGTCGAAAATTGATAACGCAACGTCTTTTCTAACATCTGGTGAGTTTACCAGCTTCTTTCTGTTTGGTTTATTTGTTGGAAATCTTAATTTCTCGGGCAAATGCCAAAAAAGTGCAAGTTCTGATCAGGTATACGGCTGAGGGTTCATACACAAGTATCACCCAATAGGTAATTTCAGGAGCTAAAATCTCGCCCAAAAGGCCTTTCTGAAAGCTCTTCCTTTCGCCTTAATTTTTTGTATGAAGGGGCCCAAATTGGAGGGCTTCTGCCCATTGTCCATACTTACAAATGAAAAAATAAAATTATAGTTTAAAAAACTAAAACCTCCCTATTATAATTGTCATTTCTACTGTCATCAGGTATGTAACTTGAGAATAGAAACGCTGCATCTTTTAGGCGCATCAATATTACATAGTTACAAACTCGAGCTAATAAAAGGAAGGTAAAAAGAATCAGATTTTTTCCAGAAATGCCTCACAGCTGAGATCATCTGATTGTATGTGCACGGTTAAAAATTTCGGTTTTAATTTTAAACTTTTTGGGCTACATATATGACCAAACTAAATTCAGTTTCAAATACAAACCTTCCAAGTTTAAAAAAAAAGAGAGCACATATGTTAGGTTTAGAATTTAAACAATTCGGTTTAAATGTTAAACCCAAACATTTTCATAATTAAGAATAAAAAAAAAACAATCTTAAATTTCATGCTCCGTCTGGTTGGGATTGAACCCGGACAGCCTTGGTAGCAACCAATTGTATCAAGCATCTTTGCACCATCAGCTACAGCCACGCATGTAAATGTGCTTTCATATGTTGAGTTTGA
>NW_023458559.1:24226064-24228736 GCF_013731165.1 Rhagoletis pomonella | reverse complement strand
AAAAAAAGCAGTACATGACATAAAAAAGGAGTACAATTTTTTTTTTTTTAAATTTTTGTGCAATTTATTGTTACAAATTACCATTAATTAGGTACAAAAAAAAAACAAAGATATCTTATAAATCTTTTTCAAAGCAACAATAAATGTGAAAAATAAATAACTATATGGGTGGGGAGTGGACGTGGCACCTTTTCCGACCTTTTTGGGGAGGGAATGAACCGCCATTGACAAAAATTTTACTCCCGACCGCCTAGGGCCCCTATATAGAAAAATTGCCAAAAGTCGCAATTTTCACTTGCGTCCACAGTATTTTTGCGTAGAATTGGCTTTTCAATGGCCGCCCTTATAGGAAAGTTTCCCCAACTAAAAAACTAAAAACTACATAAGAATTCCAGACTCTTCCTGAATGTATGGTAATTTTTTTTAATTTAAGCCTTATAATTAATTTAATATTTTTCTGATTTTTATACCCAAGCGCCCTGCCCCTAAGGCCATGCTTACACCTTTTCACTATCACACTTAACTTTGCTTACTAAATAGTACAATATGAATGGCAAAGTACAGCGCGTACAATAATAACTGTCGCACAGGGTTTTTGAAAAATAAAAGGGTTCTTCATAGATTTCGTGTTTTTTTTCTTAACTTTGTAAATAATTTACTTTTATTAATTGATTTTGGAATTTTAATCCTGATTTGCATTTGCCAGCTTTGGGAGATAGTACATGCGGCACGAACCTCTTTTTCAGGTGTATTTTTTCTTAGATTTTGTATAAAAAAAAATAAAAATAAACTGTATAGGGTTGGTCGAATGAATATCCTCCTAGTCACCAGTTTCGAGTCTTTTCGATTGCTGAGTATGAGGCCTTATTTTGGACAAAAGACGGAGTATAAAAGACCCAAATGGGGGAAATTAGCCTATGGTTACAGAAGATATGTAATAAAGTAACCGACGAAGACTTGCGCTTTTCTCCCAAAGTGTTTACCGCCGGTTAAAGAAAGGTTAAAACTTAAAAACAAATTAATAAAATTGAAGTAAAATCTGTGGATAATGAATAATAAACTACTTTTTCGCAAAGTCTGTAAAAGTCCCTTTTATTTAAAAAAAAAACTGTGCAACAGATATTATATGATGAAATATTAATAGCTGGAAAAAGGAGTACAAAAGAAGTACAAAGCTAATAAAGGAGTACATTTCCAGATATTTTTTTTGGGAGTACAAGGGAGTACATTGCAATAAAAAGGAGTACGTTTACTCCCAAAAGCAGTACGTCTGGCAACCCTACCTGCACCCGAAAAAAATCGTTCGCAAGGAACTGAAGCAGCAACAATGCTAAAGTGTTTTAAAACGTATCTGTAAAGATGGATTTTTACGTCATGCGTTCGTGCCAGAAATATTTGGATCGCGATCCGAAATGAGAAATAGTACCACTGACAAATTTAGTTCAATGAAAAGACCGAACTAGTGGACTTGTTCATTGAGATGAACTAGCTCTTTAGTTCAGTTAGTTCAAGAACTACCCAAGCCTAGTCCCTAGAGTGGCCCTTATGTTGTATGAAAAATTTTAAATGCATAAATCCAAAAGTTTTCTCACAGAATAATGTGAGGTTGGGGATATAAATAAATAGTAATTGGTTTAAAAGTTTTCAGGTGGCTCCTAGGGGTTCCGGGTTGAGGTTTTTCGACCAAAAATGTCGAAATTACACCAATTTCTTTGATTTTTTATTGGTCCCCCGATTGCATTTTATATCAAGGGTCTTTGGAGGACCTATTAAACTGGTAACTATTACCATTAAAAAATTCTTAAATAAACAATTGGGTGTTATTGGGAATCTCCTAAAGAGAAACAGAATTTTCCGATGGATAAATATTGATTTTCAAGAATTCTATACCATTTCTATGAAAAGTTGTTTTTCCCCATATAAAATACATGGCATACTTAGAGCTTTTTGAGCAGTCTCTAAATATTTTTTGATTTCTAAAAAAAAAAATTGGGGGATAACTTTTTTCGGTATAGAAAGATCCTAGCAGGTTGCGGCATTAAAATTGTTTCACACGGTTGGTTGCGGTCATCGTATTAATGTTAGCTTTTTAATAGAAATCAATGGTAGCTTCAATGGTATTTTTTACACCGACTTTTTCCACTCGCGTTTTTTAAAAATAAATATAGTTTAAAAAAACTAAAAAACACGCTTTTAAAGCATATCAAACTAAAAAGTAAAAAACAATTCTTAATATAAGTTGAAAATAATAATGAACAAAAAATACTAGTATATTATTGTGAAAAAGCGTGGGGCGCTCTTTGCCATATTTTTCGTCTATCGAGCAACCCACACTTTTTCACAATAATGCTAGTATTTTTTGTTCATTATTATTTTCAACTTATATTAAGAATTATTTTTTACTTTTTAGTTTGATATGCTTTAAAATCGTGTTTTTTAGTTTTTTTAAACTATATTTATTTTTAATTTTTTAGTTCGATTTATTTTATTTTTTTAACTATATTTATTTTGAATTTTTTAGTTCGATTTATTTTTTTAGAAGATACTCGATCATCCTTTTTCCATGATTACTATTACTAACGACAGCGAGGTGCAGCAACGAGTAATCTTCTAAGTCATTAATATTACAAGTTATATTAACAGTGGCACCCCGATTTAGAAGATATTCAAAG
>NW_023458559.1:24217556-24225964 GCF_013731165.1 Rhagoletis pomonella | reverse complement strand
AAAAAAAAAAATTGTACTCCTTTTTTATGTCATGTACTGCTTTTTTTTCTATCGAAAATATAAATGTACTCCTTCCTCCGTTTCAAAATCTGGCAACCCAAGGGGCAGGAAAAATATTGAACTGGCGTAGAACGCTTTTAAAGTTAAACAAGCTTTCTAATTTATGATGATTTCGTTTCTACCAAAAAACTTTGCCCTTGCACGGTGCATAATGTGTTTGATGCTATACTAAGGCTGCCAGACGTCCTGGTTTTCCAGGATTTGTCCTGATTTAGACAAATTGTCCTGGTATCCTTGTCCACACCTAAATTGTCCCGGTTTTTTAATGAAGGTCAATGCAGACACTCTAATTTTTAGCAGATTTTTGCTATGAAAAAGTTTAAGCTTTCAGTCATTAGTAGTCGAAAATTGATAACGCAACGTTTTTTCTAACATCTGGTGAGTTTACCAGCTTCTTTCTGTTTGGTTTATTTGTTGAAAATCTTAATTTTTCGGGAAAATGCCAAAAAAGTGCAAGTTCTGATCAGGTATACGGCTGAGGGTTCATACACAAGTATCACCCAGTAGGTAATTTCAGGAGCTAAAATCTCGCCCAAAAGGCCTTTCTGAAAGCTCTTCCTTTCGCCTTAATTTTTTTGTATGAAGGGGCCCAAATTGAAGGGCTTCTGCCCATTGTCCATACTTACAAATGAAAAAATAAAATTATATTTTAAAAACTAAAACCTCCCTATTATAATTGCCATTCCTACTGTCATCAGGTATGTAACTTGAGAATGGAAATCGCTGCATCTTTTAGGCGCATCAATATTACATAGTTACAACCCGAGCTAATAAAAGGAAGGTAAAAAGAATCAGATTTTTTCCAGAAATGCCTCACAGCTGAGATCATCTGATTCTATGTGGCACAGGGTTGCACTTAATATGTATAAAGAAATCTTTAAGCGGACTCTGACAAAACCAGTAAGAAAAGTTCTACTAAGTGTAGGAGCCATTGACCAAAATGCTTTAAAATATAAAAATGCTATATAAACATCGGAATTCATTTAATTCAATGCATATTCTTCCATATATAGGTTTATTATAATAACTTTAGTGTGTTTCTACATCACTTTAAACACTCTGTCTAACATTTTGACAGGATATTTCTCTGTATTTTCCAGGCAGAAGATGAACATTTGTCACTTGTAAGTATGCACAATGCTTCTGCTTGCGCTACTCAAAAAAGAGCTTTTAGAAGGGCTTTTGTAGGACGCCTTTTGAAAAAGTTCTTTGAAAGTTTTTCTTAATTCATAAAACTTCTTCTTTAAGGAATTTATTTAAGGTTCATATCAAATAGTTTTATTTAGACTTAAAATGCTTATTGAAACTTATTTGTAATGCCAAGTAAATTGTAAATAGGAAACACCTTTTTAGGAAGCATGCAAGGAAGCGCTTTTTCAGTCCTTGTTGCGTAAGTCTTTTGGAATGGCTTCACTTAAGACGTCCTACCTAAATCATCTTCAGGTTATGCGAATACAAAATGACAAAAATGATCATGAAGCGCGTTGTAGGATATGCGGAAATTTGCTAATGGTGGTAACGTAAACATTCAAGACCACTTAAGGTGCCGCTTTTTCAAAGTCACCATCACGAGAATTTTTTTCTTTTATGATAAAAAAAAATCAGAAACTGAGCGTTTCATCATCATCAATCATTCAACTCCTCGGATTGTGCCACAAAACTACGTTGCTAATAATATTAGAACCAAAGCAACTGTACTTATAGGGAATATATTGGCACCATATTCACTTGTATCCTCGTTTTTGATTTGGATGATAAGTGTCCGGGTCGATGGGTTCAGGATTATGGCAGCCCTATGTTACACTCAACCTTGTAATAAGGCATGAAGGCAACTAATTTTCAGGGCCACTATCTCCCCTCACAAAGCTTCAAAGGGCAGAAAATGTGCCCTTTTTACCTTACAACAGTATTAAATTTTAAGAAACGAACACACAATTTTTCCACTGCTATTTAGGGGCAATCAAAATGCGAAATTTTTTAGTAGAAACGAAATCAGCATTAATTCACATTACCAACATTTTTTTTTGTATGTAGTATCTATGTATGATAGTAATACGAGTGGAAGATCGACCTATCTCAGCAGCCAGTTCGAAAGCGCCCTATCTCAGAAGACTTTTCAAGAACGCCTTTTCTCAGAACTTGGTTTGAAAACGCCCTATCTCAACTGAAATTATATTAAAAATATATTCCACTCAGGTGCCAATTGAACTAAATGCTACTGGGGTCAACTAGTCAAATATGGCTAAATTAACCATACAAAAAAAGTAACACGATTTTTTCAAACACCGTAGTTTTCGGAGTTTCCCTATTAGCGATTTTAGAATTTGAACAGAAAAAGTATTTTATAGAGCTCGTAATTCATAAACAAATCATGCTGAAATCAAGTAACGTTGCCAAGTAAAATTTGTCAATAAATGCGAAATTAGCGAAATTTCAACCAATTTTAAATATTTTCTATCAAAGTTTTAAATTGTAATCAGATTTTTTTTGGGCATGCATTTTTATAGCCAATTTAATTTCAGCATAATAAGATGCAAGTTCCAAGTTGTGCATTTTCTTCGATATAAAAAAGCCCTGCAAAAATTTCAGGACCAGGTAGTCCACTGGGTCGTAGTTTTAAAGTATGTGCAAAAGGACCAGGTTGCATACTAGTAACTTGTTATGCTTATCTGCACCACTACAAACGTAAAGAACTGATATATATGTTGAGAACCACCTCTTCGTGGCCCATCGGCAACATGATTCGGCTGCCGAATGTGCCATGGTCCAAAAGGAGTAGTTGTCTAGGTGGGCCCATGTTATGCAGCGGTGGACCAGAAGGGTTCCCAAGTTATGCTGCGTTGGACCAGAGGTGGTCAGGTCCAATTACATCGCAATGTTAATGTAACCATACTCTCTCCATATATTTGGACCATTTTGATTACTAGTGTTGGTTACAAGGTAGCGTGGTTCCGTACTAGTATTTAACCTAGTCCCACTTTTTGCAGGGAGTCGTGCAGTTGAATGAAGCTTTCGCTGTCTTCCCAAGCAGAGCGTGTATGTATACGGGAACACGCCGCGCAGTCGCCCGCCGGGCAGACACTGCCCAGCTATGCTTTACAGATTTAAGATCCTTTAAACTATTTTCGAAATATTTGCGTCGAAAGATTTAAAAATTTTTACATTGAGCAAAGCATTGCTACGTTCATTTCGATCACGGCTGCCGTTTCGGTCCAAATGGACCAAATTTGGAATATTTCTTTTCGTTTGGTCCATTGGTCCAATTCTTTTTAAAATTGTCCATCTCACAAGCCTTTGACTAGGTTATTATCACCCTTTCACTTCATGCAATACATAGTTTCGCATTTAAACTTTTTTTTTATTTGATGAATGGCCTTATGTTGAATATCGTTATCGCCAGTAAAAGTGACGATACGGCCATCGTCAACCATGTTACTGATGCGCTGACGATCGTCGACGATGATGATGACGATATTCAGCATAGGGTAGATTGGCAACACCAGCTGAAAGTGTGAACTCGCCTTGCCACTGATCTTCAAATATGGCATGGCTAATCATCTGTCAAAGCAAGTTTCAAAAAATATCGCGTAGCAAAACTTTAATCATAGCATTTAGCACATGAAAATAACATTCGATTTCGATCGAAAAGATATTAATTATCTTGAAATTATTACACCACATAAAGTTCTGCTGACTTCTAAAACGTCAGTTGTATTACATACGTACAAAGTTTAATGTTCCAAAATGCCGAACTACAATTGGTTGACAAGGTATGTATACTTTTTTGAAACGCATCCGAAAAGTTATCGAAACGTAACGCTAGAGTAATCAGCGCATCAGAAACAAAGTCGATGCTTCGTTTGGTTTTGGTTACCATTTGTGTTTTAAATATGGAAAATTCCGAAATGGTTATCATTGTTTTATTAAATATTCGAAATATGCAATGTATATGGTTGCAATGTTTCGCAAGGCTGTATACAAACAGTTTGAATACCGCAATAGAACAGTATCCAAACATTGCATTGGTACGTTTTGGAAGTCAGCCTTCTTTCTGATACTGATGTACATATATAGATATAGATATAGATGAAGGGTTAGTTAATGGTCTCGCCTAATTGTTGAAGAACTATAATATAACGGTTTGGATGCCGCAATACCAATATGTATATATAAAGGGTTCGTTAATGGACTTAAAACATGTGATTCAAAGGGAAACGAATCTTACTACCCCATATAAATTAAAAGTCCAGCGAATCAACACTTCCGTTTGTATTTAACCATCGCCAATTCAGAATTATTAGCGTCCTCAATAAAAATAATTATTTGTATACGTATTGCGTCGAGTAGATCTTGGCAAAATATCAAAGTTAAAGTTAAATACCAAAAGAAATGCATGTGGTTATTAGAATAAAGGAATATCCAGATTTTAAGACCACGAGCACCCCGATTTTCGGGGATTATTACTAGTTATATTTAACTACGAACATTTGTAAACGATAATCAAATATTTAGTATTAATTTTTACTATGCGTTATTTGCCTCAGTGTACATAAGTATTTTGTAAGGATGAAAACACGAAATGCCTGTAACAAAAAAATAAAAAATCAGCGCGAATTTTGAAGTACTTCAAACGTTCACTTGTTTACTGAAATTTAATGAGATATAAAACTTCATACCCAAAAATTTTCTGTCAGCCCGGCAGGGTTGAAAAACCTGTTTCTGAATAGCGTTACTAGCTTGAATGCCATAATGCAGAAAAGTTTGTGAATGAATGGAAAACAATATTCGTCGCAGTTACCAAGAACTTCACGTTGCATACAGGACCATTTTAGCATTTTTCAAGCGGAGACACTGCCTGATGGGAACACATGGAAAACGGATGTGGTACCGAACCAACAATTTTTCCGCATCTGCAGAACATGTAGAGAGCATGGAACATGGAACGCGCAACCACACCAACCTAACCTAACCTAAAATTAATGTTTATTTAAATACATATCTACATAGTATTTCCATCAAAAGTAAAGTTTATGGCCCGTAGTTATAGTCAAAAATAAAATCTACTCTAAAATGAAATTAACACACTACCATTTTGTGAATTTAACCCAAATTGTCCCAGATTATTATTTTTTAGATTTTTTGGTTTGACCTATGTATATACAGAAATAAAGTAAAGGAAAAATATAACTAAATCTTTGGGAGTATATAGTTCTTCCGATATCGACCGTTGCCATATGGCAACATGGGGCGTATTCCATATGGATTGTTAGAGGACAGTATTCGGTTAAAATATGAAATAATAGAAACATTTGAGGGATTCACAACAGTGTTGTAAGTGTCGTAAACTTTAAAAGCTAAAATAAATGTTTAGAGAACTTGAAACCACAACCAATTATTTTTTAACACTGCGAAAATGCATAATATGACTTTGATGGTACTTTGCGAACCCAGTTAATATATTTTTAGGCGTTTAAAGTTTACGACATACAACAATACGACAATTACGACACCATTGTGAATACCCCAATTGTGTATAAGTTTTAATAAATTTATTGATAATATATGCATATTCTACGTGCAAAGCTTACATATTACTCGAACACCGTCAGACATATCTTCAAAATGATAATGTAAAATTTCGATCTTCCTTTTATTTGTCCTGAATACGAAAAAGAATCTGCGCAGTTCAGAAAAAGAGTGTATTGAAAGTAATTTTTGTGTGGATATTTAAATAGAAACATGTAAAGAAAACAAACTCCCGATAACATCTGCACGACCCTTGCACGACTTTACAACTAACTTAAAGCTAGTTCGTCATAACTAATTAAAAGTTAGTTATTTATCGAACTCCCGCCAAAAAAAGTAACAAGAAGTTGGTTATTTTAATCAATTGATAATTTTTTTCTGCAGGGTGATGGCGCAATATTTATAACCCAATCGCAGCGTATGTATGTAAATACAAATTACATACGTACATACTTGGGATGTTGCGAATGTGGAATTTTAGACATGCGGATGCGAATGCGGATGTTTAAAAGCTAACATCCGCGGATGCGAATGCGAATGCGGACGTCAAATACAGTGAAAGCTCCAATATGCGGACACCGATGGTCACCTTTTTTGTCCGCCTATGAGAGATGTCCGCTTAGGGGCTTTCCATATATTACGTAAGGGAGTTTTCGCCTGTTTTGAACCCCCTCTCCCCTCACGTAATAAATTGTAAGATTTAATTGATCCCCCTCCCCCCGCCGCAGATCTTACGTAAGATTAAAAATCCCCTAGAAATGTTTTTTCAATTGAACATTAGAAAATACTATATATTTCCATCAAACAATTATAGGATGTATGCCTAGTCAGTCTTAAAAACTTCATTACATAGTTATACTAGTCATTCTTTGTTGTCGGTTTCTTTGGTCCACGGTCATGCCAGCAAATCTGAAAGAGGAGTACTTTTTTTCACTCAAAGGTATATCATTTTCACAGTCCACTGAAATTTTTTCTTGATTCACCTACTCAACAATATCCTCTGTTTCATTTTCTGTGATGACACACATGAGCTCTCGCCCGCGTCGTGAAATTATCCTCTTTGCTCTTCGACGCTGAGGCTCAGAAAAGATCAAGTGAAGCTTTTTGTGAATGCTTAGGTGCTTCCCATATATTACGTAAGGGAGTTTTCGCCTGTTTGTGTTCGAGCTGCATTTTTCGGTTTTAATAGACACCGAAGAGTAACTTTTTTTGTGGAAAAATAGAAAAATTAAAGCAAAAGTTTTCAAAAATTGTAATATTCTCCGTATTTAATGTATATTTTTCATTTCAATGCAATTTAGTACTTTAATTGGGTGAATTTTCGTATTTTATAAAGAACAATTTTGTATAAGAATATAAGAATAATAATATTACGTAGGAATCTACGGGACGCCCCCTCCCCCCATATAAGAAAAAGTAAGAAAATTCTAGACCCGCCCTCACCCACAAAGGTCTTACGTAATTTATGAACAGCCCCTTATAGAATTTCGTAAAAAATTAAATAAAAAATCATACTTAAAAATTGAAATTGCGGGTTTCTAAACTAAAATAATACTTATTCTTCAATAGACAGAAACAGGGTGAATTAAAAATAAATTCAAATTTATTGCGTTTTCTTTCCTACCGACAAATCTCATTGCCCATTGGCATCACTTTTTCTAGAAAAGAAAATATTTTTGAATATGGGCTATGTTCTTGTGTACATATACACATCTAGAAGCGCAAGAGTCAACATTTGACTGAAAAAACAAAACAAAATTGACCGCTTGTTAAAGCTTCGCGTCCGCTCATGGGAGAGTTTTTTTCATAGCTCGACTTTTTTGAGTGGCCGCGTCCGTTTATCGGAAAGTCCGTGTATGGGAGAGCATTTGGTATGAAAAAAAACCAAATATTTTTCGTTCCCAAGAATGTGACCGCTTATTAGAGCGTCCGTCTATACGACCTTTCACTGTTTTTTAAGAAATATTTTTTGGTGAGTACATTAGGTGATTTAGGTAAAAAAATGAAAAATTTAGTAATTTTTAATATTTTTCTTATTTAGTACTTCAACTAAAAAATTGGAAGAGTAATTTTGCTGCTTTTTCGGGTTACAGCCTGTTTCTTAACGGGTCGCAAATCGAACCTGCGCCATTAAATAACTACTCGCTCGAGGCGACAAACTTGAAAAACTAGAAACTTTACAAAATTGTAAATTCTTTTCGATTGACGCTGCACCAGTTGAGAGGACTTGAGTTTTTTATTGCGGTACAATAATTCGAGAATTGCATCGGGGCTGCAAATTTCGGATGAATCCTCCTGACTTTCATCTTCACAATCTAGCATCATGGCAATATCGCTGTTTAAACACCGTTGTGTTCCAATTTGGAGAACCAATTCTTTTGGTTGTTTCAGAATTCGGAGAACCTGTTACGACATCAGCGTTTTGGATTTTAGTTTTTGTACTTAATTTTTAATCCTGTCTTCTGGCTAATAAATTGTTATTTTGTGGGAATGAAAATTTCGAAGAAAATTCTGTTTTGAAAGTCGTGGCTGCCAGCAGAATTAGTTTAAAATCTTGTTATTTTGTTAAAAAGGTACCACGTTTTTTATAATAATTTCAATTATTGGAATCACGGACGATAAAGGTCTCAGATGTGCTTAATTGCCGGGTGACCTCTTGGAAAGGTTTACCTGTAATGAACAGCTTACAATTAGTTTTTTTATTAGTTAGCTGAGCATGGCTTTTCCTAGTTTCAGGCAGTCACAATTAGTTACTCACCGCTGTCGGTACCATAAGCAGTGTTGCCGTTTTGGTTACTTTTAACCAATTTTGGTTATTTTTT
>NW_023458559.1:24203570-24217456 GCF_013731165.1 Rhagoletis pomonella | reverse complement strand
GCATGGTCCTGTACTAGTATTTAACCTAGTCCCACTTTTTGCAGGGTGGTTACAAGGTAGCATGGTCCTGTACTAGTATTTAACCTAGTCCCACTTTTCGCAGGGAGTATTTAACCTAGTCCCACTTTTTGCAGGGAGTCGTGCAGTTGAATGAAGCTTTCGCTGTCTTCCCAAGCAGAGCGTGTATGTATACGGGAACCAGCCGCGCAGTCGCCCGCCGAGCAGACGCTGCCCAGCTATGCTTTACAGATTTAAGATTCTTTAAACTATTTTCGAAATATTTGCGTCGAAAGATTTGAAAATTTTTACATTGAGCAAAGCATTGCTACGTTCATTTCGATCACGGCTGCCGTTTCGGTCCAAATGGACCAAATTTGGTCTATTTCTTTTCGTTTGGTCCATTGGTCCAATTCTTTTTAAAATGGTCCATCTCACAAGCCTTTGATTAGGTTATTATCACCCTTTCACTTCATGCAATACATAGTTTCGCATTTTAAATTTTTTTTATGTGTGTACATCTTTGGTTTCGGTAGGGGTAAAATTTGCAAAGCTGTAACGCATATCCCAGCACAAAATTTCGAAGGGCTTAGCATGTGTATTTCAGCATAAAATTTTTATTTTCATTAGAAGCACACTGTGTTTGCTTTGCAAATGGTTGCATACATTTAGGAATATGCATAGTAAGAGGAAATGCGCTACAATTGATTACTACTTCTGATTATTTAAACTCCGCACATGCATACGGCTTTGTACTTATGTATGTACATAAATATGTATGGACTTATTTGTTGCAACTAAAAAGCAAGGCGAAAATTTAAAAAAAATACTGAAATCATTTTAACCGTTGATAACTGATGAACATACATGAATATATGTATGTATAATATGCATATGTATAGATGATATAATAGCTCTGATCCAAAATCCTGGAAAAAGGTCAAACAGCGAAATCCCTCTCTGAAGTGAGAGTAAAAAGTGAGTAACAGCAAAACGTATGGAACAAAAAAGCATCCGGTAAAATCCTGCAACATGAACTGCATTTGCATGAACCATATATTATATTCCGAAAAGAAAAACTAAATTTGGGAATATATACAAATATAAATGCTCAAACTATAAGCTCAAAACCAATAACTGATGCGGTGTTTCCAAGATATTTTAACGCCATTGAGTCACAAGTATATACAAGTATATTTTATCAATCATACCGATAATTTCATGTATTAAAAGAATTAAAAATGAAAAAATAAAAAATAAAATAAATCAGCAAAATGAATAAAATTAAGTGAAATTAATGTTTAATTTCTAACCTAACCTAAAGTAAACAAAAATTGACGCTAGTAAGGAAACTAGGTTTGTAAAGGTATTTTAATAAAATATTCAGTTAAAACATATTTAAATGGCATACTATGTCTTGCAGAAAAAAGTGACCACGGTGGCACAGAGAAGAAGTTTAACTTTTCCTCGAGTTGTGTGAATAACAAGCACAACCAATTTGACAACTAACGATCTTTGATTGAGATTATATTTATATGTAAACGTACTTTTATACTTTGCCGTTCGCATATGTTTACACATAAAATTTCATGAGTACCTAGTACTCACGCCTTTTTTTTTTATTTGATGAATGGCCCTATGTTGAATATCGTTATCGCCAGTAAAAGTGACGATACGGCCATCGTCAACCATGTTACTGATGCGCTGACGATCGTCGACGATGATGATGACGATATTCAGCATAGGGTCGATTGGCAACACCTGCTGAAAGTGTGAACTCGCCTTGCCACTGATCTTCAAATATGGCATGGCTAATCATCTGTCAAAGCAAGTTTCAAAAAATATCGCGTAGCAAAACTTTAATCATAGCAT
Source organism: Rhagoletis pomonella (assembly GCF_013731165.1). Taxonomy (NCBI): domain Eukaryota; kingdom Metazoa; phylum Arthropoda; class Insecta; order Diptera; family Tephritidae; genus Rhagoletis; species Rhagoletis pomonella. The sequence continues at coordinate 24,215,587 of NW_023458559.1, read as the reverse complement.
TTAGCACATGAAAATAACATTCGATTTCGATCGAAAAAATATTAATTATCTTGAAATTATTACACCACATAAAGTTCTGCTGACTTCTAAAACGTCAGTTGCATTACATACGTACAAAGTTTAATGTTCCAAAATGCCGAACTACAATTGGTTGACAAGGTATGTATACTTTTCCGAAACGCATCCGAAAAGTTATCGAAACGTAACGCTAGAGTAATCAGCGCATCAGAAACAAAGTCGATGCTTCGTTTGGTTTTGGTTACCATTTGTGTTTTAAAGATGGAAAATTCCGAAATGGTTATCATTGTTTTATTAAATATTCGAAATATGCAATGTATATGGTTGCAATGTTTCGCAACGCTGTATACAAACAGTTTAAATACCGCAAAAGAACAGTATCCAAACATTGCATTGGTACGTTTTGGAAGTCAGCCTTCTTTCTGATACTGATGTACATATATAGATATAGATAGAGATCAAGGGTTAGTTAATGGTCTCGCCTAATTGTTGAAGAACTATAAATAATGGTTTGGATGCCGCAATACCAATATGTATATATAAAGGGTTCGTTAATGGACTTAAAACATGTGATTCAAAGGGAAACGAATCTTACTACCCCATATAAATTAATAGTCCAGCGAATCCACACTTCCGTTTGTATTTAAACATCGCCAATTCAAAATTATTAGCGTCCTCAATAAAAATAATTATTTGTATACGTATTGCGTCGAGTAGATCTTGGCAAAATATCAAAGTTAAAGTTAAATACCAAAAGAAATGCATGTGGTTATTAGAATAAAGGAATATCCAGATTTTAAGACCACGAGCACCCCGATTTTCGGGGGTTATTACTAGTTATATTTAACTACGAACATTTGTAAACGATAATCAAATATTTAGTATTAATTTTTACTATGCGTTATTTGCCTCAGTGTACATAAGTATTTTGTAAGGATGAAAATGCGAAGTGCCTCTAACAAAAAAAAAAAAACTAAAAAATCAGCGCGAATTTTGAAGTACTTCAAACGTTCACTTGTTTACTGAAATTTAATGAGATATGAAACTTCATACCCAAAAATTTTCTGTCAGCCCGGCAGGGTTGAAAAACCTGTTTCTGAAGTAGCGTTACTAGCTTGAATGCCATAATGCAGAAAAGTTTGTGAATCAATGGAAAACAATATTCGTCGCAGTTACCAAGAACTTCACGTTGCATACAGGACCATTTTAGCATTTTTCAAGCGGAGACACTGCCTGATGGGAACACATGGAAAACGGATGGGGTACCGAACCAACAATTTTTCCGCATCTGCAGAAACGAGGAACATGTAGAGAGCATGTAACATGGGACGCGCAACCACACAAACCTAACCCAACCAAAAATTAATGTTTATTTAAATACATATCTACATAGTATTTCCATCAAAAATAAAGTTTATGGCCCGTAGTTATAGTCAAAAATAAATTCGACTCTAAAATGAAATTAACACACTACCATTTTGTGAATTTAACCCAAATTGTCCCAGATTATTATTTTTTAGATTTTTTTTGGTTTGACCTATGTATATGCAGAAATAAAGTAAAGGAAAAATATAACTAAATCTTTGGGAGTAGTATAGTTCTTCCGATATCGACCGTTGCCATGTGGCAACACGGGGCGTATTCCATATGGATTGTTAGAGGACAGTATTCGGTTAAAATATGAAATAATAGAAACATTTGAGGGATTCACAACAGTGTTGTAAGTGTTGTATTGTTGTGTGTCGTAAACTTTAAAAGCTTATATAAATGTTTAGAGAACTTGAAACCACAACCAATTATTTTTTAACACTGCGAAAATGCATAATATGACTTTGATGGTACTTTGCGAACCCAGTTAATATATTTTTAGGCGTTTAAAGTTTACGACATACAACAATACGACAATTACGACACCATTGTGAATACCCCAATTGTGTATAAGTTTTAATAAATTTATTGATAATATATGCATATTTTACGTGCAAAGCATACATATTATTCGAACACTGTCAGACATAACTTCAAAATGATAATGTAAAATTTCGATCTTCCTTTTATTTGTCCTGAATACGAAAAAGAATCTGCGAAGTTCAGAAAAAGAGTGTATTGAAAGTAATTTTTGTGTGGATATTTAAATAGAAACATGTAAAGGAAACAAACTCCCGATAACGTCTGCACGACTCTTGCACGACTTTACAACTAACTTAAAGTTAGTTCGTCATAACTAATTAAAAGTTAGTTATCGTTATCGAACTCCCGCCAAAAAAAGTAACAAGAAGTTGGTTATTTTAATCAATTGATAATTTTTTTCTGCAGGGTGATGGCGCAATATTTATAACCCAATCGCAGCGTATGTATGTAAATACAAATTACATACGTATATACTAGGGATGTTGCGAATGTGGAATTTTAGACATGCGGATGCGAATGCGGATGTTTAAAAGCTAACATCCGCGGATGCGAATGCGAATGCGGATGTCAAATACAGTGAAAGCTCCAATATGCGGACACCGATGGTCACCTTTTTTGTCCGCCTATGAGAGATGCCCGCTTAGGGGCTGTCCATATATTACGTAAGGGAGTTTTCGCCTGTTTTGAACCCCCTCTCCCCTCACGTAATAAATTGTAAGATTTAATTGATCCCCCTCCCCCCGCAGCAGATCTTACGTAAGATTAAAAATCCCCTAGAAATGTTTTTTCAATTAAACATTAGAAAATACTATATATTTCCATCAAACAAATATAGGATGTATGCCTAGTCAGTCTTAAAAACTTCATTACATAGTTATACTAGTCATTCTTTGTTGTCGGTTTCTTTGGTCCACGGTCATGCCAGCAAATCTGAAAGAGGAGTAGCCACAGGGATATCTCGTACTTTTTTCACTCAAAGGTATATCATTTTCACAGTCCACTGAAATTTTTTCTTGATTCACCTACTCAACAATATCCTCTGTTTCATTTTCTGTGATGACACACATGAGCTCTCGCCCGCGTCGTGAAATTATCCTCTTTGCTCTTCGACGCTGAGGCTCAGAAAAGATCAAGTGAAGCTTTTTGTGAATGCTTAGGTGCTTCCCATATATTACGTAAGGGAGTTTTCGCCTGTTTGTGTTCGAGCTGCATTTTTCGGTTTTAATAGACACCGAAGAGTATCGTTTTTTGTAGAAAAATAGAAAAATTAAAGCAAAAGTTTTCAAAAATTGTAATATCCTCCGTATTTAATGTATATTTTTCATTTCAATGCAATTTAGTACTTTAATTGGGTGAATTTTCGTATTTTATAAAAAACAATTTTGAATAAGAATATAAGAAAAATAATATTACGTAGGAATCTACGGGACGCCCCCTCCCCCCATATAAGAAAAAGTAATAAAATTCTAGACCCGCCCTCACCCACAAAGGTCTTACGTAATATATGAACAGCCCCTTATAGAATTTCGTAAAAAATAAAATAAACAAGTAAGAAAGTCTAAGTTCGGGCGGAGCCGAACATTAAATACCCGGCGCAAGTATTAAATATATGTTTTTTCACCCTTCCGAAACCTTCCGCTAGATGGTAAGCCGAGGTGTATCAATTTTGAGTAAATTAGCGTCCTTCAATTTCGAAATACTGAAGTTTCAAGCATTTCTTAAATTTACCGTTATATGAGAATCGGCCGTTATTTTAGTCCGATTTCAATAATTTTCAACGTTTTGCTTACACGCGGCAAGTACAATAACCATACCGAGTTTGGTACAAATTGGTAGAACGGTTACTGATATACTTATATGTGATCATAAGTGGGCGGTGCCACGCCCATTTTCCAAAATTTTACCATAAACGTATTTCTTGGTAAAGAATTGTTGCAAGCATCAATTTTGAATAAATTAGCTTCAATCGAAGATTTTGTATTTCTCTAAATTACCGTTATATGGGATGTGGGCGTGGTTATTGTCCGATTTTAAAAAGTTTCGGCGGGTTTTTATGCTGTACCAAGGCCAACAACTGTGCCAAGTTTGGAAGAAATTGGTGCAGCGGTTACCAAGATATACACATGTAACCATAAGTGGGCGTGGCTACGCCCATTTTCCAGAAATTTATAATATTCTTATTTTTCGTCTAAAAATTATTGTAAATATCAATTTTGAGTGAATTATCTTCAATAGTTACTAAAATATCGCAGTTTTCGTATTTCTGGAAATTACCGTTATATGGGAAGTGGGCGTGGTTAAAGTCCGATTTCGCCCATTTTCAATACCAACCTACCTTGGATTAAGGGAAACCTACGTACCAAATTTCGTTGAGATATCTCAATTTTTGCTCGAGTTATCGTGTACACGGACAGACGGACAGACGGACAGACGGACAGACGGACGGACGGACGGACAGACAGACATGGCTTAATCGATTTCTTTTTTCATCCTGATCATTTATGTATACATTTGTCTATATCTATCTCGATTCGTTTTGGCTGTTACAAACAACCGTTATGTGAACAAAATTAATATACCCTTGTGCACAAGTGCGCTCGGGTATAAAAATCATACTTAAAAATTGAAATTGCGGGTTTCTAAACTAAAATAATATTTATTCTTCAATAGACAGAAACAGGGTGAATTAAAAATAAATTCAAATTTATTGCGTTTTCTTTCCTACCGACAAATCTCATTGCCCATTGGCAACGAAAAGGCATCACTTTTTCTAGAAAGGAAAATATTTTTGAATATGGGCTATGTTCTTGTGTACATATACATATCTAGAAGCGCAAGAGTCAACATTTGACTGAAAAAACAAAACAAAATTGACCGCTTGTTAAAGCTTCGCGTCCGCTCATGGGAGAGTTTTTTTCATAGCTCGACTTTTTTGAGTGTCCGCGTCCGTTTACCGGAAAGTCCGTGTATGGGAGAGCATTTTGTATGAAAAAAAAACCAAATATTGTTCGTTCCCAAGAATGTGACCGCTTATTAGAGCGTCCGTCTATACGACCTTTCACTGTTTTTTAAAAAAAATTTTTTGGTGAGTACATTAGGTGATTTAGGTAAAAAATTAAAAATTTAGTAATTTTTAATATTTTGTTTATTTAGTACTTGAATTAAAAAATTGGAAGAGTAATTTTGCTGCTTTTTCGTCGGGTTACAGCCTGTTTCTTAACGGGTCGTAAATCAAACCTGCGCCATTAAACAACTACTCGCTCGAGGCGACAAACTTGAAAAAGTAGAAACTTTACAAAATAGTAAATTATTTTCGATTGACGCTGCACCAGTTGAGAGGACTTGAGTTTTTTTTTGCGGTTCAATAATTCGAGAATTGCATCGGGGCTGCAAATTTCGGATGAATCCTCCTGACTTTCATTTTCACAATCTAGCATCATGGCAATATCGCTGTTTAAACACCGTTGTGTTCCAATTTGGAGAACCAATTTTTTTGGTTGTTTCAGAATACGACATCAGCGTTTTTGGATTTTAGTTTTTGTACTTAATTTTTAATCCTGTCTTCTGGCTAATAAATTGTTATTTTGTAGGTATGAAAATTTCGAAGAAAATTCTGTTTTGAAAATCGTGGCTGCCAGCAGAATTAGTTTAAAATCTTGTTATTTTGTTAAAAAGGTACCACGTTTTTTATAATAATTTCAATTATTGGAATCACGGACGATAATGTCTCAGATTTGCTTAATTGCCGGGTGACCTCTTGGTAAGGTTTACCTGTAATGAACAGCTTACAATTAGTTTTTTTATTAGTTAGCTGAGCATGGCTTTTCCTAGTTTCAGGCAGTCACAATTAATTACTCACCGCTGTCGGTACCATACCCTGTGGGGAAAATCTCTAGTTCTGAACTGGTGCGCTTCTAGTACATTTAGACCCAGTACTGTTTCGCGATAAATCTCTTTTGAATGCAAGCAACTGGCGAATTTAACATTCTATAGTTCCGAACCAGTTCTAAAATCGGCATACGAAGGAAAAAGTATCATGATTTTTCAATCTTTTTGGTTTTTCTGTGCGTGCGATTTTAAGTTATTTTGGAGGAAATGTGTTTTCAATTTGAAATTAAATTTGTTTGAATGATTGTAAGAAATGTACGTTTACATACCTTTAGCTGTAGCTGAGTTTGCAGAGGGGCTCGCTGTTATTTCTTAGATTCCAGACGGTCCCAAGATGTTGAAATGTTAACACAAATTTTAGTTTTGTATTACCAAGCTATGAAAAAGCATCTACGAAGCACAGAATAGAAGCGTATTGGAACGAAAAAGCCGCCGAACACATATCTTTGTAAAGTAAACAGCCCCCCGCTGCATCCCTTATTCGATAGGTCCAAACTAGTTCTAAATTCGACAAATAAGATCTAGTTCGTTCTGCATCCCTTTTTCTATAGTTCCGAACCATTTCTAAATTCGTCACTTTAGATATAGATTTCTAGTGAAAAAACTGAAAAAAATTAGTTTTTTAAAAGTACCACTTTTCGCTGATTTTGGCCTGGTGGGGTTCTAGTTCCTATCGGACTAGTTCCTTTTTGGCGATAAAGACCTAGTACGGAACTAGAAATTTGATTCACTAGTCCGTGGTTTCCCTGCAGGGATAAGCCATCAAATCCGTTTTGTTGTTCCATTCCATGCGCTCAATGTGTTTTAATATATTTTTTGGGGCACTTGCACAATATTCGCATTCGCAAAAGCTCCGCATTGATTATTGCGAATGCGAATGTTAAAATTTATGCGGAAGTTCCGCGGTTGCGAATGCGAATGCGAATATTCGCAACAACCCTGGTACATACCAGCAAAAAATTAGATTACCACATAAATTCAAGTGGAATCGAATTGGGCGATGGGAATCGCTTACCTTTTCGCTTCAAGAAGGCATTTTTTTAACATGAGCATGTCATTGGCCATAAGCCCTTACCCGCTGCATTACCATCGAACGAAGGGAGATCGCATGGATAAACAGAATCCAGAGAAGCGAACAAAGAATGCCTTACAGAGAAACTAATATAGAATGCCTAGATAAGTACATACTTATGTATATTACAATGGAAAAGAGAAAATAAAGATTATCTTAAAAGATTAAAATTAACAAAAATTTTTATAAATCAGTTTTTATACATACATATGTATATTAAGTATTTATACCTTACTATAAAATCGGTATGTACATACTACATATTTAATGAACTTACGTTCTCACTCATGTGCATCACTTCAGTGACTGACCTCAACGAAAGAGGTTGTGGTTTGAAAATATTTTGCGGAGGGTTGACACCTGGTTATAAAACTGCCGCAAGTAGGATTCTTTGCTGCCTCAACCCTTTCCTGCTTTGTCACCTGGGAGGGAAGAACGTTCATGTATTACCACCAACGTGGCCAGATTCACAGTTTTAGCTGTAAATTACGGGTTTTTAGACAAGCTTGTTTAAATTACCTCCAAGTACAAATTACAGTTTTTTTCGGAAGTTCCGATTTGAACGATAAGAGAAATGGGGACGATGAAGAATACGTGTTTCCTCATATGAAACAAATGTTTTCAGCTGTCGCTTGTATTCCAGTCGCCACAGCACGAGTGTATTTTAAAAAATGATTCAGAAGGTACTCAATTTGAGGTATCGAATCAAATGCTAAAAAAAATAACAAAGAATAATGAAACTGAACTTTATTTAAACAAAATGTGATTTAAATAATCCATTTTATAGAGTCTATTTTCGTTTAGTTAAGTATAGTTAGAACGATTTATGGTATTTCGTTTTAAAAGAATTACCTTTTGTTATGTACGTTTAATAAAATTAAAAAACTTACATTTTTTAAAACTCTTCGTTTTCGATGCTTACAGTGTTTGGTTGAAAATACAGGGGTTTCCCCGGAAATTTACAGTTTTTGCAAAAAAAAATCTGGCAGCATTGATTACCTCACCGCCATCGTGATATTCCAGATGAGCTTGCGCTATATCCTGTCCTGTCTACTTCCTGCTGGGATGATGACTATTGAGGGGGGAATGGAGAGTGAAGCCTGCGGAATCCGGGTCTTGACCCCAGAAGCCGAAGCCATGACGTGTGGATTTCCACAGTTGTGGTTACTTCTCAGAGTATATATGTTTGGTTTGAATTTCATGCGAAGCAGGTGCCTTCTAAAGACTGCCAAAATACTGAAGATATGAATGGATAGAACTTCGGGGTTGCCTTTTAGTGCACTCCTTCTCGTTCCCCGGACGCTTGAAAGCCATTCGGGAATGTCTGGAAAGTTGGCATACCGTATGACACAAAACGACAAAAAAAAGTTGTTCTGAGTAGCCTTCCAATGGATCTAGAGGTCTCGAAAAGGAAAAAAAGTTCTAGATATTTTGACAAAAAAAGTGTTTTCAAAATCGTGTATGCCAGAATAAAAGATTTTTCTGAGTTAAAATAGTTAATAGATAAATTTTAGAAAATAAATAAAAATTAAAACTGTTCACAGTTAAACTTTTTTTCGACTTCTAATTCGAAAAAGTTAAATTATTGAAAGAAATAAAAAGTAAAACTTTTCAGAGTAGCTCTTCAATAGTTCTAGAGTTCCTGAAAAGGAAAAATAAAGTTCTGTAAAATTACGCCGAAAAAACATTTTTTTTTTAAGTCGAAGAAGTTAAATTTTTGCAAAAAATATAAGTTAAATTGTTCTGGATAGCTTTTCAAGAGTTCTAGAGGTTTTTCTTGCTTAATTTTGCAGAACTTTCTTTTTCTTTTTCAGGAACTCTAGAACTATTGAAGAGCTCTACAGAGAACAGTTTTAATTTACATTTTTTTTTTCATTTGACTTTTTCGACTTTTTAAAAAGATGTTTTTTCAGCCTAATTTTTCAGAACTTTCGTCCTTCTCAGGAACTCCATAACTATTGAAGAGCTACTAAGAACATTTTTTGTTTTTATTTTTTTTTTCAAATATTTAACTTTTTCGACTTTTTCGCAAAAAAAAACAAGGTTTGGCAGAACTTTGTTTCCTTTTCAGGAACTCTAAAACTTTCGAAAATATACTTAGAACACTTTTAATTTTTATTTTTTTCAAAAATTGAACTATTTCGACTTTTTCGAAAAAAGTTTTTTCGTCGTAGTTTTGCAGAACTTTTTTTACCTTCTCAGGAACTCTAGAAGTATCGAAGAGCTACTTAGAACACTTTTAATTTATTTTTTTCAAGCATTCAAATTTTATTTTTATTTTTCCTTTTCAGGAACTCTAGAACTATTGAAAAGCTACTCAGAACAATTATTTATTTGCCTTTTTGCCACATGTCGTATGCTGAGTGAATCTGGAAATCAACATTTTTGAAGCATTTTTTTTTCCTTTCCAAGAACTCTAGAACTATTGAAAAGCTACTCAGAAAAGCTTTTTTTGTATTTTTGCTTCATACCGTACGCCAACTTCACATACATCATTCCGGGGTTCTCTTACACACAAATCTCTTTTTAAGTTTACATTCAAATTAAATGCTTTATAACCCGAAAATTGGTATAAAAATATTTTAAACCAACTTTATTTTTATGAATAAGGCTCTAACACCCCAAAAAGGCAAGATTCAGCAAGTTTTTCAGTCAAGCCTCGGAGGCATTTGAACGTCTTCTTATGAGCCCAGCAAACAATCTACGGCTAGAACTGATAAAATTTCCAGTAGGTTATCTATTCATTCCTGCCATCGACAATTTTCGCTATTCCTGTAAAGACTATCGATACTATCGCGATATTGTCGTTAAAAAAATTAACCGAATGAGAGGTATGTTATGATCAGGGAACGGATTTTTAGGACCTAATGGAATATTCTCTATCTCTTTAGCAGAAAAAAGGCAATTTACTTAAAATCTGTTCCCTGGTTATGATAATTCGTTTTGAACGATTTTAAAAGAATTTTATTCTTTTCAATAAAAATGTATTTAATTCAAATACATAGGTATAAACGTACATAATCAGTCCTGGCAAAAATGAGTTACATTCATGTAAAACGTAAAAAAAAAAATTATTATCATAGCTTGCACAGCAATGCAAATTCAGCCTTATTGCTAATTGAATAAATCGTTCCCATAGTTTGATAGGCGAAACCAAAACAAATAAGCGAAAATATTGTTTGTATTGCTCTATAATTTTTGGGAATAATATTTGCTCACATGGAATTCAAGATAAGGCCGATTATGTCAATTATTTAACATACATTGATTTTGCAGAAAAACATTTTGCATCAAAAACCTTCGTAATTTTTTTTTTTTAATATTCAAGTTTTGCAAAGCCCTAGCACGGTGTACAGGTTGATTTCCTATAGAAACACCGTGCAGTCGGTAAGCCGTGCAAAGGCTTGATATTTAAAAAAAAATTGCCGAAAATGATTTTTAATGGAACATTTTGAACATTGTGAAAAATAAACTAAATAACGAATACTTCTGTTAGTGACTGTACGTACATACACTGAGGGAAATTATGCATAGTAAAAATGAATACTTTATATTTGATTATCGTTTAAAAATGTTCGTATTTAAAAATAATATTTTCATACAAAATTTATTACGCACGTATTTGACTGTTCACATCTGAGGATATATATGAGTGTACATACGCACCCCAAGCATGCAGAGCGCCGCTCTGAGAGCGGCGACAACACACACATACATACATAGTACAAATCGCGTGCTGTGGTGTTGATGGATATTCAACATTTGAAAGCAAATTTATATGCCTGGGTGCAGCTGAGTGCGCAAAGATGCTTGTCACAAGTTGTTGATATCCGGAAATGGTCGGGTTCTAATTCCACTGAAGGCAACATGCAAATTAATTTTTTTTTTTAGTTTTTGTCTTGATTATTCACTTCGCGGATGCTCTTTCAGTATGAACGCGGTCATTTTAATATGCGCGTAATTGAATTGAATATGTACCAATATACAGTACTTTCGGTGACGTTTATAGTAAGATCAATTACGTTTCTATTTGATTTTAATATTTTTTCCCTCAGTGTACGTATAAACGAAAGTATTTATGTGAGATCAATGTACCAAAAATTTGTTTTGGTAAAAAAGCAGCAGGTACCACCAACACCGAAAAATGCCTAAAATTGCATAAAACATATTATTAAAAAAAATAATAATAATTTTGGAGGGAAATTACAAGCGCTTTGAATAGATATATAAAATTGGCCGGTTTTCAGCCAAGAAATACACAGCGAAGCCAGAGCTGAAGTCACACTGTCGCCAATAATTTTAGTTAAACCTTAAAACAGTAAAGCTCAACTAGGGCTATTTAGGCTCAGTAGAGAAATTACATTCCCATCGGTATCTTGAAAACAAAAACACACAACAAGAAATGGCAGACATATTTTTACAACACACACAAATTTATCAAATTGCACTAACAAGGGAATTATTTAGAATACATATGTAGGCAGAATTCTCAGGAATACGGCTCGAGATATAATTTTTCCGTGAAACACAGAATTTTTAAATGAAGATATTGGCACCTAGACCCAGCTCATGGGTGACGCTGAAATGGCCCGAAATATTTTTGTGGAAGTTACAAAAGTAATCAAATTCTTTAATTCCTTTGGGGAATGAAAACCAATTTTTCTTTGTTGGGAATATGCGACAGTCTAATGAAAATTGAAGTAGATTTAGGGTATTCTCTGAGACTTGCAAAGCGCTTGCACGGTTCGCAAATCTGTCCCATACGAAAATATGTTTTTTACTGTGCAATCTGTGCACCGTGCAAAGCCTTTGCAATACTCAGAGAATACCCCTATTATATTTAGGTTGCCTGCTTTTTCGGTTTGCTTTTGTCAAGTGATTATTTCTAACGTCTTTATCATCTCATTCCTTTGCTTTTTGCCTCTACGTCCTTCCATAAAATTGTTAATGTTCCTAATCCTCTCTCAACGCTGATGCGCCAGCCTTTTCCCCTTCCATTATAATTATTAGTGGTATTCATCATAACCGATAACTTTATCAAGCAGATAATCTTATAAGTTTACGCACTCTGTTACATGAACGACCCACACTCTCATTTCGTTTACACATGCGACAATAGTCGTGTTTT
>NW_023458559.1:24202797-24203560 GCF_013731165.1 Rhagoletis pomonella | reverse complement strand
AAAAAACACCTTTAATCAATTGATATTAAATACGATTGGTAAACACTATTGAAGGCAACAGTTTCAAGAATTGACTTGTTATCGAGCTATACATATTTATGAAATCCCGCAACGTTTGTCTGGCGTTCTTCATGCAGCAGTAGAAATTTAAGGTGCGCACATCAAAAGTCATTTAAGTAAAATTATTTTTTCATACATATTTTTTTGGGTTTTAATAAACTATTATTTTTAAATTAAATATGAAGCGAATCTGTTTTTTTTTTATTAAACGATCTATTACTTAAAAGAAATTCTATTGTTTTAAAAGTTTATAAAAATGTCAAAAAGCTTACAAATTTGCACAAAATGTAATATCGTTTTACGATTTTTTGCTGCGATAGTCATTTTTAATACATTCTTAAGGATTCTTTAAGTTCAACATTCGAGTTGGTAAGCTTACTCTAATATTGTTTTCAAGTCTTTTGGTTTATTGGGTATTGTTTAAGTGGTAATATGTTTGTGTGGTAATATGTATACATACGGTGACCATCCGTCCTGTATTATACGGGACAGTCCTCTTTTTTGACCCATTGTCCTGGTAATTTATTTATTTTATACGGGACGCCAAATGTTCTGTATTTCTTTTAATGTCCTGTATTTGTCCCGTATTCGATGTTTCGACGCTATTTTTCCTTAGTTCATTTAATGTTTATTATTTATTTTATGAAAGTAAAGCTCTTTTCCTAACAAAAACCATATAATACCAATTTTACAACTTTGTGCA
>NW_023458559.1:24187833-24202697 GCF_013731165.1 Rhagoletis pomonella | reverse complement strand
AAAATTGGTGCTTCAAGTTAATTTATACGGGCTCATTGCTATGGATAAGTGAACAAAGTGGTTTTATTTTGCATAATATGATTTCCAAAAAACTTTTAAATTAGGCTCGTTATAAGACATAGGCCATCTACACCTGTCGGGGTTGAGGAGAGTAGCCGCAACAGTGGAACCCTCATCAGTGAAACTAAGTGAGAATATTTGGAATGAATGTATTAATATGGCATACATATGTATGTATTTGTTTTTACATATACAGAATACATAATATAAATGGTCGGCTAAAGACTACTTTAAATAAATGGGTACTCAGATAGTACATATATAAATACCTGGTATATGCGGAATCCAATACCTCGTCATGTATGTACAATACAAAAGGGATTTGGTTATTATTTTTCCATTACTGTTTACTTTATTAATTTAAGTTAAGATTAATAATAATAATCTTACAGCAAGTAGGTTCAAGGGAAATACCATTCCACAGTTTTGAAAAAATCGGTTTTTTGCGCTTTTGTAAAATTTATTTACCATCATATACGCGGTACCGCGTTTGGCGTATACGAGGTATTCCGCACTGAGCGACGATATAGTTCAATACAGTCCAATTTTTAATTGTTTAATCTTAATTATAAAATATATACAATGTGGCTGTTCACGCTAATTAGGTATTTCATCGATTCTTACAAAGAAGTTGGAAACTGTGTACCTATGTACTTATTTAAAAACGTCATCTAGAGTCTGGTAATATTTACGAAGATATTAACATACATATGCACCTAATACAGGAAGCCTGATTTTCTTAAATATGTATTTATATATATGAATGTACTTCATTTATTTTAAGCCTTAAAAGGCAAAAATGCAAATAAAAATTGATTTTCTTTGGGTTGTGAAATTTGTCTATACGCACTATATAAAAGAATTTGTGATGACCTGAATTCTTAATCTAATAAAAAATTGGTTATTTTTCCTTACATTTGGTAATTTTTTCGTCTAATCTTGGTTAGAAAGTTCTTTGAGCGGCGGCAACACTGACCATAAGCCATCAAATCCGTTTTGTTGTTCCATTCCATGCGCTCAATGTGTTTTAATATATTTTTTTTTGGCACTTGCACAATATTCGCATTCGCAAAAGCTCCGCATTGATTATTGCGAATGCGAATGTTAAAATTTATGCGGAAGTTCCGCGGTTGCGAATGAGAATGCGAATATTCGCAACAACCCTGGTACATACCTACGCTTACCTTTTCGCTTCAAGAAGGCATTATTTTAACATGAGCATGTCATTGGCCATAAGCCCTTAGCCGCTGCATTACCATCGTACGAAGGGAGATCGCATGGATAAACAGAATCCAGAGAAGCGAACAAAGAATGCCTTACAGAGAAACTAATATAGAATGCCTAGATAAGTACATACTTATGTATATTACAATGGAAATATGTATATTACAATGGAAAGAGAAAATAAAGATTATCTTAAAAGGTTAAAATTAACAAAAATTTTTATAAATCAGTTTTTATACATATGTATGTTAAGTATTTAGACCTTACTATAAAATCGGTATGTACATACTACATATTTAATGAACTTACGTTCTCACTCATGTGCATCACTTCAGTGACTGACCTCAACGAAAGAGGTTGTGGTTTGAAAATATTTTGCGGAGGGTTGACCCTGGTTATAAAACTGCCGCAAATAGGATTCTTTGCTGCCTCAACCCTTTCCTGCTTTGTCACCTGGGAGGGAAGAACGTTCATGTATTACCACCAACGTGGCCAGATTCATAGTTTTAGCTGTAAATTACGGGTTTTTAGACAAGCTTGTTTAAATTACCTCCAAGTACAAATTACAGTTTTTTTTCCGAAGTTCCGATTTGAACAATAAGAGAAATGGGGACGATGAAGAATACGTGTTTCCTCATATGAAACAAATGTTTTCAGCTGTCGCTTGTATTCCAGTCGCCACAGCACGAGTGTATTTTAAAAAAATGATTCAGAAGGTACTCAATTTGAGGTATCGAATCAAATGCTAAAAAAATAACAAAGAATAATGAAACTGAACTTCATTTAAACAAAATGTGATTTAAATAATCCATTTTATAGAGTCTATTTTCGTTTAGTTAAGTATAGTTAGAATGCTTTATGGTATTTCGTTTTAAAAGAATTACCTTTTGTTATGTACGTTTAATAAAATTAAAAAAACTTACATTTTTGAAAACTCTTCGTTTTCGATGCTTACAGTGCACAATGGTCTAGATCGCCTTTTTTTGGCATAAACTCGAAAAATGAAGGTAGAAGTTTTAAACTTGGTGCCTTTGCTTAACATATCATGGATAAGTCATGGAAATTGTTTTGGACAGATTGGGCCACGTCTTGACCTCGAAATCAGAATTCAGGTTCTGAATTGTTTTTAATGCAAAAACTTATAAAACAAGCTGTAAAATGTAGCAATGCATATATTTTATTACATGGCTTATGTACATACATATGTTAAGAATGTCTTAATTAAGATACAATAAGGAGATAAGAAATTTAATAAAACAAACTTTTTTATTTGCTACTCATCATGTAGTTCTAATTCTATGTCAAAATAATGAACGTCTTGAGCGTCTACATCACCAACAGATTTATCAAGGCAATCTTCATTTGTTTCTAAGAAAGATGGCGTTTGTAGCATTATAATTACATCATTGGGTATTTACCTCTTTTTGTGATTATCGTTTTTGTTAACGCTAAGACTAGAAAGAAACGGATCTGAGGAATCTAAAGCTCTATGAAAAACATCAGTAGGGCTGTTAATTCTGGAATTTTTCCTGGCATGTGACCTTCTATCACTTTTATAATACTTATTGCGAGCCTCTGATACGTTCTCGCCCAGGCAGCCAACCGGCAGTATAGATTTCTGGATTATGTGCGATCCATGCACCAATATCTTATGGACAGTTGGTGACATGGGATACCAACTATACTTTGTGAAATTTAAAGAAGCCGTCTTTTCACAATATTCTTGAAAATTCGTTGCGTTTATTTGAAGTTCGCAAGAAAGTGCTATTAAAATCATGTGAAAACGATGAAGCAACTCAGCATCCATCCGCAGAATTGAAGCAAGCATGTTGACATTAGAAAATGCTCTTCTGGCTGTGTTGCTATCATTTGTATTTCCTGGTCCATTTTGATTAGGCTTGTCAACATGCAGTCCCATTTCAACCCACATTTTTTCTTGAATCTCCTTTTTGCGGGACATTACAACAGCTTTGCTTTTCTCGTCTATTACGCGCCATTTTTTTATTTCAGTTTTGTACGCTATTTTTAACACAAACTCGAAGAAACGGATCCACGCATGAAGGGGACTCACACTGTATTGAAGTGTGTTCGGTTTTGGCTTAAAAACTTCAGATTTTACATCATGAATGGCGGAAACTTGTTTTGGCTTTGCGCCACATATAGGGCATAATTGGCAAGAGTTTGTTCTGTAAGAATGTTCAATACTTTTCCATCTATCAGCGTCAAGTGTAAATCATAAAAAACATTTATTCCGCTGTTGACCATTTCACACTTATAGGGGACCAAATTTTGAATTTGCAAGTCTAGTTGCCTTTTTTCATTTAAAATAAGTTATTTGCTTTCCTTAGCAAATTAGATTTTTAGAGGTCTACAAAATCTAATAGACTGTGGTGCTGTTTTTCCACAAAATCCTTCCGAAGTCATCAGTTAACTGCAAAGGAATTACCGTACTGACAAATAACGATTGGTCAAAAGTTTGCGGTTGTGTTTCGCAAAACCGCTGTTTATATAGACTTTGCCCGGTTGTGCCGTCAAAACCGTAGCTGAGAGAGAGAGTTACGTTTCGCACGTCAGTAAAATTGTTAAGTACGCTTTCCTGCAAAGTCAAAATTCTTGATGCTGTATGGTTCAGTAAATTTTGTAAGCTTACTTCTGCAACGGTTTCGGTAACGCTTATTTCTTTGGGTCTGCACTCTGACTTAGCTTCTAAAATACTGCCGTAGCTTGGAAATATATCATGGTGGAATAATAACAAGGTGTTGTCAGTAGCAACGTGTTTGTTGTGATTTTGACAAGATCGGCATGCTTATTTTCAGTGCTGCCGATCTCAATTTTTATACTACTATTCGTTGGGAAATAGTATCTAAAATACTCCATTTTAGTAATTCGTTTTATCGCGATTTTTAAAGAACTTGGTGTTTTCAGAACAATATTAATATTTAAAATTGCTGGATTTGTATAATTTTTGTCCTCAAAAAGTAGAAAAATAAAAGATATCGTGGTTATCAATGGAAAAAAACGTACACAAAAATCGTATGGAAAGGCGCTCTTTTATATTAAATAACTTTTGCTGCATTGTCATAATATTGAGCCAAATGAACTACTGATACACTAGAATAGAGTGGCTGCATGGTTAAATTAGTAATTCGCTTATATTATCGATATTTATGTGTTTTAATCTATTTAGAAAATCATTTACAGTCTTATAGGAAATTGCCTTATTTTACGGCTTTTATTTTTTTAAAGTTACAATATATGTCCAAGCTGTGTGGAGCTGCCGATACAAACATATATTCAGGCTTATAAGCCTGTAATTATACATTTTTCTACATTTAATTTGAAATAGTATGCACCAACGGATTAAAGGTAGTAAATAATTAATACCTTTTCTAGTACTTTAAAATGCGTGACCGGAATAGACCTGCCGAAAAAGTGAGGTTAAGTTACTGACAACACCTTGTTATTATTACACCATGGAAATATATCACAGTTCTGTTGTATACTCAAAGATCTAATGCTATTGTATTGTTTTTTTTTTTGTAAAAGAATTCTCAATTATGAAAGCAAAAGCTTCATCTGCTGTAAGAGGGATTGTAGTTTTGAAGCCAACTTATCCTTTATCTTTGATTTATCTGAAGTACATAACGTCTTATTTAAAATAAATGCGGTGTATTTTTCTCTCGACTTTTTTGCTGAAACTGCAGCAGCGTAGCAAATTTTCTTTTTAATCGTGATCCTCCTTCTTCGTACGTCAATGATGGTCGTCCACATTTTTGAGGGGTCTTCGCCTGATCGATTGAAATTGAAACACTCTTTGAAAGCCAAATGGAATGTACACTTTTGAATCGCTCTACATGTCTATTGCACTTCGCTAATTTTTGTTTTACATATCCGACAAAAATGGTCACTAACTTCTTAATTTCAGATACTGTGCTCTCTGTGCTATTTTGTTTACATTCATTTTGGTTTGTGCTCAACGCTTTTTTGAAATGATTGCGGTAAGTCTTAAATATTTACTCAAATTTGAGTTTCAATTGTTCAACTTTATAAATTAAGTATAGTCAAATAATTAAATGTCAGAAATTGCATAAGATATAAAATTGTCCTCATGAAACACATGGCGCAAAGTTGCCCAATTGCCCAAATATGAAGCTTGCGCGTATATGAGTACCCTTATTAAGAATTTGCGCAAATATGCGCAAGAAATATTAATGTCATATAAAAGATTATACATCAACATATAACTGAGCACCAAAAATTTGGCTCTTACGGCGACTCTTCACTAGTTTTTCTCTACAAAATAACACTACTTTAAGATTCCACTTTACCAAAAAGACTACATCACATAAAAGCTATTTAAAATCAACGGAGGCATTGAACTCATTAATATTTTCACAACACATAAATCTTAATATCTTTCACTATATTTTCCATTATTTTCTTTTATTTGTTAGACCATTTTTTTAAATTAATTTTCAATTAAGAAGCACAACAAATTTTCTGTACTCAAAAAGCAAATGAAGCTTTTCACAAAAATATCTGTTTTGCAGGGTTGTCAGATTACAACGCTGACCCAAAGGTTTTTTTTTTTGTATTTTCAGCATGCATGGGGGATTAACTAAATGGGCGGTTAATACAATTTACAAATATTTCGAATAAAAATGTTTAGTTTATGCCAAAAATAATGCCATTTAGACCAGTGTGCAGTGTTTGATCGAAAATACAGGGTTTCCCCCGGAAATTTACAGTTTTTGCAAAAAGAAATCTGGCAACATTGATTACCACACCGCCATCGTGATATTCCAGATGAGCTTGCGCTATATCCTGTCCTGTCTACTTCCTGCTGGGATGATGACTATTGAGGGGGAATGGAGGGTGAAGCCTGCGGAATCCGGTCTTGACCCCAGAAGCCGAAGCCATGACGTGTGGATTTCCACAGTTGTGGTTACTTCTCAGAGTATATTCGTTTGGTTTGACTTTCATGCGAAGCAGGAGCCTTCTAAAGACTGCCAAAATACTGAAGATATGAATGGATAGAACTTCGGAGGTGCTTTTAGTGCACTCCTTCTCGTTCCCCGGACGCTTGAAAGCCATTCGGGAATGTCTGGAAAGTTGGCATACCGTATGACACAAAACGACAAAAAAAAAGTTGTTCTGAGTAGCCTTCCAATGGTTCTAGAGGTTTCGAAAAGGAAAAAAAAGTTCTAGATATTTTGACAAAAAAGTGTTTTCAAAATTGTGAATGCCAGAATAAAAGACTTTTCTGAGTTAAAATAGTTAATAGATAAATTTTAGAAAATAAATAAAAATTAAAACTGTTCATAGTTAAACTTTTTTCGACTTTTAATTCAAAAAGTTAAATTATTGAAAAAAATAAAAAGTAAAACTTTTCAGAGTAGCTCTTTAATAGTTCTAGAGTTCCTGAAAAGGAAAAATAAAGTTCTGTAAAATTACGCCGAAAAAATATTTTGTTTTTTAATTCAAAGAAGAAGTTAAATTTTTGCAAAAAATATAAGTTAAATTGTTCTGGATAGCTTTTCAAGAGTTCTAGAGGTTTTTCTTGCTTAATTTTGCAGAACTTTCTTTTTCTTTTTCAGGAACTCTAGAACTATTGAAGAGCTATTCAGAACAGTTTTAATTTAAATTTTTTTTCATTTGACTTTTTCGACTTTTTAAAAAAGAGGTTTTTTCAGCCTAATTTTTCAGAACTTTCGTCCTTCTCAGGAACTCCATAACTATTGAAGAGCTACTAAGAACATTTTTTGTTTTTATTTTTTTTTTAATATTTAACTTTTTCGACTTTTTCGCAAAAAAAACAAGGTTTGGCAGAACTTTGTTTCGTTTTCAGGTACTCTAAAACTTTCGAAAATATACTTAGAACACTTTGAACTTTTATTTTTTTCAAAAATTGAACTATTTCGACTTTTTCGAAAAAAGTTTTTTCGTCGTAGTTTTGCAGAACTTTTTTTACCTTCTCAGGAACTCTAGAAGTATCGAAGAGCTACTTAGAACACTTTTAATTTTTTTTTCAAACATTCAAATTTTATTTTTATTTTTCCTTTCCAGGAACTCTAGAACTATTGAAAATCTACTCAGAACAATTATTTATTTGCCTTTTTGCCACATGTCGTATGCTGAGTGAATCTGGAAATCAACATTTTTGAAGCTACTCAGAAAAGCTTTTTTTGTATTTTTGCTTCATACCGTACGCCAACTTCACAGACATCATTCGGGGTTCTCTTACACACAAATCTCTTTTTAAGTTTACATTCAAATTAAATGCTTTATAACCCGAAAATTGGTATAAAAATATTTTAAACCAACTTTATTTTTATGAATAAGGCTCTAACACCCCAAAAAGGCAAGATTCAGCAAGTTTTTCAGTCAAGCCTCGGAGGCATTTGAACGTCTTCTTATCAGCCCAGCAAACAATCTACGGGTAGAACTGATAAAATTTCCAGTAGGTTATCTAATTATTCCTGCCATCGACAATTTTCGCTATTCCTGTAAAGACTATCGATACTATCGCGATATTGTCGTTAAAAAAAATTAACCGAATGATAGGTATGTTATGATCAGAGAACGGATTTTTAGGACCTAATGGAATATTCTCTATCTCTTTAGCAGAAAAAAGGCAATTTACTCAAAATCTGTTCCCTGGTTATGATAATTCGTTTTTAAAAGAATTTTATCCTTTTCAATAAAAATGTATGTAATTCAAATACATAGGTATAAACGTACATAATCAGTCCTGGCAAAAATGAGTTACATTCATGTAAAACGTAAAAAAAAATTATTATCATAGCTTGCACAGCAATGCAAATTCAGCCTTATTGGTAATTGAATAAATCGTTCCCATAGTTTGATAGGCGAAACCAAAACAAATCTGCGAAAAAGTGTTTGTTTTGCTCTATAATTTTCGGGAATAATATTTGTTCACATGGAATTCAAGATAAGGCCGATTATGTCAATTATTTAACATATATTGGTTTTGCAGAAAAACATGTCGATATAAAAACGTTTTGCATCTAAAACCTTCGTAATTTTTTTTTTAATATTCAAGTTTTGCAAAGCCCTAGCACGGTGTACAGGTTGATTTCCTATAGAAACACCGTGCAGTCCGTAAGCCGTGCAAAGGCTTGATATTTAAAAAAAAATTACCGAAAAGGATTTTTAATGGAACATTTTGAACATTGTGAAAAATAAACTAAATAACGAATACTTCTGTTAGTGACTGTACGTACATACACTGAGGGAAATTATGCATAGTAAAAATGAATACTTTATATTTGATTATCGTTTAAAAATGTTCGTATTTAAAAATAATATTTTCATACAAAATTTATTACGCACGTTTCATGATACGCGGTTTTCAGCCAAGAAATACACAGCGAAGCCAGACCTGAAGCCACACTGTCGCCAATAATTTTAGTTAAACCTTAAAACAGTAAAACTCAACTAGGGCTATTTAGGCTCAGTAAAGAAATTACATTCCCATCGGTATCTTGAAAACAAAAACGCACAACAAGAATTGGCAGACATATTTTTACAACACACACAAATTTATCAAATTGCAATAACAAGGGAATTATTTAGAATAAATATGTAGGCGGAATTCTCAGGAATACGGTTCGAGATATAATTTTTCCGTGAAACACAGAATTTTTAAATGAATATATTGGCACCTAGACCCAGCTCATGGGTGACGCTGAAATGGCCCGAAATATTTTTGTGGAAGTTACAAAAGTAATCAAATTCTTTAATTCCTTTGGGGAATGAAAACCAATTTTTCTTTGTTGGGAATATGGCGACAGTCTAATGAAAATTGAAGTAGATATAGGGTATTCTCTGAGACTTGCAAAGCGCTTGCACGGTTCGCAAATCTGTCCCATACGAAAATATGTTTTTTACCGTGCAATATTATTATATATTTAGGTTGCCTGCTTTTTCGGTTTGCTTTTGTCAAGTGATTATTTCTAACGTCTTTATCATCTCATTCCTTTGCTTTTTGCCTCTACGTCCTTCCATAAAATTGTTAATGTTCCTAATCCTCTCTCAACGCTGATGCGCCAGCCTTTTCCCCTTCCATTATAATTATTAGTGGTATTCATCATAACCGATAACTTTATCAAGCAGATAATCTTATAAGTTTACGCACTCTGTTACATGAACGACCCACACTCTCATTTCGTTTACACATGCGACAATAGTCGTGTTTTCTTTGGTTATAGTATCACTAACTTTATACTACTAGCACGAGGATAAAGAAATTATAGAAACTCACTATTTAAATGGGAAAGTTTTGTATAGTAACTTCTCCAGCAAAAATTGCAGTGAGAGCGTAAAAGCAAAATAGAGCGTAAAATTGGGAAGAAGAGAAAACTAGCAGAACAAGTTATTGAACACAAAACTAGCAAAAACTTGCAATTGAATATTTTTTGCACCGTTTTGACATTCTGCTGTAAACATTTTACTATTTATAAATCATTTTTAAACTCTTTGCTTTACACACAAGCACTTTCAGAGTACAGTGCATCATTCATATTTTGATTTCCACTCATTTTACTTTTGTTTGTGCTAAACCAATTCAACAAATGGCGGCTTTTGACATTTATTCTTCTTCTTCTGCTAGCTAATTTCTGCTGGTAAAAATTTTACTGGTGAGAATTTCCAGCTCTCCCGTGTTGCCACGCTCTCGATTCAGTGCTCTCTTGCAAATTTTATGGGTTATTATACACTTTTCCAGTAAAAATTTGCAGGTTCCAGTACAAATTAGTACTGGCTATTTGTTACTATACACACCTATAGCTAGAGCTGCCACAGAGTTGCATTGGCTTCTGTTTATCAAGTTTATTCAGTGAAATCGCTGGAGAAATTTATCACAAATGTGTAAACGAGTTTCCATAAAAATTTTGACGGTTCATTTATAAGGTTTACACAATTATAAGTTTATACGGCTTATAAGGTTCGATGAATACCCTTATTATTCATGAGATTGATAAAAATTTTATATTTGGCTGCTTGCAGTTTAGCTTGTCTTGCCATTTGGCTTTTGTATCAACAGTGTTGGTATTGTATTATGTATGGAAATGTATTGTTTGTTGTTGTCGTATTTGTTAGATGCTGCTGACAATTGAATTTGATTATGTGCAAGTAAACACGTGAATGCTTACCCAACAAACCATCTGCCAAGCTTGCTGCAATAATATTTGATAACAAGCTTATACAACAGCTAATTTTAACCTTGTCTTAATCTCATTTATATATACTAATTTTATTAAAATAGAAGCTCACAAGCAGTTTTACAACGTGCCCGAGAAACGCTTGATATGATTATAGCTCATTTAAAGTGTGCTTAAAAAACACCTTTAATCAATTGATATTAAATACGATTGGTAAACACTATTGAAGGCAACAGTTTCAAGAATTGACTTGTTATCGAGCTATACATATTTATGAAATCCCGCAACGTTTGTCTGGCGTTCTTCATGCAGCAGTAGAAATTTAAGGTGCGCATATCAAAAGTCATTTAAGTAAAATTATTTGTTCATACATATTTTTTTGGGTTTTAATATACTATTATTTTTAAATTAAATATGAAGCGAATCTGTTTTTTTTTTATTAAACGATCTATTACTTAAAAGAAATTCTATTGTTTTAAAAGTTTATAAAAATGTCAAAAAGCTTACAAATTTGCAGAAAATGTAATATCGTTTTACAATTTTTTGCTGCGATAGTCGTTTTTAATACATTCTTAAGGATTCTTTAAGTTCAACATTCGAGTTGGTAAGCTTACTCTAATAATGTTTTCAAGTCTTTTGGTTTATGGGTATTGTTTAAGTGGTAATATGTTTGTGTGGTAATATGTATACATATACCATATGCGCGTATATACATATGTATGCTTTTGTTTTTGATATTTGATTTCAATATGCCTTTTTTAACCTTAGTTTGCCCAACCAAATTAATTACAAGATTTATAAAAATCCGATAGTATTAGCAAGGACCTATGTAATACAAAGTGCGGTATAATCTGTAATGAGCCAAAGCGTGTAGTTGTGAATTCCTATAACGAAGCAATAAGAAGGTATCTATGTTCTATTATATCTTCGGGTGTTTTTAGAATATTTTTGTACATCTTTTTTTAAACGTTGCGTATAGATAAAATAACTCTACGAATGTAAATAACAGACTAAATTTTTATTTGCACGTTTGCAAATGTACAATTTTTCATAATTCATAATTTTTTATTTTTATTGCCGGAAGAGTAAAAAAATAAACATATTTTTGGTATTTTAGCAAACTAAATATTATTTTTACTATTATTTATATTAGCTCAATTTTATAAATAAACAATTAAAAACTATATTATTTGTTATACCTTATTGATTTATACATACATCTTTCCGCCTATTTTGTATGAGGGTATCCGGGTACCCCGGTTTCAGGACTGAAAAGATATATAAAATATTTAAAATGCATTTTTCAATGTAAAATCAGTCAAATCGTGGAGATCCGCGGGGATTTTAAAAAATTGTTCCAAGAAAAAAAGTTATGTGATACAATATGTGTGTCGATGGGTACCCGGTTGGGCGCCCAAGGGTTAAGTTGTCACCTATTGTTTATTGTTATTTGTGCTCAGAGCAGCTCTGGTTGTTTACTTATTTGATTTCGTTTGACTTGGACTTTAAGCACTTTTGTTGGAATCGTAAGAACGTCTTAAGACTTATGTATGTAAATAATGTAAAATATCATACAAATTACGCACTGTACTAGTTATGTTATAGAAAGATTTTTGTTAATAAATATGTATATAGACGTGAGTAAATCTCCCGTAATGAATTTGGGAAAAGTGCTATCAGCAATTCCGGCGTTTTCGTAGTTAGTGCTGTCAACTATTTCAACTAACTTCGAATCAGTGCTATCAATTTTTTAAATTAAATGCAGCTGCATTTTGTTAACTTTGTTGGCAGCGATTGAAATAAAATTTTCTCACAGGCAAAGTTTAAAAATTATTATTTAAATAAAAACAAAATGGATTCTATTGCGGCCGAAGCTTTATTGGTGGAGTAAGAGCGGAAACTTTTACGGGATGCCCGCAATCCTTTCGGTTTGTACGAGTAGCGTTGTTGTAACAAAATACAGATATTAAATCAATATTTTATTTTGTAATTCTATAAAAAAAAATGTTCGTTTTAACACGGATGCGTCCAAATACGTACTGGATATGTTAAAAGATGTTTTAAGGCTAATCCACAGGCGTAAAAGCATTGCAGTGTACTAAGCAAAATGAGCAGCGTCGCCAGATATGGTCTTTTCCGCCCAAAATTGGTCGGATGAATTTACTTTGGTCAGTTGGACGGCTAGAACAAATTTTCGTCGGTTTTGATATTAGTTTATATGTGTAGCACATTTTCTCCGCACATAGAGTTGCCAGATTTTTTATGCGCGAAATCAGTACGTTAGACTTTTTCATGCTAAAAAAATCAGTACTTTTCAGTACATTTTTATTCAAAGCAAAATTATGAATGTTAGTAACAGATAATATTATAAAACGCCAGAATATTTGTTTTAACAATATCTTGGTATCTATATAAATAAAATATATTTCATAAAAAGATAAGTGTTCTTCATTTTAACATCCGTGTACGTTAGGGCGGGTCGAAAACCTAATTTTTCTATTATCCCTTGGTAATAGTGAAAATATATTTGGGCAATTCACAAGGTGTTGTGAAGTTATATTTTCCTAACAAAAGTTGTGTTAAAACACGACGGTTGTGAACACCTGTTACGATTATTTATTATATCTCAGCACTTAACCTCACATAACACCGAATAAACATTTGAGGGATTCACAGCGGTGTCGTAAGTGTCGTATTGTTGTATGTCGTAAGCTTTAAAAGCTTTAATAAATGTTTAGAAAACTTGAAACGACGACCATCTATTTTTTAACACCGCGAAAATTCATAATATGACTTTGATGGTACTTTGCGAGCCCCCTTAATACTTTTTTTTGGCCTTTAAAGTTTACGACATACAACAATACGACACTTACGACACCGTTGTGAATACCCCAATAGGTTGCAGAGTTGTATCGTCATGTGTTATATGAAATATCATGACTTCACGACAAACACGACAAATACGACACCTTGTGAATTGCCAAATTGTATCATGAAGTCAACAACATGCCTGCAAAATATTAGTACAGTATATTTTGCTTTGCTGCCTTTATGCTTAAGTGCACATTTAAGATACCTACCCTAAAATGCGCACTAGCGGCATTATTTTTAACATTTATAAGGAAACTCCTCCGATAGATGCATTCAACATACCTGCATATTGGCGTTACCTGCCTTAAAAATTGTGCAACTATTATTAACTATCAAAGAAAGTATTAGGTTTACCTGCACTGGCCCTACAATTACCTTATTTTACAAGCTTTTATTTATTTTTCTCATCTCGCAGAACAACGAAAATGGCTATGAATTAATGTAGTTATATAGATAATTAGATACCATTCGGTAAAAATTTCGCTTGCAGTAATTTCTACGTGGTAAGTGCTCCTCCATTAATTGGTTTCATAGGGATTCGGATACCTTCCTCATTGAAGTAGTAAAGAAAATTCGTTTAAGTGCTTTTTTCGGTTAAGTGCACAAGTATTTCGTGCAAAGAAGGACGAGCAGCTAAGCAAAATATACTGTATTTTATTTTAGTTGTAAGAGCCCGCGCATCGACCGCAAAGTGACCCATAGCACACTAGTCGAAGAAGACCAATTCTTGTTAAAAATTGTGGGTTCGGCCAAATGGTTTGGTGCATATTATTAGATAATGAATCCGTTTAAGCAAAAGATAAAGTCAAATTTCGTTTCTCGCAGCTTTTTAGCTAATCGTTAACCTCAAGATTATCTGTTTTCAATAAAATTTGAATTGTTCTCTTGATAATTGCACTGGCTTAAAGTCAAAAGATGTAAAGAACAGCTTTAATATTGCTGGCGTGCATTTAGGTCGCTGGTTCCAAATATTCTAATCTTTTTTTAATATTAGCCATAGTTTGCGAATTTTTGCAAAAATAGGGAAGATTTCGGTAACTCTAATAGAAAAACCGTTATTTTCCATCATCGTAGAAAAATTTTGTTTATGCAAAGTAGTTGGAAAGACTGAACAGAGACAACTTCTAGAAACACTAATTGGTTTACTTATCCATACTAATTATATAAAGAGAAGTCCCTTTTCTTTGTAACAGGTAATCTCGCGAACGGCTGGTCCGATTTTCATGAAATTTTGTATACAAATAGCTTTCGGTAACCACCATGTTTTAGGCTAAAAATTTTTTACTTTTTTTTCGGGTAGGTGGACCAGGGACCGGTCTATTCGAAAAAATCTTATTATAGTCCGATGTGCTGAAAATTCGGTGCGCAGGTAGCTTTTTAGCATGTATTAGCATATGTGATCAATTTTTTCCGAGAAGTGGACCAGGGACCGATCTATTCGAAGAAATCGAATTTATGGTCCGATTTGCTTAAAATTCGGTACTTAGGTAGCTTTTTGCCTGGATAAGCTTATAGATTCCTGTTTTC
>NW_023458559.1:24169226-24187733 GCF_013731165.1 Rhagoletis pomonella | reverse complement strand
CTTTTCCTAACAAAAACCATATAATACCAATTTTACAACTTTGTGCAAAATCTACAAAAATTAATTATGCAATGTTTCGCCGAAATTTCAAACTTTTTAAATAGAATATTTAGGAAAAAAATTGGTTTGCAGTTCTCTAAATCATTAAAATTTAGTATAATAAAGTGCGAGTGGAAAGTGTTGCTCATTTTCTTCTCTTTCAAAAAAAAAAGGTCGAACATACTTACTTTATATGAAAAAAATGCGTAACACCGTCAACAAAAAAAAATGCGAAAAATTAGTGGTAAGCCTTACCGACTTAAAATTGCACTTTATTATACTAAAATTTAACGAATTTTATAACAAATTTTATGGGGTAAAAATCTCGACAAAACTATTTTACAAATTTGTGATATTACTATAAGGATACTGTTTCAGGGAAAACAGTGTGCAAAAAATTTCTAAAATTATTGTTTGTCCCGTATTCGGTTCTCATAAATATGGTCACCGTATGTATACATATACCATATGCGCGTATATACATATGTATGCTTTTGTTTTTGATATTTGATTTCAATATGCCTTTTTTAACCTTAGTGTGCCCAACCAAATTAATTACTAGATTTATAAAAATCCGATAGTATTAGCAACCGCCTATGTAATACAAAGTCCGGTATAATCTGTAATGAGCCAAAGCGTGTAGTTGTGAATTCCTATAACGAAGCAATAAGAAGGTATCTATGTTCTATTATATCTTCGTGTGTTTTTGGAATATTTTAGTACATCTTTTTTTAAACGTTGCGTATAGATAAAATAACTCTACGAATGTAAATAACAGACTAAATTTTTATTTGCACGTTTGCAAATGTAAAACTTTTCATAATTCATAATTTTTTATTTTTATTGCCGGAAGAGTAAAAAAATAAACATATTTTTGGTATTTTAGCAAACTAAATATTATTTATATTAGCTCAATTTTATAAATAAACAATTAAAAACTATATTATTTGTTATACCTTATTGATTTATACATACATCTTTCCGCCTATTTTGTATGTGGGTATCCGGGTACCCCGGTTTCAGGACTGAAAAGATATATAAAATATTTAAAATGCATTTTTCAATGTAGAATCAGTCAAATCGTGGGGATCCGGGGGGATTTTAAAAAATTGTTCCAAGAAAAAAAGTTATGTGATACAATATGTGTGTCGATGGGTACCCGGTTGGGCGCCCAAGGGTTAAGTTGTCACCTATTGTTTATTGTTATTTGTGCTCAGAGCAGCTCTGGTTGTTTACTTATTTGATTTCGTTTGACTTGGACTTTAAGCACTTTTGGTGGAATCGTAAGAACGTCTTAAGACTTATGTATGTAAATAATGTAAAATATCATACAAATTACGCATTGTACTAGTTATGTTATAGGAAGATTTTTGTTAATAAATATGTATATAGACGTGAGTAAATCTCCCGTAATGAATTTGGGAAAAGTGCTATCAGCAATTCCGGCGTTTTCGTAGTTAGTGCTGTCAACTATTTCAACTAACTTCGAATCAGTGCTAACAATTTTTTAAATTAAATGCAGCTGCATTTTGTTAACTTTGTTGGCAGCGATTGAAATAAAATTTTCTCACAGGCAAAGTTTAAAAATAATTATTTAAATAAAAACAAAATGGATTCTATTGCGGCCGAAGCTTTATTGGTGGAGTAAGAGCGGAAACTTTTACGGGATGCCCGCAATCCTTTCGGTTTGTACGAGTAGCGTTGTTGTAACAAAATACAGATATTAAATCAATATTTTATTTTGTAATTCTATAAAAAAAAATGTTCGTTTTAACACGGATGCGTCCAAATACGTACTGGATATGTTAAAAGATGTTTTAAGTCTAATCCACAGGCGTAAAAGCATTGCAGTGTACCCCTGCAGGGAAAGCTACTAGTTGTGAACTATAATTCTACCAGTTTTCGTTTCAGCCCAACTAGTTCACGTTCTATCCTTTTTCAATGTTAGCGACTGGTATTTTTAACATTGCGGTGTCCTACGAGATGTCAATTGTCAGGCTATGCATCAGCATCTACTAGTAGAAATACTAGTAGCATCATACCAGTTGATGAGATAGTGTGCCAATTCATCCCCTATGAAAAGCATTAGTATGCATTTTTGCTCGCGGCGCTCCAACAGTCGCAATGGCCGACAGAGCAAAGCCCTCGCGTGGTATGCCTGAGGTACCAGGTTCAAGCCCTGATGCAGGGAATTTTTTTTTTAATTCTTTTCATAATATTTCTTTTATTTATATTTTTTATTTAGGGTTTTTTTTATTATTCTTAGATTTAATAAAAAAAAAATATTTTTTTTTAATCTATTTTTTTATGGCACAAGTATTTCTTCTCATATATAGTTGTTTCTTTTTTTTTTGTAATGCAACTAGATTTTTAAGTTTGTTATTTATATTTAAATTGAAATAATTATTCCTACTTACATTGATCTTACTTTAAAAATCTGAACCACCTTCAAGCGGCCTCGAACCTGCGATCCCAGAACCAGAACCAGTAGTCTTCGCGTGACGCCACAGCCGACATTTGTAAGAAAAGCAATTAATTGCGTTTTATTTTAGGCTTTGGCAATTCAAAGGCAGATGTCGCTGAACGCTTAAGTGCTTCGAAAATGTCGAACTGGTAGGCACATACTAGTATATGAACTAGTATTTTTTCTAATTGGTTTGGGTCTTCACTGCAGGGACTAAGCAAAATGAGCAACGTCGCCAGATATGGTCTTTTCCGCCCAAAATTGGTCGGATGAATTTACTTTGGTCAGTTGGACGGCTAGAACAAATTTTCGTCGGTTTTGATATTAGTTTATATGTGTAGCACATTTTCTCCGCACATAGGGTTGCCAGATTTTTTATGCGCGAAATCAGTACGTTAGACTTTTTCATGCTAAAAAAATCAGTACTTTTCAGTACATTTTTATTCAAAGCAAAATTATGAATGTTAGTAACAGATAATATTATAAAACGCCAGAATATTTGTTTTAACAATATCTTGGTATCTATATAAATAAAATATATTTCATAAAAAGATAAGTGTTCTTCATTTTAACATCCGTGTACATATCACTGTACACAGAAGCCAATAAATTATTTTATATTTATTTTATTTATATATTTTATATTCATGATGAGATCAGTCTTTAAATAGTCAAAGAATTCTATACATTTCATTTTAAAATTACTTTTATAATGAAGTTCACTTTAAATAATTTTAACTAGAAGCCGGTTTGTCCTTTGCGCGAGGTATTGAAAAAAAAAAAAATTACATTTCTTGTCAAACTGCGGAAAAGAACCACTATTTGAGGACTTCATCTATAATTCCTCATGGCTTAAACTATTTTTTTCAACTACGCGCAAACTTTGAAAGACTAATAGCCCAGTTATGCATACTTTGCACTGCTATAACATTTTTACGTAAAAATCAAAACCCAACAGAATTCTACATGTGAAGTGCTATGCGTTGGGTAACTGCTTACACGCAAAGCCCATTTAACAGATTCCTTATCTGACATCTATCATGCAATGCTAAGTATGCATAACTGAGCTATAAGAATTCCCTAAAAAGAGTATCTAACTTTATGTCTTGTATGAAAAGCTCTTTTACAATGTCAGTATAATGTGAAAAGAGTTGTAAATTATTGGCAAAAGCCATTCCCAAAGTATTTCGTTCTAATTGAAAATTCAGTACAAGTTTTGAAAAATCAGGACATTAGAGTATTGATTGAAGAAATGAAAAAAATCAGTACAAGAGTTGAAAAATCAGTACTGTACTGATAAAATCAGTACGTCTGGCAACCCTATCCGTATGTAGTATGTTCGAATTTTTTTTATACCCGAGCGCACTTGTGCACAAGGGTATTATAACTTTGTTCACATAACGGTTGTTTGTAACAGGCAAAACGAATCGAGATAGATATAGACAAATGTATACATAAATGATCAGAATGAAAAGAGAAATCGATTAAGCGGTGACTGTCTGTCCGTCCGTCCGTCCGTCCGTCTGTGCACACGATAACTCGAGTAAAAATTGAGATATCTTAACGAAACTTGGTACGTGAACTTCTTTTGGGCGTGGGACGGATGGTATTGAAAATGGGCGAAATCGGATAATAACCACGCCTACCTCCCATATAACGGTAATTTTAAGAAATACGAAAACTGCGATATTTTAGTAACTACTGAAGATAATGCACTCAAAATTGATACTTACAATTAGTTTCAGACGGAAAACATGAATATTATAAATTTTTGGAAAATGGGCGTAGCCACGCCCACTTATGGTTACATGTGTATATCTTGGTAACCGCTGCACCAATTTCCTCCAAACTTGGCACAGTTGTTGGTCCTGGTACAACATACCAACTGGCCGAATATTTCTTAAATCGGACAATAACCACGCCCACATCCCATATAACGGTAATTTAGAGAAATACAAAATCTTCGATAAATCAGTAAATATTGAAGCTAATTTATTCAAAATTGATGATTGCAACAATTCTTTACCAAGAAATACGTTTATGACAAAATTTTGGAAAATGGGCGTAGCACCGCCCACTTGTGATCACATATATGTATCTCGCTAACCGTTCTAGCAATTTGTACCAAGCTCGGTATGGTTATTGTGCTTGCCACATAAAAGCAAACCGTTGAAAATTGTTGAAATCGGACTAAAATTGAGGCCGCTTTTCATATAACGGTAAATTTCAGATATGCTTGAAATTTCAATATTTCGAAATTTAAGGACGCTAATTTACTTAAAATGTATACACCCCGGCTTTTCATGTAGCGGGAGCTTTCGGAAAGGTGGAAAACATATATTTAATACTTGCGCCGGGTATTTAATGTTCGGCTCCGCCCGAACTTAGACTTTCTTACTTGTTTATTTTTTTTTTAATTTTTGACCACTGATTTTTGTTGGTTATTAATTTTTTATAAATTTGCATCTTATGCTAGTTAGTTTATTTCTTGCTCGAAAGTCATGATTTTATTATTTATTTATTTATTATAAAGGCCAGATAAATGTCACGTTATCAAAAATTAGTGTGTTCCAAAAACTAAATGTTTTGGGATGGAATTTCATACTTTGGTGATAGTAAATTGGCATTCATTAACAGATATGTAAAAAAAATAAAAAAAATAAAAAACTGCTATTTTCATAAACGAAATAATATACATTTTTTTCTTGACCTTTTCCCTAGGAGCTGGATACTAATGGCGTTTTCTTTTCTCGAAAAAATGTCACCTTCTTATATGGCAACAATATCAGAGTGCAACATTTTAAAGATAGAGCACGAAATATGCATATGAAGATTCTGAGAAAAGAACACGAAAACTTGACAGCCCGGCTGCAGGGCAGAATAAATGCAACATACGTAATTTCTAGAAAAGAAACCGCTGCACAGTGGTTCGGCCGGAGAAAAAGTGAATAATTTTGAATATCTTATTTTTAGATTTGAATGATGCAGTCTTATAAAGAAATGTATTAATATGAACAATTCATTACTACTTTGCATGAAGTTGAAATTTTTTTTACAAAATAATTCAACAAAAACTGCTTGGAATTTTTGCTAACTTGGGCTATATATTTTCAATATAACTTTTATCTATATTGTTTTTTTGTGAGTTTATAAGAAAATATAGCACTTACTTGACCAAATAAAGAAAAAATCAGTGCAATCGACCAAATATTAAAAAAAAATTTAAGCCAGCAAAAATGGTACTTCATAAATGCTACCTTTGCTACTTTCAATGGGCAAAAAGTTTTGGTACTACAGCGTGCTACATCTTCTAACTGTAATAAAACAAAAGTTTGGAATTTTTTCTATCGATTCCTGAAAAAAAATTTTGCTCATATTTGCCCCTGTCGACGTAAACTTGATTTAAATGACGAAAAGTCACTTCAAATTTTAATTAAAGGAACAAAGTGTAGCATGCTTTTAGGATCATGCGTGTATATTAACGCTTACATCTATGTGACATTTTTATACCCGAGCGCACTTGTGCACAAGGGTATTATAACTTTGTTCACATAACGGTTGTTTGTAACAGGCAAAACGAATCGAGATAGATATAGACAAATGTATACATAAATGATCAGGATGAAAAGATAAATCGATTAAGCGGTGACTGTCGGTCCGTCCGTCCGTCCGTCCGTCCGTCTGTGCACACGATAACTCGAGTAAAAATTGAGATATCTTAACGAAACTTGGTATGTGCACTTCTTTCGGGCGTAGGACGGGCGGTATTGAAAATGGGAAAAATCGGACAATAACCACGCCTACCTCCAATATAACGGTAATTTTCAGAAATACGAAACCTGCGATATTTTAGTAACTACTGAAGATAATGCACTCAAAATTGATACTTACAATTAGTTTCAGACGGAAAACATGAATATTATAAATTTTTGGAAAATGGGCGTAGCCACGCCCACTTATGGTTACATGTGTATATCTTGGTAACCGCTGCACCAATTTCCTCCAAACTTGGCACAGTTGTTAACCTTGGTATAACATACGAAATGGCTGAAAATTTTTAAAATCGGACAATAACCACGCCCACATCCCATATAACGGTAATTTCGAGAAATACGAAATCTTCGATAAATCAGTAATTATTGAAGCTAATTTATTCAAAATTGATGCTTCCAACAATTCTTTACCAAGAAATACGTTTAGGATAAAATTTTGAAAAATGGGCGTGGCACCGCCCACTTATGATCACATATATGTATCTCGGTAGCCGTTCTACCAATTTGTGTGTGGTTATTGTCCTTGCCACATAGAAGCAAAACGTTGAAAATTATTGAAATCGAACTAAAATTACGGCCGCTTTTCGTATAACAGTAAATTTCAGAAATGCTTGAAACTTCAATATTTCAAAATTTAAGGACGCTAATTTACTCAAAAAGGATACACCCCGGTTTACCATGTAGCGGTAGCTTTCGGAAAGGTGAAAAACATATATTTAATACTTGCGCCGGGTATTTAATGTTCGGCTCCGCCCGAACTTAGACTTTCTTACTTGTTTTGTATGTAATAATAATAAATTTTTAGCCACTTAAAACTTGTACATTCTTAAGCTAGAATTTAATGGTGTATAAAAGTGCAAAATTCTTAATAAAAAGTTTGTTGTGGTTGTTGTAAAATTTTGTTGATTTTTTCTACGAAGCTTGAAATTTGAGGTTATATAATTTTTGTTAGGTAATCAGCTGTATTTTTATAAAAAGATAATAAACATTAAAGAAACAAAAGAAAAATAGCCAAGACTGGTCAAAATCTTGTGTCCCTAAATTTATAATAAAGAAACAACACTCTGTACCTTTATATATATTTTCTGGCCCTTTTGTAAATCTGATAAAATGTTTATGAAATATAGCGCAAACACGATACCAATTGAGGAAATTCTATCCTCATAATCATATTCCGATGGCGGAAGGTTAATATTGTTAACCGATTCGACTAACAAAAATTGTGTTTGTCTACGTATCTCTCTATGAAATCATTTACCTTTTTGTTTATTATACGTAACAGAGAAAAGAATATGTAATTAACATTTTGTTAATGTCTTTTAAAAAATATAAAGAATCAAATGTATGAAATCACAAAATGTATTTTCCTTTTTAACTTTTTGTTATTTAAATACACAGTTGGTGTTAGTCGTTTCGTCTAACAAGCCCGCAGACAGCGTCAAAATAGCGAAGGACTTCCAGGTTTGAAGTTATTCACAGACAATTTTTATGGGGTATAGTTCCTTTATAAGAGCAATTACTCTGTCCAAAACGCACTAAATCGCCAGTTTTTTACCTTCAAAACACCAGTAACTATAATAATATATTATTTAACTAAATTATTCAAAAAGCGCCATCATTTTACAACGATAAGTTTATTTTGTTATTAAATAAGTGAACAATGTTTGCAAATTGAAACGAGAATATGTAAAATGATGTACCGTGTTCTCACTCCAATGACATATATTTGATATCAGTGCTGTCATTTGCTAATTTTGGAATGAAATATTTCTGAGTAATTTGGGAGGAAAAGTTAAGTGATTATCGTTCTGACTATTTTGAAACACAATTATGACCGTAGAGTTATTCGATCTAATTTATTTATTAGCTGATTGGTTAATAGAAAATGTTTAATATCAAAGCATTTGAATAAACAAGCACATGCACCGACTCCAAATATCTAATATACTCCCAAGTCTGAGTTGGATTGGACTACCTGGACCAGAGATCTGGCCATTTTTCGACTTTCACCCCTTACATCAACAGCTGCATACCCGGGTATGTACATATGTGAAAACACATGCAAACAAACACTTGATTCCGAATAAAATTCTTAATATAGTACAAGAATATAATATTAAAATATAATATTACATATAAAATAAAAAAATATGAATAAATTGGAACTTATAAACTTTTTAGTTACATATATTGCATTGCGGCAAATTAGTAGAATGTGGAATTTGGAGCATATGCATAACAATTAACCTTTGTTTTTGTTCTGCCCGTACTGTCACGTTCTTCATCGCCTCCTAGTGCAACATCCATTATACTCAAAGGACCGCCGTTTAGTGCTTCAGAATTTTATTGAAAGGCACCCTATCTCAGAATTTGGTTGAAAAACGCCCTACCTCACCTATCAGCATATTTTCAATGTATTTTGAGATAGGGTGTTTTCGAACTGGCTGCCGAGATAGGTAGCCTTCAATTAGTAGCTCCTACGTATATTTCATGTTTCGCCAGGTGCTCACTAAGGGCCGATTACTCAACGTCTGGTTAACACTAATCTGCGGTTAAACATCGTTATCGACGTATTTGACTCCATGCATACAACAGGGAGTCGGTAACGCCGATAACTATGTTTAACCGGAGATAAGTGATAACCAGACATTGAGTAACCGGCCCTAAGTTGAGGAAGAAACATCATATGTCGGTTTGTAGAAGCCTTCTGGTGTGGTTTGCTCCACGTAAATTATGTACATACATAGTAAAGGCAGCCACATCCAGGATACTATAAAATAATGGTAAAGAACATCTATTCGTTTGTCGCTTGAGTGAATATTCTGCTAAGCTTTTAACCGTGTTATTAACGTCCCCTTTGGTTTTGTTGTGATTTAATATCAAAAGTGACTTTTTCTTAAGACCTCTTACTTCGGTTTTGTAATCCATTCCTGAAAGGATCACAACTGATTTACCTCCTTATTCTAGAACCCGAATTTTCGTAATTCGTAATTCGTAGCAAAGCTATGAAAAACGAAAAATCCACATGCTGCAACCCTTGCGGAAACATGTGCAGCATTGCCAGCTATCAGTTGTTTTTCGAAGATAGCGGAATGAAGGAAAACGAAGTGGAAAGGAATTAAAAAAAAACACTCATGAAGTGCTTATTTTTAGTAAAGCTGTTTGATTCTACATATTTTGGAGGAAAACACGGATTCTATTGCATTTGCAATTATAGCAGCGGAGTAAGAGCGCGCTATGGGAATGATTTCACACAGATATGCTGAGCTGTCGGGCATAGTGACCATGGGCGTGTCTATGTCAGATCCTGGTTACATTGTTGAACTACAGGCCAGAACTACTCCTATGCCTGAAGAACTGGTTCTCAATCCAGTTAATGCAATAACAGCTTCTTCAAAGCCATTGAAAACATGCACTTTGTTAGGTCCACCACCTGTTGCGCTTGCTTCTGCCTTCGGCCACGCTTAGGGATTATAACCCTTACTAAGTAGAATTCTCCTTTCTGTGTTGCGGGGAAGAGGGGCTTCCGCATGTCAAAGGTATACCACATTTCTTGTGCATATCACTCCGGCTACGCCGTCCACAGTATTTTTGCGCAGAACCCACGTCGAAATTTTCAAAAAAAAGTGCATAGTGCAAACCGAGCTTATTAATAAGCTAGTGGTAGGAAATTTGAAACATTTATCTTAAATAAAATGTGAATCCTTTGGTTACATGTGTATGTTAAAGTTTTTGGATTCGGGTTATGCGTTTGGACACAACAACCGAAAATCGTTGTCCATTAACTATTCCGAACCCAAGTTTCTCGA
Organism: Rhagoletis pomonella; assembly: GCF_013731165.1. Classification (NCBI taxonomy): domain Eukaryota; kingdom Metazoa; phylum Arthropoda; class Insecta; order Diptera; family Tephritidae; genus Rhagoletis; species Rhagoletis pomonella. Next base: position 24,177,648 of record NW_023458559.1, on the reverse strand, counting down.
TAAGGGGCAACAAATATTCTTTTTTGCTCGCTTATATAAAGCAGTGGATAAAAGTATGCGTATATGCGAAAGGCAAATTTATCTGTTTAAATGAACACCACGAATATTTCTTGCAAACACACATCGATTTACATCTTTTATTTCGCCTCCGACACAGAATTGTTTTCGTACAAAATTGCGCAAAAAAGCTTACTCGTTCGTTTTTAGGCATGCCATTGTTACGAATTTCGAAAATACGATTCGGATTGCAGCATACTATTTCTACGATTCGTAGCAAAATCCGCATACGAAAGAGTTGCAGAATAGGGGCGTTAATTTTCTTCGGCACGAGCTCGTCCATTGCTTGCAGATCTGAGTATGTTATGGGGTCGAAGTTGGCAGTTTGTGGTGGTACAGCAGACCAAATTGTTCCATCTTTGTCAGAATAGTTTCCCCGGTTTCACCAGGTCTGTCGTCCTCTTCTCATCTTCACTTTCGTCTTCCGGGTCGTATTCTGGTATCATATTCGTTATCGTCTACAAAGGCTCTCCGTCACTATTTTCCTCGCCTAATTCTTCTAACATCTAGGGAATGTATTCTTGCTGTTCCTCAGGATCCAGTCACTAAGCTGTCGTAGAGTGAGTCATTCACCATCTTCCATTTTGACTTTTGTAAATTTTATTTCGTTGGGAAACACTTGGCAATAAAAACCCATCTCTTTAGTTTCTATGTTGGCAATGTAGGCAAAAGTCTACGGGTTATTCAGGTGCGTCTACTTGAAAAACCCTTTTCGCACATAATGAAACAAGTTTTTTTACCTAAACAATCCTTTTCGTATATGGATACAAAACCCACCATCATAAAGTGTGGTCTGAGAAACTAATTTTTTATACAGTAAAATAACATATTTCTCAAACCTTTTTTTTACATACATTGATGCCAGATTGTGGGTAATTTCCCTATTTGAGGGATATTTTGCATCATAAATTATTAAAAGGGACATTTCATATAAATAAGGGATTTTCTTTTGACGCAGTTATTGTTGCATAATTGATCAAAATTCAAGAATATTCGACATTCTTACGTAATTAATCGTTCTGAAGATGTGATGTGGAGTGAAATGGTATATAACTGTTAAAAAGTATAAGGACAATTTCGAAAATTTTCTTACGTTAACCAATTCAAGCGCTGAGTAAGAAAGAATCTTTTCAGTTGTAACTGGTATTTCATGTAAAAAGAGGAACAATTTATCTGATGAAATGTTAAATAGCAGTTAGTGAGCAAAAAAATGAAAGTGAAAAATTGAATGAGTGAAAAAAATGCAGAAAAAGGGGTTTTTTCTTAACAGCGGTCGGCCCTCGGCAGGCAATGGCAAACCTCCGATTGTATTCCTGCCATGAAAAACACCTTCTCATAAAAATACACTCGCCATTCGGAGTCGGCGTAAAACTGTAGGTCCCTCCCCTTTGTGTGACAACATCAAGGGGACCGCCACAAATTGGAGGAAAAGCACATATGTATGTGTCAGCTCCAAACTATTATTATTATTTTATATGAATTTTACTTCTTTACTACTGAAACATGTATATGTTTAAATTCGTTGGGAATTTTGTGGGATAAATTTTCAAGATGTGGGTAATTGAGGGATGAGAATGTCTTGCATCACTGTTTACATACTTAAAATAAACATATTTTTTTTGAAAATAACAATAAAGTTTTAGCCAGATTAAAAGAAATGTGTGGGGGTATGCTGCTGTTGACGTACGTATAATTTTTGTGCTGTTGGCATAAAGGTAAACCCGAACTAAATTTATTTCTGTCCAAGTACCGATCCCCCCCGTACCTCCATCAATTATTTCGTCGGGAGACGGTTTGAGCACTAGGCACGCACGTTCGTTACAGTCGGTTGTACTCAGTTCAGGGCTACACCTAGAAGGTTTTGTCATATCTTGTTTAAGGAAAAATTCCATTTTTAAGCTATATATTTATCTCTTAGATACAAATACAACGTGCCATTTCGCTCATATAAACAGTACGAACAAATACCTAAAAATTATGGCATGCTGCTGCTTTTTTGTCACTGGTATTGCATACATATACATATGTACTTACTATGTGCATATCATCAATATCCTTCATTTATAAACAACTAGCTGTACCCTGCCATGATTTGCTGTGGCACATTCCTATTACATGGATGATAAATTATTAACGAAACAAAGCATACGTTTCATATAAGTTTAATTTTGTAATAAGTACCTGTGTGCACACAACATTTGTCTTTTTTCACAAAAAAAAAAAGTAAGTGCGCCTGGGCCACACTGGAGAAGTGAAACTTACGCTACATATCTATTTTGTCCCATAACCAATATACATACATGCTTTTTCTTAACCCTGTGAGAAAATCTCTAGTTCTGAACTGGTGCGCTTCTAGTACATTTAGACCCAGTACTGGTTCGCGATAAATCTCTTTTGCATGCCAGCAACTGGCGAATTTAACATGGCGATGTCCTAGGAAGTGTCAATTGCCCCCCGCTGCATCCCTTTTTCGATAGTTTCGAACTAGTCCTAAATTCTACAGTTCCGAACCAGTTCTAAAATCGACAGACGAAAAAAAAGTATTATGATTTTTCAATCTTTTTGGTTCTTCCTTGTGTGCGATTTTAAGTTTTATTGGAAGAAATGTATTTCAAATTTGAAATTAAATTTGTTTGAATGATTGTAAGAAATGTACGTTTACATACCTTTAGCTGTAGCTGAGTTTGCAGAGGAGCTCGCTGTTATTTCTTAGATTCCAGACGGTCCCAAGATGTTGAAATGTTAACACAAATTTTAGTTTCGTATTACCAAACTATGAAAAAGCATCTGCGAAGCACAGAATAGAAGCGTATTTGAACGAAAAAGCCGCCGAACAAATATCTATGTATCCTATCTATGTATGCATCCCTTATTCGATAGTTCCGAACAAGTTCTAAATTCGACAAATAAGATCTAGTTCGTTCTGCATCCCTTTTTCTATAGTTCCGAACCATTTCTAAATTCGTCACTTTAGATATAGATGTCTAGTGAAAAAAACTGAACAAAACTAGTTATTTAATAGTACCACTTTTCGCCGATTTTGGACTGGTGGGTATCTAGTACATATCGGACTAGTTCCTTTTTGGCGATAAAGACCTAGTACGGAACTAGAAATTTGTTTCACTAGTCCGCGGTTTCCCTGCAGGGAAGGTTCAATTTTTTGTCTTTTTCTATCTATGTACATAGATCCCGAGGTGTATGAAACAAGGTGGTGTTGGGGCGACAGCCGAGTTTTTCGCCGTGGAGGCCATTACGTCAAAATGATGTGTTTGTTGTAACTCATACCAATGACAGTATGGACATCAGCGTATAATTTGTTAGTGTAATTTTTTACTTATATGCGGCCAACGCGACCTTGTTAAATACGCCTTGATAGATCCCTACCTCCCTGTTCGTTCTAATTACATTTACGTTATTCTGTTTTCCTTTATCTTCATTTTTATCTTTAAGGCCAGTATGTTGCTCTCAAGAAAAGCAAAAATTCCATATTGAATGACGTACAAGAAATGGCTAAGAAATTTTCTTGTGTAAAATCTTCTTGAGGCAATACGCAGTTCTTAAGAAATTTTCTACGCTTTCTACTACGCATTTCTAAAGTTTTTTGTGAAAAAGGACAAAGTCAACCCATGCTTGCAACAGAAATATATGCCCGTTCCACTATTTTTTGAGGAAAGAGCGAGGCAACAGGCTGGTGAAGTATCACCAAAAAATTCCTTGGGAACATACTCGAAATACTGGAAATTTTTTCTTGACCGTTTTCTTGAGAGCTGCATACCAGCCTTTATACTCACTCGATAACAAAATCGATAGTAACATCCATCAAAATATCGATAACAAAACCGATAAAAATATCGATAACAAAATCGATGAAAATTCGATAAAAATTTCGATAGCAAGATCGATAATAATATTGGTAGCAAGACCGATTAGAAAATCGGAAAAAATATCGATAACAAAATCGATAAAAATATCGATAACAAAATCGCTTAGAAAATCAATAAAAATATCGATAACAAAATCGATAAAATTATCGATAACAAAATCGATAAATAATCGACAACAATCGATAAAAAATATCGCTTAGAAAATTTATAAAAATATCGATAATAAAATCCATAAATAATCGACAACAAAATGGATAACAAACTCAATAAATGATCGATAACAAAGTCGATAACAAAATCGATAAAAATGTCGATTATTGTATCGATAAGTCCCGAGAATCTCGAAAATCTCTAAAATCCCAAAATAGCCTCCATTTATATTCTTTTCTCGATAATTACATTTACATATATTAATCTTTCTTCCTCTATCTCATCTTTACTTTGTTCGGTATCCTTATTCTCATATTTTTCCTTATATTTATCTTTGTTTTTACTTATATGTTTATCATTTTCTTCATCTACATATTCCCCTTCACCTTTGCCATTATATAAGTAAAGTATTTAAATTGATCTTCATTTTTGCCTTTATCTTTACACTACTTTGTTTTTATATTTACCTTTTCTTTAACTATGTACGTACTCACATTTACTTTCATTCTTGAGTTGGTCTTTTTCTAAGTGCTATTCTTTAACCTTTTATTAGCAAGTTTTTGTTAAATTAATACCATATGCATAAACTCAAGAAGTACTTGTTTCAGCCCCAACCATTTCCGTTGCATCATTTCCGTGTGCAATTTCCGTTGAATTTGCCAATTTACTCCCAACCAACCAACCGCCGCTAAAGAAGTTTCACTTCAAAAATGTAGGAGATTAATTGTTTTCATTAAAATTAATATTTTAATACAGGAGAAGACTAATCGTCAATATTTGACGCGGTTTAGGATGAAAAGTACAATTTGTTTGGAAATTTTCTACCAAAGACGTATCTGATGCTATTTACCAATACTTGTGTGCCTCTGTACATATATAGGTATGTATGTTGACACACGAACTTACATGCATACATTTGGAGAATCAAAATAGTGGCATCTTACCACCCCCACCATTTGTTTACCAAAGTACAAGCTTACTAAATAAAATGGTTTGATTTGACAACGACTAAAGAGCATAACAATAGCGCTCTCTCACTCACTCGTCTTCTCTTGGTACGAAATCGTGAGCGCTAAGGTACAGCATCCGTTTGAATGCATTTAAATGCCGTTGATTAACTGTAAAAGTACGAAAACTACGAAAACCGTACGACGAATGAGATGATATATGTATATATGGTTCTTGTTGTTGCTTCGTAATTTTACTTTAGTTGATTGTTCATTCTTAATAAATCTGCTATTGTTATTGTAATCTGTATCTGCAACTCTCTGGGGCTGCCACAGTTGGTCTCTCGGAGTGCAGATATGCGTATGTATGTATGTACATGCATAAGTATGTCTGTGAGTGTTCTTTTCGTTGATTATGTGTATGTGGTTTGTTGGTTGATTGTTTTTGCTTTCGCCTGTTGGTTTTGCTACGAACTTGAATGTACATATGTATGTTTCAAACACATGCGAATTGTGGTGGCAAATTGTAGTGGACCCGGCGATAGTAGTTGTTGCAGGGCGTTTGCTGCGAGCGAAAGTGTTGGCAGAAAATTCTACATACGCTACTAACAAATAGCTCTTACTAAGCTGTGTTGTCGAGTTGAAGTGTTAATAGTCTTATAAATAAAACAAATCATTGAATATAACTATTTTTTTAGTGATTGTTTTGCTTTTAAAATTCACAAGTGAGTGATTTTATTAAAATTTTTAATCAGCTTGCAACAAAAGTTTTGTGTTGTTTTTTTGATATGGGGTAGTTGTTTTAGTTGTTATCATTGTTACTGGTATTTTCTTGTTTTGTTTTCATTTTTGCTGTAGGCTGTTGGCTGCTGGTTGCTGATTGTTAGGTCACTTTCTGCTGGCATTTGTTGTTAATTGAAATAAATTGAGTTTTATTGTTGTTAATAAAATCGCACAGTTGAGTGCCGTCATTCCAAGGAAATCAGCATTTTAAAACATATTTTTATCAGTAAAAAGTATACGACTATGTTAGCTCTTGTAGTTTTGCAAATGTGTATGCATAAATATGCATTATGTATCAAAATAAATACATACATACATATGTACATATGCATATCGTCGTTTAAAGTACAAAACCGCGTATCAACAAAATACAAATGAGGTTGCATAGTTAATTTCTAGATAGTAAAAACGCTCATATTTTAAAATGGTTCTCTTTTTTATAAAGCAATCGCATTTCTGGCTAGTATATTTTTGGACAAATGGATAAGGATTGAGCCAAGAGCTTGTGTGAGCAAATCCAATGTTTGGTAGCAAATGTCAGTTACGCGGTTTTGTACTTTAAACGACGATATGTATATGCAAGTACGTGCCCTTTTTAAATCTTTAGTATGCATGTGAAAAAATATACATTGGTACATACGTAAATATCTAAATATCTACTCTAAACACCTTCGCCCAAATAATTATCTGCAACAACGGCAAATGCGCTCACTTCATTTTTTGCTTCACCGAGTATCACAGCACCGGCATTTGTATATTTTTAGTTTGCAACATTTTACAAATACGTTTTTACTTTCAACTACCAACAACAAGTGCCACGGAATTTTGCACCAATGCAACAAGCTTGGCAGTCTCCAATATCACCGGCTACATGTGTACGTATGTATGTACATTATGCTGCATCACCAAAAAAAGTTGCGGTTCTTTCGCCGGGATTACAAAATCTATTATATTTAAGACGTTCACCAAATCATTATGGTAAAATATTTAGATTTACGTGAGCTGGACCGATGTGAAATTATCTTCAAAATTGGAGTTTCTTATGAATAAAAATAAATTCTCAAAGAACTTTTTGAAAAAATCCCCTTAGATGACAAGCTATTTGAAGCATAAAAAATCTGCATAAAAATATGTCAAAATTTTTTCAACGGAATCGTAATGATGAGATTTTTAATGCTGTTTTTTTTAAAGATTGGTTTAAGAAAAATTTGAATAACCGAACCAAAACTACTCCGATTTAGACTTATGGAGTATCAGTGGAAAGGTATTTTCACATTCTTTTTATTCATTATAAAATCATTTGCGTTAGATCCTAATTCAACTTGGAATGACGCTCGTTCATCCTTCCTTTCACTTTCATACTTTGAATTAGTATTTGCAAAGAAAAAAAGGGTAATGAAACCTCATAAGTCTAAATTGGATTAGTTTTGGTTCAGTTATTCAAGTTTTTTTATACCAATCTTAGAAAAAAATTAAAAAACAGCATCAAAAATCTTATTATATATTACGATTCCGATGAAATTTTTTTTTTTTTAATTCTTTAAGAAACTATTTTTATTCATCAAAAACTCCATTTTTGGAGGTATTTTCAAATCGGTCCAGCTCAAGTACATCTAAATATTTTTCCGAATTTTTTTGGAGAAACTTAAAATATAATAGATTTTAAAATTCCAATGGAAACACAGTACCGATTATTTTTTGTATGGGGATTGATGCAGTCTAATGTACATATCGTCGTTTAATGTGCAAAACTGCGTATCAACAAAATCCAAAACCGCGTATCAGCAAAATGCAAAACCGCGTATGTGAAGTTGTAGAAATTATTTCCTAGAGTATAAAAATACTCACATTTCAAAATGGTTCTCTTTTTTATAAAGCAATCGTATTTCTGGCTAGTATATTTCAGGACGAGTGGATAAGGATCGAGCCAAGAGCTTGTGTGAGCAAATCCAATTTTTGGCAGCCAATGTCAGTTACGCGGTTTGGTACTTTAAACGACGGTATGACATTAGATATATGACCTTTTCTTAAATTAAATGTACATAGATACCTATGAGGAGTGGATGACGAAAGGAAAAACAAACAAAAATAACGTTTTTGCAAAAAAATGTACTGGAATTTTGATATCTTGTACTGAAAAAGCATAATTTAATTATAGAAAAAAGTCATTTGCCTAAAGAATATTAGTTCATTTTCATTTCAGAATTTCTGCTCAGTTTTAAGTAGTCAGAGTGCAAATTTCAAGTCACTGAAAATTACCATTGATTTTTGTTTGTAGAGGGTGTTGCGCGTTTTCATCCATATAACGCATAATAAAAATCTATTTGACATGGAAGAAAAGGCGCAACACCCCCCACCAAAGAAATTCTAAAACATAAACGGCAATTTTTAGCGACTTGAAACTTGCACTAAAATTGAACGGGCTACAAAATTGCAAACTCCAAAATTTTCTTTTCCTTATTGAAAAAAGAATTTCATGAAAATAATTGTTAATATTATATTAGAACAAGGTGTACACTAACATTCGACACTGACTATAGGTATGTACATATTATTATATGGTAGACAGATGAACAAAATTAATTTGAATTAAGAAGCACA
>NW_023458559.1:24166926-24169126 GCF_013731165.1 Rhagoletis pomonella | reverse complement strand
TATTAGACTGCATCACTGAACATAAAACAAATCGGTACTGTTTACCAATTGGAATTATTAGATCTATTATATGTATTTAAGACTTGCACCAAAATATTGCGGAAAACTCTTAAGATTTACGGGAGCTGCGCCGATTTGAAAATATCTCCAAAACTTGAGATTTTTATGAATTTAAAATTTTTTTCTAAGTAAAACTCACCTCAGATGACAACCCAGTTTAGCTTAAAAAATTTACTTACAAATATTTTAAAAACGTTTCATGGAATCATAATAATGAAATTTTTGGTGCTGTTTTTGAACTTTTTCAAAGTTGGTTTAAAAAAAAACTTGAATAACTCAGCCAAAACCTTCCCAATTAAGACTTTTGAGGTATCAATGGAAAGGTATTTTCTCACCCTTTTTTTTCAAAAATTCTTTAAGAAACAATTTTTATTCATAAAAAACTCCATTTTAGGAGGCGTTTTTCTCAAGTTTTGTTTTTTTTGAGTTATGGTACTGTTGAAATAAATGAGCGATATGTCTGGAAGTACATTAGGGCGGGTAAATTTGAATGGGAGATTTATTCATATGACAAAAATTATACTAAAGTCATTTTATAAAAAAATGGCATGTAATAAAATTTGAATGTGGACCGAAAAGTGGAAATTAAAATCATTTTAAAAGAAGAACTAAGATAAGTGGTGCAACATTTTATTAGATAGTTTGGACGAGGCCTTGAAATGGCTGTTCTATTTAGTTGGAAAAAAGATTGGCTCTCCTTATTTTCAAGGTGGCACCGATTCCACAACCCATTGTGATTGGCTTTCCAGTGTTCAAAAGCACCATGGAAGAAATCGTAAAATTTTCGTAATTTGACTGTACTAATGTCCCTATGTACTTATACACATACATTCATACATACATAAGCCTTCATTAGTTAAACATAAAAATATATACCTGAAGGGAACTTTGATTTACTTTCTTTAAGCAACAAAGAGGAGTTCAGCTCTCTTTTTAGTGGGAGTTCAATAAACTGGAAAGGCTAAGTATAATATTTATGTATGTAAATGTTGTTGTGCCTAAATTTTTTCGATTTAAAAAAGTATACAGAACTTAGTTTTCCACGATAATTTTACAGAAGAGGCTAATGAACTGCGTGATAAACTTGACTTAAGAAGCTAATATGCTGTCAAAAATGTTTAATCACCCTAATCGAAGAACTTTTGAAACGATTACCTAATCAATTAAATACTTTTAAAAAAGCTTTGATTTTGTCACCAGAAAAGTGTGTGAATCACAAGAAGGCGAGTTTCAGGGACCTGCTAATTCACTATTTGACTTTGAAGGAAAGAAGAGCAGCGGAAATTTAAATCTTTTAACTTTCCCATGGAATAACTTTTCTCAGAACCATTCCATCCGACTCTGAAGAATTTTGGATACTTGCTTACGGAGAGAAAATCGCAACAGGCAATAAAATGTTTGGAAACATAAAGGCTGGTTTTCACTATGTCAAATTCAGTGGCATTTGTCGTCAAATAAGTGAAAAGACATTGTCAAATGGCATCAGAAAACTGTTTATCGATTGATTTGGATCAGGATAGGGCTTTAGTCGTGTACATGCGCTGGGAAATCGGCTGTATGCCAATTTTTGGCCCATAATATCATCGGTAAAGGTCTGTGTCAAAATATGTCGCCCAATTTTGGCGTCAAAATATGACATAGTGAAAACCAGTCTTAAGCAAATTCATATTACTAGTGTTCGCCCAGCGGTTGAAATTCATCCGCTTAAATTAAGGATAGTTTATGTGAGTTGAGTTAAGCTGAAATGAAATTAGTTGGAATGGGTTAAGTGGAGGGGAGTTTAGTTTAGTACTTAGCATAACATAACATACCATAACATAAGATTAAATAACGTAACATATGTAGCATAACACACCACAATATAACATCGCACATTCCTCAGTTGTATTTCCTTTTTATCCCTATCACTTTCTTCCTCTCTATCTTTGTCTCCATCGCTTTTAATGTTTATGTTTCTGTTTATGTTTATCTTCACCTTCATGTTCATGTTCAAGTTTATGTTCCAGTTCATGTTCATGTTCAAGTTCATGTTCATGTTCATGTTCATGTTCATGTTCATTTTCATGTTCATGTTCATGTTCATCTTCACCCTTATCTTCATCTTCATCTTCATCTTCATCTTCATCTTCATCTTCATCTT
>NW_023458559.1:24157795-24166826 GCF_013731165.1 Rhagoletis pomonella | reverse complement strand
ACGAATTCTGCCGCAATCGGCGCAATCTTGTATTCTATCATTCTTGGTTTTCTAGTGGAATGGGAGCCAAAATCCAAAATTAAAAAAAGTGACATTTTCAACGATATTTTGAGGGTTAAGTTATTGTTGTTGTAACTTCTCTATAATTTTCCTATATTATATGATCATTTATCTTCACGATAAAAACATTTTCATTCCACTATCTCTTTTCTAAGCGAAGATCTACGATTTTGAAAAAAAACTCGTGTTTTGCCTATAGTGCGACGCCTCTAGCCATTGTGTATCACAACTTTAAGTTATCGATGCAAATTTTTTTTAATATCCCCCCTTTGCCAAATCCTGGCTACGCCACTGATGCATACCAAATGAAAAAGGGTTTAATCGTCTTTACAACGGTACCAACTTTTTAAAAATCCGTTTATTATTTTTGCCTTTTAAGTGTTTTTTTGTCAAATTTTTACGCATATCAGAAGAAAGGAGGTTTGATTGCGTTTACAACGATATCAATTTTTTTGGATTAAAATATTTTTTTTCTTCATAGGAAAAGGTATTTTTTGCTTTTAAATGTTTTTTCTCAAATTGTTACGTACGAAGTATACAAATATGCATATCAGAAGAAAAGGGGTTTAATCACGTTTACAATGAAACCAAACTAAAAAATCGGTTCAAAATTCTTTGAAATATAAGGTTATTAATTTTTCGACTAGCCGATGGCCCCTGCAGCTAGCGCTAACTTACAAAGGCCCTCTTTGGAACTGCGAAGGCTAATTTCGAAAAATGGAGAAATTACTTTTTTACTTATGACTCTCTTAAAAAATTGGTTTGGTCCAATACCCACCCGAGTGCTGTACAGCGTAATGGTTCCAGTATCTTCATTTATGTATATTGTAATTATCAATATCTTATAAGAGAAATGTAAAGTCTTTTTATCTAAAACTAATAAAGGTAGAAGGACGAGATTCGAGGATGTGGTAGTTTACATAATAGTCCTTGATATACATTTTTTTCAAAAATAAATATTGGAAGTTTCCAAGGATATTCCAAAGGACATTTTATTCGTCCTGGTGCACCAAAAAATTAATATTTTTTTAATTCTACAGAATTTTTCCTTTTAATTGATACCCGTACTGTTACTCTACAATGCACCAAATCTTTTAAATAATTTTTTTATTCAATCATATCCCAGAAATTTCAAAGTCCTTTACAAAAAGTACTGACGTCAGAGGAAAAAATTAAAAACGTAGTTATACCATATTTGGCTCTTAGTTTTGTGAATATATTGATTTTTTCGTGTGTTTTAAAAATTTTTGGTTTTTGTCGCACGGTGTTGTCATGAGATTTTTTTTACTGGTGTCATTTAGCCCAACCTAAAGTATACAAATTTAGATGTAAAGTCGCTTTTACAAGGGGGCGAGGCGCCTCTCATACAATCGAAATTTTTCATAAAGGCATATCCCAGGAAATATTTGTGACAGAGTACTGGAACTTGGTATGGAGATATATGAAATTAATTCCACGCTCAAGGAGTAGGAGTGGAGTGTTTAAAAGATCAAATTCAACTTGCATTAAAGGGATTATTAATTTGAAAATTGTATTAAAGAATTGATGTCAAAAGGCTTAAAAAAAGTAGTACTTTGAATATGTTTTGAAACGGGTTGCCACCTGTTTGAAGAGTCAAACTTAAATTAATTATCCGCAAGCTATCTGAAAAATTAATATATTGACGTCAAACGAAATATTAATAAACCTGCAGATTGAGCATTTATAATATTATTGAAAGGTTTTACTAAGGTCGACACCCAATTATAAATGGAATTGAATTAATTTAAATGAATGACTACAATATTAGCGTCGACCGAAATGTGTTCGAAAAGGGTTTTGTTTCTAAACTACATACAGGATGGTTGCCACCTATTTGAAAAATCAAATTCTACTTGAATTAAGGGAATTAGATAATTGGATAAATATGGGTTTCAGACCAAAGGGGTTTAATAAGGTTCTAGTTCGAAAATATGTTTTAGAGGGTTGCCACCTATATAAAAATTGAATTTAAATTAATTATACTTAAATTAAAGTGTCAAACGTAAGAGTGTTTAGAAATGTTCAGCTAGAACATGTATCTTGAACATGAATCTTCTGAGGTTCTTAAACTAAATTCAAATACAATTATATTATAAGTTAAATGAATTATTATAGTATAAATATTAATCGAAAGTTTTGAAAAGGCTTTATTTCTAAGCTACATGTGTTAAAGCAGGGTTTCTACATATTCAACTTGAATTATATATGTATCACAATATGAGTGTCTGTCTAAAGCATGATTCAATAATAAAAGGTTTGCTCAAAAAACAGTTTTCTCGCTCCCTCTTGACAAAATCGGCTCCCTTAGCAAGGAACTGTGTGTGGGTTCGTGTGTGTGTGCAAAGCTTTTATAAGGGAGCTAAGGGAGTGTCAAAACTCTAATGTCACTTATGAGTAAACCTTTAATTATTGAATCATGTGTCTAAAGAGGTTTAAAAAGGTTGCCAACTGTTTAGAAAGTTTAATTCAAACTAGTTATTCAAGAATTTCAATGAGTATTACAATATGAGTATCAATCGAAATGGTTTTGAAAGGGATTCATTTCTGAGCTCCATGTAAAGAGGTTGTCCCCTGTTTTAATCTAATAATTGAAAAAGTAACACAAGAGAGAGGATTTGATTTTGAAGATGGTTAAACATTTTTAAATCTCCTGTTTTTGGCATAGTTTATTGAATGACACCTAAGCGACCTCAGCGAAGCGGGTTATGGCGATCTGGTATCAAATATGTATGTATATTTCATTGAGTCTTAAAATGCTTACTGAATTTCATTTGTAATGCTAAGCTATATAAACATATACATTCGTGTAAATTATAAACAGGAAAACCTTTTCCAGGAGGCATGCAGGGAAGCACTTTTTTCAGCCCTTACTGGGTAAGTCTTTTAGAATGCCAGCACTTAAGTTAGCCTACCTAAATTATCTTGTAGTTATGCATATCCAAATTGAATAAAATGATCATGAAGCACATTATAGGATATGTGGAAATTTGCTAATGTTGGTAAGGCAAGCATTCAAGGCCACGTTAAAGGCGCCAAATATTTTTAAACTCGACGGATTGTGCCACAAACTACATTGCTTATAATTTTAGAAATTATTTCAAAATAATACAACGCCAGAACCAAATCAAATGTTTTCACCGTATTCACGTGTCCTGGTCGATTGGTTCAGGCTTATGTCAGCCCTATGCTAGCACCAAACTTAACGTTTCTAAGTACACATTTAGAGGATGTTCATGTAATGTTTATATTTTACTCTACATAGAAGTATATTGTACATACATATATTAACCGAAAAATTAGTTAAGCAACCTAAGAGCATTTCAAATTAAAATCAGCTATTAAAATATTACAAGTTCAGTGGTTATGACGACAGTCACTTTTTATGAAAAGTCACCAATAGTTTCGCAAAGTTTCACAGGGATTCAGAAGCATATTTCAAGGTCATTGGGCACCTTGTATTGGTTACAATACAACACTGAACTGAAGGGTGCCCCGTTTACTGTATGTCATCTTTTCGCCCAAAAACAAAACTTGGACTACTCTAATATACATACATACTTACGGACATAAGCGAAAAACATACCTGCGTATTTATTATTTTCATACATATGGCAAGTTGATATGACTTTTAGTTTTATTTCAGACTCATGCAGGATAAATTTCCCTCACACACATGCAATATAATGTATATATATATATATAGTAGTATAATGCTACCAATTGGGCAATATTCTGTTGAAGCCCTAAAATGACTATTCCACAGAGTTATCCGGCTTCCTAAAATTATTTTAAAGAGATATGTTGGACCCTAAAATGTGTAATTTAGTATCTAGATATGCCTGTCATTAACACACAAAACGAGAATATAGAAATCTGCTGAGTAGAATAACGCTGTGACAGCTATTCCATTACTTTTCAGCGATCAGGAGTAGTATGCGATTCATTAAATCGTTAGCCACAGTCTCATTAAGCGTATTCAGGCGTGCGGCCAAGAAGTCCCCAAATTTGGTATAGAGTATTTCACGTGCCGTAAGACGATTTGGCTTCGACGCCATGCCTAGGGTGTAGGTGCTCGCTGGCGAAAGACGTCCATCGTCCAGCATATCCACATCAGGATCATCGAGATCATCCAAATCGGCGTCGTGCCCAGCAAAGTCCTCGTCAATGATCAAACTCGCTGACGAGGGGTCTATGTGCGATTTCGATTTACGTATTGCACCATTGTTTTTACTATTACCGATTGGCATACTACCTTTGACATGTGAGTTGACACTTTGAGCATTTTTGTTTTTTGTCTCGGCATGTCGGGCCAAGTACGACGAATCGTGCTCGTTGATTGTTATGGTGGTAAGAGAGAGTGTGTCCGGCGAATCGGGCTCCTCTTTTATGTAAATTGACGGTGAGCTAGATGAAGATCGCGAACTGGAAATGGCCACTAGAGCTTGGTTGCCAGGTGGAGGAAATTGATGCCGCTGAGGCTGTTGCGGCGGTAATTGTTGTTGTTGTTGTTGTGAAGGTGGTCTGGAATTGCCAGCTAATGTACCGTTACCATTGCCAAGATTGTGAAGGGTTGCGGTCGCATTACCGTTTAAGCCTAGGACCACATCCGGTTGCATACTTAGCATTGACTGCGGCAGATGCTGTTGCTGTTGTGTGTCAAGCGGACCTGTTGCAGTTGAATTTTGTTGTGCATGTGTCGGTTGTGGTACATTGGACGGTGGTAACTGTGGAAGATGCTGCTGTGATGGCAAAGGCAAGGTGCCCACTTGTTGTTGCTGCTGCTGCTGTTGCAATGGCGGATAGGCAGGCTGCACTTGCTGTTGTTCGGATATCTGTATTTGCGGTTGATTATTTGGATTGTT
Organism: Rhagoletis pomonella; assembly: GCF_013731165.1. Classification (NCBI taxonomy): domain Eukaryota; kingdom Metazoa; phylum Arthropoda; class Insecta; order Diptera; family Tephritidae; genus Rhagoletis; species Rhagoletis pomonella. The sequence continues at coordinate 24,161,883 of NW_023458559.1, read as the reverse complement.
GGGATCATTGGGTGCGAAATATTGATATTCATCGATAGCGCTGCTATTGTTATTGCTGTGTTGTTGTTGTTGCTGTGGTAAATTAGCATCGGCGGATGTTTTATTCCGCTCGCGAGACCTTAAGAAAAGCAATGCTTGTTAAATTGTTAATTTAATATTCTGAAATTTCTACTCACTTTCGCTCTCTAATAACTTCCTTTAGAAAAGCCATTGCATCGTAGTATTCCCACTTGGACTTGAAGCGCACACCCAGCATTTTTTCATGATTCAACTCACGCCGAAATATTTCACGCAAGGATGTGAAAGTACGTTGCACTCGCTCACCACTCACGCCGAAAACGCGTCCTAACTCGTTCCATTTAAGGGCCTTCTTCTTGTCAGAACGCTTGTAATGGGGCAAACGACAATCCCAGAGTATCGAATTCAGCCGCACCAATTCGATGAGGCGCCTTTTTTCGATGTTGTGGCGGGAGAAAGCCATCTCACCGCCATTTGCTGTTTGTTCACTCTCAATTGCGGCTATTTTGACTTTTTTCTGACTCAAGCTTTGTGTTGAAAGATCTCCTACAGATAAAAATTGGCCAATTTTGTATTTGGCTTCGAATTTGTTGATTATTTCGTGTGAAATGTTCAAAACTTGCGTTACCAAAACTGTCGGTATCCTTATTTGTTTTACTTCTGTATGTTGTCAAATACTTAAATACGTAGATATGTAAATATGTGTATGTTGTTCGTATCTGTAATGCGCATTGGCAACAATAGTTCGGCGCTCTCTTAACTACTCTCACTTAACGTTTTTGGTATGAGTTCAGTTAACTTTTGTAATATGCTTGTGGGTGTTGCCGACTTTGAGTTTTTATTGTAGTAGTAGTGTGGCAGTAACACTACCAATAACTGCAATGCGCAGACGCTTCTCAGTGGTGGATGCTATAATGAGAGAAATGTTAAGAATTAATTATCTAATATTCATTATTTTAAAGTAATGTTAATTAATTGCAATTATAAAACAAATTTAAGAAATTTTAAAATGAAAAGCTTATGGAGGTACATAGAAACGTACATACGCACACACATGTATACTTATAGTTACCCTGCAGTGAAAAGCCAAACCAGTTAGAAAAAATTCTAGTTCATTAACCAGTATGTGTCTACCAGTTCGACAATTTCGAAGAATTTAAGCGTTCAGCGACATATGCCTTTGAATTGCCAAAGCCAAAAATAAAACGTAATTAATTGCTTTTCTTACAAATGTCTGCTATGGCGTGACGTGAAGACTACTGGTTCCAGTTCTGAGATCGCAGGTTTGAGGAAGAACAAATTTGAAAATCTAATTGCATTGCAGAAAAAAACATATCTACGTATGGAAAGAAATGCTTGTGTCATAAAAAAAAAGATATTAAAAAAATATATTTTTTAAATTAAATTTAAAAATTACAATAATAACCCTAAATAAAAAAATTTATTAAACAAAAATAAATACAAAAGTAAATAAAATATTATATGTTCACTGCGCCAGGACTTGAACCTGAAACCTCAGGCATACCACGCGAGTGCTTTGCTCTGTCGGCCATTGCCACTGTTGGACCGCCGCGAGCAAAAAGGCATACTTATGCTTTTCACGGGAGATGAATTGGCAGACTATCTCATCAACTGATATGGTGCTACTGGTATTTCTACTAGTAGATGCTGATGCATAGCCTGACAATTGACATCTCGTAGGACATAGCAATGTTAAAAATACCAGTAGCTAACATTGAAAAAGGATAGAACGTGAACTAGTTGGGCTGAAACGCAAACTGGTATAATTCTAGTTCACAACTAGTGGCTTTCCCTGCAGGGTAGTTATATGTATTATTTTAGACTCCGACATGCACTTCACTAATTTCCAATCACATATGCATATTAAATTTTCTATCATAAGCGAAATCACGCAAAAAGACTTATGATGAGCTGTTCCACACTCGACATTTTAGGCTAGGGTTGCTAGATTGTCTAAAAAAACGCAATTTCTGAAAAAAATCGTAATTTTTTTAATAAAACTCGTAAAATCGATTTAACAAATATGTTCTTTTATAAATGAGATCTTGTTATAATATAGTTTTTAAAACCAAAAACGAATATAATACCTTCAGGGTATGGTATTAATAGATAACACAAATCACTTATATAATAGTGATGTACAAAAAATTTTCATTAAAAATACGCATACTTTTTAAAAATATTTGTTTCAACACATTTTGCAATAGGACTGCGCAATTATTAAATTTATTATAAATCATATTAATTGATTAATCCCACAATCCACTTTTAAGAGCTCGGCGCTAAAAATTAAATAAAACCCTATAATAAGGCGAGATAAGCTAACCCACAGTTTCTTCAAAATCACCTATAGTGTTTGAATGATTTACATTCCTGTTGTTGTCGTATATTGAGCTATTCAACCTTGATAACATACTGTTTGATATTGGAAACGTTTTTCAGCAAACACTATTAGCCTTCATATAACACTTTATTCGAACTATTGAATTAAGGCTATCCAACCTCGTCCTATTTCGAATCTTAGTTTTTGCTGAATTTATTACGGAAAAAAAGCGCTCAATAAAGCAAGTGAGTGCGGCAAGGATAATCATCAATTATATAAATAGGCAATCATGTTTCCTTTACACCCCTTTTACGGCTAAACTATACTTCTAAGGTATAAACAATTATATATCATTAGAAAGGTATTTTGATGCTGATGTGCAGGCAATTTTTAAAATTTCAAATAAGTTTAAAATAGTGCGAAAAAATCAATTCAAAAGTCACACCAATACTAATGCCATACATGCACATGGTTGAGGCGGAAATGCCCCCTAAATGTATGCTTTAATATTGATAGTGAATTAAAGAAACATGCGAAACAGCAGTTTAGGAATAAGATGTATGAATGTATGTACATACATGAATAGATTAGACTCAAATAAGGAAGAAGGTGAAGTTGAGTGTGGAGGAAGGAAAATTTAAATACCTATCCTAATAACAATGGTGGGAGTGAATATGTACATGAAGAAAAGAATGGACATATTTAGATCAGGATAAAGGAAAAAATAAAGATGAAGAAGATGAAGACCAAGACGAGGAAGAAGATGAAGATGAAGATGAAGATGAAGATAAGGATAAAGATCATAACCCCTTAACTTAACTTAACTCACCTCAACTCATCTCACCTCCGCTTAAAAACTTACTCCACCTGAGCTCACTACACATTAATTCACCACACCATAACTCCCCACACCTAAATTCACCACACCTTAATTCACCACACCTCAACTTTCTCACCACACCTTAACTCACCACACCTTAATTCAACACACCTCAGCTCACCACAGCTAAATTCACCGCACCTAAACTCACCACACCTCTTAAGCCCACCACACCTAAATTCATAACACCGTAATTCCACCACACCGCAACTCACCACACCCAATTTCACCACATGACATGATATTACTTGATGTGGCATCAATGATAACATCATTTGGCATAAAGTGAACCAAAATAAACAAGATTTTTAATATTATATAATGAAATATAAAATAATGGCGTTCATATAAATTGATAAAATTCCGATAAGATTAAGATTTATGGAAGGAAGAAGGTAAAGTTGAATATGTAGAAGAAGAAAGGGATAAAGGTAAAGAATAAAAGTAAAGAAACCTAAATATAAAGACAAAGAGGAAGGAAAATTGAACTACATAACCTAATAACAATGGTGGGGGTAAATACGTAAATGTACAAAAGAATGAATATATAGATCAGGATAAAGGAAAAGATGAAGATGAAGATGAAGATGAATATGAAAATGAAGATGAATATGAAGATGAAGATGAAGATGAAGATGAAGATGAGGATGAAGATGAAGATGAAGATGAATATGAAGATGAAGATGAAGATGAAGATGAAGATGAAGATGAAGATGAAGATGAAGATGAAGATGAAGATGAAGATGAAGATGAAGATGAAGATGAAGATGAAGATGAAGATGAAGATGAAGATGAAGATGAAGATGAAGATGAAGATGAAGATGAAGATGAAGATGAAGATGAAGA
>NW_023458559.1:24152790-24157695 GCF_013731165.1 Rhagoletis pomonella | reverse complement strand
ATTGAAGCTAATTTATTCAAAATTGATGCTTGCAACAATTCTTTACCAAGAAATACGTTTATGGTAAAATTTTGGAAAATGGGCGTGGCACCGCCCACTTATGATCACATATAAGTATATCGGTAATCGTTCTACCAATTTGTACCAAACTCGGTGTGGTTATTGTACTTGCCACATAGAAGCAAAACGTTGAAAAATATTGAAATCGGACTTAAATAACGGCCGATTCTCATATAACGGTAAATTTAAGAAATGCTTGAAACTTCAATATTTCGAAATTGAAGGACGCTAATTTACTCAAAATTGATAACCTCGGCTTACCATCTAGCGGAAGGTTTCGGAAGGGTGAAAAAACATATATTTAATACTTGCGCCGGGTATTTAATGTTCGGCTCCGCCCGAACTTAGACTTTCTTACTTGTTGATAGAAAATTTAATATGCATATGTGATTGGAAATTAGTGAAGTACATGTCGGAGTCTAAAATAATACATATAACTACCCTGCAGGGAAAGCCACTAGCTGTGAACTAGAATTATACCAGTTCGCGTTTCAGCCCAACTAGTTCACGTTCTATCCTTTTTCAATGTTAGCTGCTGGTATTTTTAACATTGCGATGTCCTACGAGATGTCAATTGTCAGGCTAGGCCTCAGCGTCTACTAGTAGAAATACCAGTAGCACCATACCAGTTGATGAGATAGTCTGCCAATTCATCTCCCGTGAAAAGCATAAGTATGCCTTTTTGCTCGCGGCGGTCCAACAGTGGCAATGGCCGAGAGAGCAAAGCACTCGCGTGGTATGCCTGAGGTCTCAGGCCAAGTCCTGGCGCAGTGAACATATAATATTTTATTTACTTTTGTATTTATTTTTGTTTAATAAATTTTTTTATTTAGGGTTATTATTGTAATTTTAAAATTTAATTTAAAAAATATATTTTTTTAATATCTTTTTTTTATGACACAAGCATTTCTTTCCATATGTAGATATGTTTTTTTCTGCAATGCAATTCGATTTTCAAATTTGTTCTTCCTCAAACCTGCGATATCAGAACTGGAACCAGTAGTCTTCACGTCACGCCACAGCAGACATTTGTAAGAAAAGCAATTAATTACGTTTTATTTTTGGCTTTGGCAATTCAAAGGCATATGTCGCTGAACGCTTAAATTCTTCGAAATTGTCGAACTGGTAGACACATACTGGTTAATGAACTAGAATTTTTTCTAACTGGTTTGGCTTTTCACTGCAGGGTAACTATAAGTATACATGTGTGTGCGTATGTACGTTTCTATGTACCTTCATAAGCTTTTCATTTTAAAATTTCTTAGATTTGTTTTATAATTGCAATTAATTAACATTACTTTAAAATAATGAATATTAGATAATTAATTCTTAACATTTCTCTCATTATAGCATCCACCACTGAGAAGCGTCTGCGCATTGCAGTTATTGGTAGTGTTACTGCCACACTACTACTACAATAAAAACTCAAAGTCGGCAACACCCACAAGCATATTACAAAAGTTAACTGAACTCATACCAAAAACGTTAAGTGAGAGTAGTTAAGAGAGCGCCGAACTATTGTTGCCAATGCGCATTACAAATACGAACAACACACACATATTTACATATCTACGTATTTAAGTATTTGACAACATAAAGAAGTAAAACAAATAAGGATACCGACAGTTTTGGTAACGCAAGTTTTGAACATTTCACACGAAATAATCAACAAATTCGAAGCCAAATACAAAATTGGCCCATTTTTATCTGTAGGAGATCTTTCAACACAAAGCTTGAGTCAGAAAAAAGTCAAAATAGCCGCAATTGAGAGTGAACAAACAGCAAATGGCGGTGAGATGGCTTTCTCCCGCCACAACATCGAAAAAAGGCGCCTAATCGAATTGGTGCGGCTGAATTCGATACTCTGGGATTGTCGTTTGCCCCATTACAAGCGTTCTGACAAGAAGAAGGCCCTTAAATGGAACGAGTTAGGACGCGTTTTCGGCGTGAGTGGTGAGCGAGTGCAACGTACTTTCACATCCTTGCGTGAAATATTTCGGCGTGAGTTGAATCATGAAAAAATGCTGGGTGTGCGCTTCAAGTCCAAGTGGGAATACTACGATGCAATGGCTTTTCTAAAGGAAGTTATTAGAGAGCGAAAGTGAGTAGAAATTTCAGAATATTAAATTAACAATTTAACAAGCATTGCTTTTCTTAAGGTCTCGCGAGCGGAATAAAACATCCGCCGATGCTAATTTACCACAGCAACAACAACAACACAGCAATAACAATAGCAGCGCTATCGATGAATATCAATATTTCGCACCCAATGATCCTAACAATCCAAATAATCAACCGCAAATACAGATATCCGAACAACAGCAAGTGCAGCCTGCCTATCCGGCATTGCAACAGCAGCAGCAGCAACAACAACTGGGCACCTTGCCTTTGCCATCGCAGCAGCATCTTCCACAGTTACCACCGTCCAATGTACCACAACCGACACATGCACAACAAAATTCAACTGCAACAGGTCCGCTTGACACACAACAGCAACAGCATCTGCCGCAGTCAATGCTAAGTATGCAACCGGATGTGGTCCTAGGCTTAAACGGTAATGCGACCGCAACCCTTCACAATCTTGGCAATGGTAACGGTACATTAGCTGGCAATTCCAGACCACCTTCACAACAACAACAACAACAACAACAACAATTACCGCCCCAACAGCCTCAGCGGCATCAATTTCCTCCGCCTGGCAACCAAGCTCTAGTGGCCATTTCCAGTTCGCGATCTTCATCTAGCTCACCGTCAATTTACATAAAAGAGGAGCCCGATTCGCCGGACACACTCTCTCTTACCACCATAACAATCAACGAGCACGATTCGTCGTACTTGGCCCGACATGCCGAAACAAAAAACAAAAATGCTCAAAGTGTCAACTCACATGTCAAAGGTAGTATGCCAATCGGTAATAGTAAAAACAATGGTGCAATACGTAAATCGAAATCGCACATAGACCCCTCGTCAGCGAGTTTGATCATTGACGAGGACTTTGCTGGGCACGACGCCGATTTGGATGATCTCGATGATCCTGATGTGGATATGCTGGACGATGGACGTCTTTCGCCAGCGAGCACCTACACCCTAGGCATGGCGTCGAAGCCAAATCGTCTTACGGCACGTGAAATACTCTATACCAAATTTGGGGACTTCTTGGCCGCACGCCTGAATACGCTTAATGAGACTGTGGCTAACGATTTAATGAATCGCATACTACTCCTGATCGCTGAAAAGTAATGGAATAGCTGTCACAGCGTTATTCTACTCAGCAGATTTCTATATTCTCGTTTTGTGTGTTAATGACAGGCATATCTAGATACTAAATTACACATTTTAGGGTCCAACATATCTCTTTAAAATAACTTTAGGAAGCCGGATAACTCTGTGGAATAGTCATTTTAGGGCTTCAACAGAATATTGCCCAATTGGTAGTATTATACTATATATATATATATATATGTATATATATATATATATATATATATCTGTATATATATATATATATATATACATTATATTGCATGTGTGTGAGGGAAATTTATCCTGTATGAGTCTGAAATAAAACTAAAAGTCATATCAACTTGCCATATGTATGAAAATAATAAATACGCAGGTATGTTTTTACGCTTATGTCCGTAAGTATGTATGTATATTAGAGTAGTCCAAGTTTTGTTTTTGGGCGAAAAGATGACATACAGTAAACGGGGCATCCTTCAGTTCAGTGTTGTATTGTAACCAATACAAGGTGCCCAGTGACCTTGAAATATGCTTCTGAATCCCTGTGAAACTTGGCGAAACTATTGGTGACTTTTCATAAAAAGTGACTGTCGTCATAACCACTGAACTTGTAATATTTTAATAGCTAATTTTAATTTGAAATGCTCTTAGGTTGCTTAACTAATTTTTCGGTTAATATATGTATGTACAATATACTTCTATGTAGAGTAAAATATTAACATTACATGAACATCCTCTAAATGTGTACTTAGAAACGTTAAGTTTGGTGCTAGCATAGGGCTGACATAAGCCTGAACCCATCGACCAGGACACGTTAATACGGTGCCAATATATTTCTTGTGAAAACATTTGATTTGGTTCTGGCGTTGTATTATTTTGAAATAATTTCTAAAATTATAAGCAATGTAGTTTGTGGCACAATCCGTCGAGTTTTAAAATATTTGGCGCCTTTAACGTGGCCTTGAATGCTTGCCTTACCAACATTAGCAAATTTCCACATATCCTATAATGTGCTTCATGATCATTTTATTCAATTTGGATATGCATAACTACAAGATAATTTAGGTAGGCTATCTTAAGTGCTGGCATTCTAAAAGACTTACCCAGTAAGGGCTGAAAAAAGTGCTTCCCTGCATGCCTCCTGGAAAAGGTTTTCCTGTTTATAATTTACACGAATGTATATGTTTATATAGCTTAGCATTACAAATGAAATTCAGTAAGCATTTTAAGACTCAATGAAATATACATACATATTTGATACCAGATCGCCATAACCCGCTTCGCTGAGGTCGCTTAGGTGTCAATCAATAAACTATGCCAAAAACAGGAGATTTAAAAATGTTTAACCATCTTCAAAATCAAATCCTCTCTCTTGTGTTACTTTTTCAATTATTAGATTAAAACAGGGGACAACCTCTTTACATGGAGCTCAGAAATGAATCCCTTTCAAAACCATTTCGATTGATACTCATATTGTAATACTCATTGAAATTCTTGAATAACTAGTTTGAATTCAACTTTCTAAACAGTTGGCAACCTTTTTAAACCTCTTTAGACACATGATTCAATAATTAAAGGTTTACTCATAAGTGACATTAGAGTTTT
>NW_023458559.1:24147206-24152690 GCF_013731165.1 Rhagoletis pomonella | reverse complement strand
AAGTGATAGAATGCGTCAACCGATTTGTTATAATTGCTTCAAATAATAGAGCTGGAAAGCACATCCATCGTGATGGTTTCGGCGTACATGCCCTATGAATCGGAGCACCCTCATCAAGCAACGGTGCGGAACTTGGTGACCAAGTACGAATACAGTCACATTTTGATTGGAAGCGAAGCCAATGCCCACCATGTCCAGTGGGGCAGCGCAGACATAAACGATGGGGGTGAGTCACTTTTAAACTACCTCCTAACAACTAACCTACTTATATGCTATAAAGGTAGGGAGCCATTACCAAAAACCGTAAGGAAGTACTAGACATAGCTTTATGCAGTGAAAGCTTAACTGAGATGGTGGAGGGTTGGCGGGGTTGGGTTGGTTGGAAATAGTATTGAATTTCTCTCCAACTAGCCCAATACTACGCAAAGACTTAAAAACACAGATTGGAGCTACTATAAACAGCTACTTGCAGACAAGCTCTCTAGCTTAGCCCCTACAGAACCTGAATGTACCGAGGATCTAAAAAAAATGGTCAACTTATTTACCTCGACCTGCTCAGAGATCCTAGGTCAGGCGTGCCCTGATCCTAAGCCGCGGGGTAAATGTAAACCACACACCCGCCTCGCAAATCTTGCAGGAAGCAATTCAATACGGCCAAAAGGCTTAGCTGTGAGCTTGAATGGCAGGAGTACAAGCGGTTATTCCGGGCCTATAAAAAAGCTCTGAGGGAAGCAAACAGATCTTCCTGGAGGGGTTTTTGTAGTGGCATCGAAGGTATTTCCGAAGCTGCCAGGCTGCGAAAACTTCTCTCCAGATCTCCTAACCCGATGGGCTTACAAAAGCACGATGGAACCTGGACCTCCACGGTAAAGGAAACCCTTGAGCTACTCATAGATACCCACTTTCCTGGGAACATAGTTTTAGGGGAAAACTCTCCTTCTGTAACTTCTTCCTACGCAGTGAACATACCCAACTCGGAAGAAAGAGTCAGATGGGCAATACAAAGTTCTAAACCATATAAAACTGCAGGACCAGATGGTTTAATACCTGCACAATTAATTAAGACACTGGATGTGTCTGCAAAATGGCTTCTAATTATTTTCAAGGCCAGTTTCAAGTTTAATCACATACCGCTCGGGTAAAATGTTTAGCAGCATTTCTTTGGAAATTTTAGAAGCACCAACTTCTGCAGAACGTTGTGATGATGGGAAGACTGCTCTGCCGCCAAATTCTGCCATTCGATGAAGAAGTTCGTTTCCACGTTCAAGAAGCTTAATTTCACGCCTTAGCAGCTGTACCTCTCGCTCGTTACGTTCGCCGTTGATGCTGTTGCTTTGGCCGTCGATATCGCCATCGTTGTTGTTGCTTTGGCCGTTGATGTCGCCGTCGTTGTTTTGGCTGTTGCCGCCGTCGTTTCTTTTGTTGTTGTTGTCATCGCCTACTTCGATTTGAATATTCGGGGTTGTTTCACATCGTACTACTTGCAGTTGGCTGTTTGTATGCATGTTTTGTGCACCTCTTTGTATGTCTACCCAGCTATCATCGTACCCAGTAGGGCATACACCACGTTCGTTTGCTGGCACTGAACTGATGCGTAGAGCGAGTGTGCTCTTGTTTCCGCTTGTCGGAAACGCTAATTTACAGTCTTACAAAATTTTTATTACCACTTTTAATTTCTTAAATTTGTTATTTCAATTGCCTGCACCTTACAGTCCACTTTAAGTATCAGTTTTTTTTTATTTTTTAGTTAACTTTTTCTTCACTTTGTCTTTCCCCGAACTCCCACCTTTTCCGTAAAATTTTTGCCTTTTTCAATCTTCAATTGCTTATACTTTCATTTGCATGCACTTCACTGCTTTTGTTGTCAATTGTCTTTGTTTTCACTTTCAATTTGTGTTCTTTAAACTTTTTCAATATAATTTTTAGTTCATTTATTTATGTAATTTGATTTAAACACAAACGCGCTCAGAGAGTGGATTTCAAATCTCACTTCTGAGTTGAAGACGACCGACCACTTTCAATGTCAACTTTATTATGAAATCAGTTCGCTGTACAAAGATGCTTACAAGCTATGATACTTATGTGCATATATCTATGTATGTATGTATGCATATACATACATACGTATACAAACTTACAAAAGCGAGACAGAATTCTAGAGAAACTTACATAGTAACAATGAATAGTATACATATAAGCATGTATGTATGTACAAGTATGTACAATAAAGTATGATGTACAGTCATTTCAGTTTTTCCACAAAAACATCACAACTATGACACACATAAATATCATGACACATATGGTAAACAAACATTTCATACATATACCCAAAGACATACAGCGAAGTGAAACATGAGTATTTTCACTTGCTCCACATACAGTTCATTGTTAAGGTACTTGACCGTACTTAAAAGGTAAACAATAGCAAGTCAAATTTCTTTCTTTCTGTTTTCGATATGTCAAATATCATAAATGGGAGAAATGCAATGTGTTTAAAATTGATGACGATGCTAAATTCTGATTGGTCAATAGATAAGTAAATGCATTTGTAACATGAACAAAAAGCAGAACACCATGTTAAATAGGGCATTTTGGACATATGAATGAAATGCAAGATGTGTCAGATAATTTCTAGATAATTTGTAAATTAGTATATAAGTTGTAAAATTTATAATAAAAACTCAGATTCAGTTTTATACTTGAACTTGCTTGTCTTGTAATTTTACTGTCTGCCGAGTTTTGAGCCTCGCTTTACAAACCAAGGCTCCTATTGCATTAGTCGCGCTTTCATGCTAATGCAATAGCTATCCAAACGCTAAAAACACCACCTAACATATTATATGGCGATCCTGCCCTACCTAACTGAAATCCTAGTAGAATCCTTCTTACATGGATGAAGAATTCCATAAACTTTTTAAAGACTTGGTTGATAGACTTGCAGTGGAGGAGTACAATCCCACTGAGGGCGTGGAAATCCAAGCACCACCCTACATTCCTATCCCGAAACATTGTGGACCACAGCCTATAACAATCGAGCAATACCGAGAGAGAAACCAGTCGAGAAAGCAACGTCCGGAACAGCCAGCAGCACCAACTAAAAAAAAGGCGAAGGGCGGCAAAAAGAAGCGGCTAAACAGAGAAAAAGCGGAGTTAAGGCGTTTAATAGACCTCAGCTGTGGAAGACAAAGGAAATTGTTTTATAATCAATTGAGAGAATTAGAGAAAAAACAAGATATTAATAAATAAATAAATTATGGGTTGGTGGAATAAAGTGAGTAACGCAATTCTCATTGCAATTGCTGGTTACGAAGTAGGTAATAACAACCAAAAACCAAAAGATAACAATGAGAAAGAATATTGGACTTTGGTATCAGCTATAATTTTCGTGATAATTTTGATTATATGTATTTCAAAATTAAAGAGTTATTATAAAAGTTATGTTAATAAGAAAGTAAACAACAATATTGTTTAAATGATGTCACGTAAAATTAAATATTAAATCAAATTATATGAAAAAAAAAAAATATTATAATGTTTTGTAAATGGACCAATTCATAGATCGTTTGACTAGAATTATCACTAATTTGAGAAAATCAGGTAGCAGAGGATATACTAACAACACATTAGTTTTAAAATTAGAAGAGGTAGAGCTAGTTAAAAAACAATTTATAGAATTTAGCACTGGTAAGGAAATAAAAAAAGAATTCATAGAGAAATTTTACAAATATTATGAAACAGCAAAGACATTATTAAAACAAAAATTAGACACAGATTCAACTCACAGCATGTCAGATTTAGAAAAGGAGACAGAAAATTCAAACATACCTCCTGAAAATTCAAACTTAGCTCCTGAAAATTCGAATTCAAGTTCAAACTCTTCATTCAATATGGCATCATTCAATATAGAACTATCATTAAAAAGTATACCAGAATTTTCTGGAAATTTTAAAGATTTAACATCATTTTTAAAAATCGTTGAAATAATTTACAATTCTTTAACAAATGACGCGAAAATACTACTCATAGATTTTGTCGTTAATGTGAAATTAACATCAAGTGTTAGAACTGCTGTAAGTACTAGCGAAATTAATGACTTCAATAGTCTTAAAAATTCACCTCAATCAAGATTTAAGTCTACAAAAACAATATCACAAATACAACTAACTTTGAGTAAATTCTTGCAAAAGAACATGAAAATACAAACATATAAAGAAAAGCTTCTAGAATTGAGAAACTCCGAAGGTCCGGAGATGAACAATCAAAATTTAATCATTCATCCTCCGGAACAGAATTAAATAAAATTAATTCTCTTTCTAAAAACACTACTAATTATATACAATTAGACATAGGATCAAAAACTAATTTAACATTTTTAATAGATACAGGGGCTGATATTTCATTATGCAAATTAGGTAAATTAAATGAAGAACTTTTTATTGATAAATTACAATCATGTTCATTTTCTGGTATAACTAATGAAAAAATTAAATCTATTGGAATCACAGAATTAAATTTTAATTTATATGATAACGGAGCAAAGCACAATTTCCACATAGTCGATGATAATTTTCCAATACCAACGGACGGAATCTTAGGAAGAGATTTTTTCACAACATTTTTATGCAAAATTGATTATGAAACATTCACGATTTCATTAACTTTACAAGAAACAGAAATTACAATTCCCATGAAATCTAGAAGAAAATAGAGATTACTACATAAAAATAGAAAAACGATCTGAATTAATATATCCAATACAATTAAATTTAACAGAAGATAGCATTATTTTAAGTAAAGAATTAGAGTCAGGTATTTTTGTAGGAAATACAATAGTTCCAGGAAAAGGCATTAGTCATGTTAAATTTCTAAATACAACAAATGAAGATGTAATATTAAAAAATATTAATTTTGAAATAGAACCATTACACAAATACGTTTTTCTCACTAAATCACAAAATCACAATAAACAAAACAATAAAGACAGATTTAGCAAACTATTACAAACGTTGAAAATTGACAAAAATGACAGAAAACAAAGGATGAATTGATAACAATTTTTAAAGACTATCAAGACATATTCCACTTAGAAGGCGACGTTTTAACAGCAAATAACTTTTATACACAACATCTTAACTTAACAGATAAAACACCGGTTTACATTAAAAACTATAGACTTCCACAAACTCAAATAGAAGAAATCAATCAACAATTCAAAAATTAATTGATGACGATATCATTGAACATTCAACCAGTCCATACAACTCACCATTACTTGTTGTACCAAAGAAAAGCGATGGAGACAAAGATAAATGGCGACTTGTAGTAGATTTTAGGCAATTAAATAAGAAAATAGTTAATGATAAATTTCCACTTTCAAGAATTGAAGATGTATTAGATAAATTAGGAAGAGCAAAATATTTTTCAACTCTAGATATGACAAGTTCGTTTCATCAAATTAACTTAGATAAAGAATCAAGAAAA
>NW_023458559.1:24144030-24147106 GCF_013731165.1 Rhagoletis pomonella | reverse complement strand
TATTATTATTATTATTATTATTATTATTAATATTGTTGTCGCGACGTCACCATCACTGTAATTAGGTAAAAGAAAGATATTTAAATGACCTCGTCGAGGCCATAATATACTCGGTCTTTCCCCTTCTCCAGGAGCTCGAGTGACTCCTTGTTTAGGGACAAAACTACCTGCCTTGAAGGGCCATCAGCGCCCTCGACTCGGATGACCCTCCAATCACTCCTCGGAAGGGCTGGGTTCATCATTTGAAGCATCTTTAGGATGCTCTCTGGTGCCGAAGGTGTCGTCGGTACCCAAGCCCTTGCTCTTGGTCTGACTGGAATATCCTTCCAGTCTACAACCTCCAACCTAGCCCCTGGATAGACAGGGCCTATCCTTGCAACGGCAGCCTTGTACAGCGCCACCGATCTCGGATCCTCGCAGGCGACCACTTTTACGTGGCCCTAGTACCAACCAGCGTCTTTGCAAGCTGGAGGGGTTCCGCGGCTCTCCAGCAGAACATCAAAAATGTCATTCGCCAAGGCTGCCTTCATACACCTCCACTGGTCCTTCGGTATGGACCCGAGCTCGTTGCATCGGTCCAAAACCCCTATGAGGATTCGGTCCCTCGGCAATGCTAGGTCTGCCCATCCAGGAGTGTGGCCGGACTCTCTTGGGTGTAGGATATATTTCCTCCACCGACCTTTGTCGCTTTGACGGGGGTACCCGGTTTTCCACCGAAGTCCCGAGATTGACTTGGAAGTTGCGCAGTAGAGCTTTCGCCCTTTCCACCGCTTCCTTCGCGCTCTGGGGCAACGTATCCAATGGGACACCGTCGTACTTCTTTAGCATCCTCGCGGTCTTACGCTTTTCAGCGTACATACCCCGCTCAGACTCGATTTCCTGGGTGGCGTGGCCCAAAGTTTCCATTGTTGCCACGCCTCCGGTGATTTCTTTTGTGGCCACTTGTCGCCCTCCACTCTGGCCAGGCCGTGAGGCCTCTGCTTCTGTGGTGGTATATTTCGCATCCTTGCCGGCATTTGATGGGCCCCCAGCACCCATAGCCGCAGATGGATTTGCCGTTTCCTACACAATCCCTGCAGCCTTGCTGGTGCTAGGCCCCACCATAACACCCGTAGGCACGGGCTGGCGTGAAGTGGCCCCACATCCAGCCCGGAAGAGCTCCTTGTGGAGCGAAGCGGCGCATATGGCGCTTGCGCCTGCGCGGTCTTTCCCCGATTTGGGGAAGACGAAGTTTTTAATAATTTTTTTGTTTTTGTTTGGTTTTTTTTAGGTTGTGATTCATCTTGTTCGTACGACCACCTGCTCGACGAGACAAGCGCAGTAGTCTGCGTAGTATGTGGGGAAATCATACGGTACACCGCGACAGCGCCCCTTGCCGCTGTAAGGCCACCGTTACTCCCTGACGCGGCCGGGTGTCAGGAAGGCGCCGTTAAAATACAGCCGGTCTGTTTTGCCCCTGGCTTTAAACCATCCAATGGGCATGGTGTCGCGTAACACCCTGGATTAGGGGGAGGAATTGGGTTGTTGGGATAGGAAAATAAGGAGGGATAAGGGCAGGAGTAATCGTCGGTGCGGTAATCTCTACATAGGAGACTGTGTAAGCTCGTGTCTTACACAGGTTCCCATGCGGAGCCTCCCTCTTTGTTCGTTCTGATATAGAAAGCCCCTAATGGGCCCCCATGTCACCACCGCTTCATACCCACGCCAAGGAGACTAACATCGATGAGGGTAGGTTAGGGTGATTCAAAATTTGAACTGTTTCGAATTTCGACTGGGAACGTTCGGATTCTTGAAAATAATAGGGAAGACAAGTTCTTTATAAAATTTCAGCTTATTTGAACAAGATTTAGAGGTCGCTCAACGCTGTTGTTTGTTTTCCGGAAACTGCAGATTTTAAATGCATCTTTATAAAAAAATAGGTATATTTTAATCAAATCTTGTCGGATTTCCTTCCGAACTGTCAAAAACAATGCTTGTTTTTGCTAATCACTTTTGGCATGCATGTTGTTGAAGCTTTGAGCGAGCGCCACTCCACGCTCTGCGGTATCGTTTACAACTTTTAAATTCCTTAAAAGTGATTTTATCTGTGAATTATATTTGCCACCGCTGCAAAATTTTCCACCCGTCCAAAAGTTTTTGATTGTGTTGCTTTAATTGTCATTTGACATTTATTGAACAAGGAAACTTATTTAATAAGATTATGAAGTTTTATAGTACAACAGATATAGGGACTCTTGTTTGTGCTAAAAATAATAATTTAGTGATAAAACGAATTGGAAACCGGACGTAAGTCTGTTGAAGTTTTTAATATAAAGTGTCTAAAAAAATATATAACTTGTTTCTTAATTTCCTGAAATATAATGCTGAAAACTGGACAACAAACGAGAATTATAATAAATAAAAATATAAGGAACTTAAAAGTTATAAACGATACCGCAGAGCGTGGAGTGGCGCTCGCTCAAAGCTTCAACAAATGCATGCCAAAAGTGAGGAGCAAAAACAAGCATTGTTTTTGACAGTTCGGAAGCACCGAGAAACTATTCCAAGTGCGAGAAAAAAAGATGTTATTAAACACTTGCACCGTGTGTAGTAGGCAACACTGTATTAATGTTTGTTCTTTTTATGTAATACACACTGTATTCATTTGGATATAAGTATATATGTACATACATGCCTATATATGTGCATACATCTTACTATCTTACTAATATTATAAATGTGAAAGTTTGTATGTTTGGATGTTTGGGAAATCATCACGCGGAAACAACTGAACGGATTTGCATGAAATTTGGTACGCAGATAGCTTATGCGTTGCCACCTGTTAAAAAAGTTTAATTTATTTAATTTTTGCGGGAACGACTGAATGGATTTGCATGAAAATTTGCACACAGATAGCTTATGACGTAGATTGGAAAATAGGATACTTTTCTTAAGAGTTGCCACCTGTTAAAAAAGTTTCATTAAATTAATACGCGGAAATGACTGAATGGATTTGCATGAAATTTTGCAAGCAGAGAGCTTATGACCTACAGTGGAAAATAGGCGAATTTTTTGGAAGAGTTGCCACCTGTTAAAA
>NW_023458559.1:24142406-24143930 GCF_013731165.1 Rhagoletis pomonella | reverse complement strand
TCCTTTTCGGTATCCGATACCGATTATTTACATTAAACCCTCGCCATAATGTGCATTTCAGGTTTAAAAAAAACTTTCATTACTAATTTATATGATATCGGCTAAAACACTTGAACTTATCGCCACAGAAAAATATTATTTTATCAGTTTTAACCTTAGTCGATCCAAGGTTCAAGAAAAATACTTTGACGGATGAAGAAGCCTTTCAGGGGAGAGATTCTGTTGCCAGTTAGCGACAAGTTTCGGATCGATATCGCACTTGTTGACTTACAGATATTTGATATCAAACGTCGACAAAACCGATACCGATTCGAAAATTGTCGTTAACTGGTTACAGAATCTGTCCCAGGCCTACAAAAATGATATCGTCCGATTCAGCTGGAACAAAAATGCTACAAACAAGTAAGGGTTTCTCTGTATTATGGCATCGAACCGACATATATACATCTTTCATTTGAATCATTAAAAAAGCTCTATTGGCGGGTTTTGTTAGGCGTTTTTTCCATATTTTTGGCCTATGTGCGCTTTTATTCGAAACCTAAATGTTTCGGTACCGAGTATCGAGAGTATTGGGTACTTAAAAGTATTGACTCAGCACATCACTACTGCTGTCTTCTCTACTATGACGTCACCAAAACAGCTGATTCTGTCAAAATCACTGAGAGCCCAGTAGCGGTATCGTCATCGGCGCCACCTCTGTATTCTCTCCACCGTGCTAGAAAACACTATATTTAATACACCATTAGCACTGTTTCTGAAAGATTTCTCTTTATTTTATCTTAAGACTCGATTCTTGGGACATTGGATGCTGTACCCGAGTGGCCAGATTAGAAAAAGAAAAGCTACCTTTAAACTCTATTAACTCGTAAACTATCAGCTTTTACAAAAAAATGTATATAACCAAAATGGTTATACTGGTCGATATCTTTACGAATGTGCAGCATTTAACCCTTTAATGCAGAGTCTGTCATATATGAAAGGCTTTTTAACCGTTTCAAGGCAGAGGCAAAATGGTTCTCAATATGTTTTCAACATACTTTTTATTTATTTTTATTTTTTGTTTCTTTTTATTTTTAATATTTTTATTTTTTTATTTTTTTTTCAATTCAAAAACAATTCTTGCTTCAATTCAAAAACAATTCTTGCTTTTTGCATTGCGTAATTTTAACTGGGATTCAGATTACAATCTCCCCCCTTACACAAGTCGTCTAAAGCTCATAAATTTGCCTACACTCGCAAGCCGTAGAGAAATCCTAGGTATAATATTTATCGTAAAATGAATGACAGGCTTGATTAATAGCCCGGCCCTCCTGGCTGAGGTAAATTTTAATGTTCCTTCTCGAGTGTCAAGACACTTTCGACCTCTATTTTTAAAGCCATGCAAAACTAATATTGAACTAAACGAATCATTCCGTGGTTTATGTCAGGATTTTAACTGTCATTCCAGCACGTTTGACGTATCGGACTCGATTTTTACTATAAAGAAAACTATTATTTCCACTCTCAATAATTGAAATACTATCT
>NW_023458559.1:24131007-24142396 GCF_013731165.1 Rhagoletis pomonella | reverse complement strand
ACCAACGACGATTTAACACGGCTATAAATAATGACAGACAAACAGAAACTATTCAGAACAAAAAATGACACTGATGGCACAACGCCGAAACCGGTTTGTCTCCAAACCAAATTTGACAAGGGATGACGGAAAATCGTTCCACATTACATCACAATAATACAATAAATAAATACACGTGCATTTGATTAACAGGAAGACAAACATACAAGCATTCAGTATTTACAAGGAGTGCCAGCTACTGCCGAAATTCGTCCACTTTTCTGGGTTTTTAAGACTTTCGAAGATTTGTTGCTATTCGTTTTAGGTGCTGTATTCATCTACTTATCAGTCTTCGCCTTAACCTTCGTGCTTGTTTTCGTCGCTGTCTTCATATTCGTCTTCGGAATGCATCCGTTTCATCTTATACTAGGTTCACATATAGGTAGATTACACTGGACCACAAATTTCAACTTTTTCTCTTTACCAGAAACGGCGTTATGAAATTCTTATGTAAAATCACCCCCTGATTCCGAAAAGCAAGGTTATTTTTAATTCTATGGTACCGTTTTTGAGATATTTGCAATTTACCGTTTTTGCAAAAAAAAAAAAATTGGGTCCACTTTATCATATATATCTCAAGAACGAATTAAGCAATTCCAAAACGGTTTGAAGCATTTAAAAGGTCTTAAAATTTTCTATAAACTGTGCATACAACACTTTTTGCTAGGCCCTGTAGATTCAAAGATAACGAACAATCATTACCGATTTTTTCAATTTTTTTTGTAAAAATATAAAAAAAAATTGTACTTTGCGGGGAAGGATCTCGAAAACCTTTTATTTTTTTGC
Source organism: Rhagoletis pomonella (assembly GCF_013731165.1). Classification (NCBI taxonomy): domain Eukaryota; kingdom Metazoa; phylum Arthropoda; class Insecta; order Diptera; family Tephritidae; genus Rhagoletis; species Rhagoletis pomonella. Next base: position 24,141,571 of record NW_023458559.1, on the reverse strand, counting down.
AGATTTTTTTTTCTCCCTAAGCTCTGTTGTATTACAAAAAAAATAAGCTATCATCGAAGAAAATCGATGCAAAACTACGTAAGTTATAAGCGATCAAATAAAAATACCCAGGTTGCGCAACTTCAATGTATGTACCTATACATACATACATATATTAAAGGTATAAAGTGCAAGTGAGATATTATCCGGATAAACGAATAACACCATAACAATGATAACACTTTTTCTTTAAATAAATCAAATAGTACTTTTAATACTCGAATTGTATTATAGTAGGTAGAGTGGTTGCATCGAAAGGAAGAGTGGTTGGGTTCGAAACCTGCTGTAGGCATGTAGTTATAAACATGTATTTCCGTCAGTTATGGGTAAGTATGCAGGTAGATTTTCAAAATTATAAGACACAGAAAATTTCTAAAGCCTACATCTAAAACAGGTAGTATTTTCTTTTCCCGGCTTGTTATAAAAAGGAACCTTTCTGTCTAGGTAAGATTTGATTTTTTCAATTTTATTCTTGTTCCGAGTATAAATATGAGTTAATGCGCTTTGAAACTTCATAACATCTTCAAGGCTCGCCGGAGATAGTTCAGTTCATAAGTCTAATTTCAAAACCGTGATTTATTAAAAAAAATAAAATGAGTAAAAGGACGCGAGAATTTGAGTGTAATAAGGATCCAGATATGTTCTGTTTCATGTGTGGCCAATATACTATCATAAGGCGACGACGAGTGTTCTCAGATCATATCAAAACTTTATACTCCAAGTATTTTGGAATTGAGCCTAAAAATGCTGAAAAACCATGGACACCGAACACTTTGTGTACATCGTGTCGAGTAGAATTGATTCAGTGGGAATCGGGACAACAAACAAAATTTGATACACCAATGATATGGAGAGAACCTACTTGCCATTCAATAGAGTGTTATATTTGTCAAACAAAAGTACTTGGCGTTGGAAGATCAAGAGGAGTAACCTATGCTAGCGTACCTACAGTGACATTTCCAGTACTACATTCAACGGCAGTTGCGGATCCAGTTCCATTGTCAACAGTAACATCTGAGTGCGGGGGATCAAGTTGTACTGAATTTCGCATGGAAAACGAAAGAAACGTTCTGTCACAAGCACAACTTAATGATTGGATAAGAGATTTGGAACTATCCAAGGAAAAGGCCGAGATCCACACTTCTCGTATGCAACAATTTAAATTTGTGTCATCCGATGTTAAGGTGACATATAGTAGAACTCGTCACGAACCATTTTCCAAACACTATACCAAGAAAGACAGTATATGCTACTGCAACGACATCCCTGGTTTATTCAAAGAGTTTGGTCAAACATATGATTCAAAAGAGTGGCGATTGTTCATAGACGGCAATAAACTGAGTTTGAAGGCTGTATTATTGCATATTGGTAACAAAAAGCCTTCTATCCCGATTGCACATGCAGTAAATACAAAGGAAACCTACGAGGAAATGAAAAAAATACTCAAATTTATCAAATATGAAGAGCATGTTTGGAAAATATGTTCTGATCTCAAAGTCGTTGCAATGCTATGCGGTCTACAAAGTGGCTACACCAAGCACTGCTGCTTCGTCTGCAAGTGGGATAGCCGAGCTCGTAAGGACCACTACGTCAGAAAGGATTGGCCGGAAAGAGTCGAGTTTACCGTTGGTGTGGATAACATCAAATACACCCCTCTTGTCAAGAAAGAGAAAATCATACTTCCACCCTTACACATCAAGCTCGGTCTCATTAAAAACTTTGTTAAGGCTTTGGACAAAGAAGGCGAAGCATTCGACTATTTGAAAACAGTTTTTCCAGATATTTCTCAAGCCAAGATAAAGGAAGGTATTTTTGTTGGACCACAAATAAGAAAGTTGATCAACAATAATCAATTCAAAGGACTACTCTCATCAGTTGAGGCAGCAGCGTGGGAATCCTTTGAAAAGGTCGTTGCTTCTTTTCTCGGTAGACACAAAAGCCCTAACTACGAGCAGATAGTGAACGACCTAATCAATAATTATGCGAAAATGGGCGTAAATATGTCTTTAAAAATTCACTTTCTCCACTCACATTTGAGCTTTTTTCCGGCAAATCATGGCGACGAAAGTGATGAACATGGCGAAAGGTTTCATCAGCAAATGAAATTAATTGAGAATCGATATCAAGGATTCTGGGACGTCGCAATGATGGGTGATTACTGCTGGTTTCTCATAAGAGAAACCGATCCTAAACTGAATAAGCGTCAAAGTAGAACACATAATTATTTCGACAACATAGTAAAATCAAATTAAGATAAAGATTGTTAGAATATAGTATAAACATAAATAAATTAAAAAAAAAGTTAAAAATATGGGTAATTTCATTCATAAATTGAACTTTTAACTCAATAGAAACAGAGCATAGCTAGATATTTCACTCTTCTTTATACCATACATACGTTTTGAGGTATACGTTGAAATTGCGCAACCTGGGTATTTTTATTTGATCGCTTATAACTTACGTAGTTTTGCATCGATTTTCTTCGATGATAGCTTATTTTTTTTGTAATACAACAGAGCTTAGGGAGAAAAAAAAATCTGCAAAAAAATAAAAGGTTTTCGAGATCCTTCCCCGCAAAGTACAATTTTTTTTATATTTTTACAAAAAAAATTGAAAAAATCGGTAATGATTGTTCGTTATCTTTGAATCTACAGGGCCTAGCAAAAAGTGTTGTATGCACAGCTTATAGAAAATTTTATTACCTTTTAAAAGCTTCAAACCGTTTTGGAATTGCTTAATTCGTTCTTGAGATATATATGATTAAGTGGACCCATTTTTTTTTTTTTTTTCAAAAACGGTAAATTGCAAATATCTCAAAAACGGTACCATAAAATTAAAAATAACCTTGATTTTCGGAATCAGGGGGTGATTTTATATACGAATTTCATAACGGCGTCTCTGGTAAATTTTGGCCGTCGACCAGTGTTATCCGCATTTTCGAGCTTAACACCCTAATCTGTAATTCGAACAAGAGATTAGAGAGAAGAGAGAGATTAGCCATATAAAATTCGTCCCTTGTTAATCTGTAATTATAGAATAATCTCAGATTTAACCGATAATTTTTCGGTGTCCATCGTAGTCTTATCGATTGTGTTTGAGAAAAAGAGGAGAAATGCTAAATGTAAAAGTAAACACAAATAGACGCTAGCAAGGAAAAGAGGTTTGTAAAGGTATTTTTAATAAAATCTTAAGGTAAAATATATTTATATTGCTTAATATAGAAGAAAAACGTGATCACGGTGGCACAGAAAAGAAACATAACTTTTCCTTGAGATGTGAGAATAACATCACAACAAATTTGACGGCTAATAATCTGAGGTTTGCCTGTGTAAACGGGGTGATTAAAAAGCGAGCTTCGATTGAGATAATAATGATAATACTTTTAGTAATGTTATTCATAGTCTATGTATTCGTCGTCATATTATTCTTTGACTTCGTCGTCGCATTTGTTTTAGTCGCAGTATTCGCATCCTTTTTCGAATCGTATGCTATTCCTCTTCGTATTTTTCATTGTCGTCGCGTTCGTATTCGTTTTCGACTTTGTTTTCGTTACAGTGCTGTCTTGTACTCGTCTACGTAATCGCCTTAGTATTCGTCTTCATCTCATGTTCGTACTCGCGTTCGTCTACCTATTCATATTTGTGTTGTTCGTATACTTAATTATTTTCGTATTCATATTGGTCGTGTCCTTCTTCGTATTCGCGTTCGTCTTAATCGTCATATTTGTCTTAGCTTGCTCTTCGTAATCTCATTTGTCTTTGGCTTAGTATTCCGTTTCGTATTCGTCTTCGTTTTGAAATACAATAGAATTAAAGGATTTTTGTAACAACAACTAGACACAAATTCGGAAACTTTTACGCGGCCATTTCAGCCGGAATTTACCATCAACTTTAAAACCATAAGAACTCTCGTCATCTACATACGCAAAAATGTCTTTCTAATGGTGCTTTTGATTTCAAAACCGGTGCAGTAGAACCGCTAAACGAAGGCAGAACAATTTGCGTTAGCGTATTAAAATGTACAGGTATACGTATATATACATAGAACAGAATTCAGTCGCTCATCAAAGGAAGGATTTTCGCGCCGTAAATTCTCTTCGGACTTAAAAATTGTGCGTAAAGGGTCAAGTCGTCAAAGCAGACGTAAAAACTTGAAGTTTTGAAATTTATGATTCATCTGTAACTGAAGTCAAGCAAAGTCAGGCGCTTCGCTTACATTTTCTTCCGGGTTACGTTTATACATACATATGTATGAATGTATGTACATTGCAATTTAAGTCCAATGCGAAGCGTTCAAATCTACTTTTTTGTTTCAGAGAGCCAAATATGCTCACAAACAGATACTAGGGCGTGACTGCGTGTCTCTTAGAAAACTGTTGGTGTGTGTTTTTTGGTCCTTAGTTTGCCCGTCAATCTGTTTATTCGTTTTGGTCCATTATACAGAACGTTTTCTATTTTGTCTCGACTGGCCTGTCGCAGTCTCGGTTTGCCCATTAAATTGCACTTTTCTCACAAATTGACTTAATGCCATTTGCTTGCGTTCCACTGCTGCAACAACTATCACGATTGTTGTTACAAAAGCAATAGCAAGGCTACTGCTACTGCTACAATTGTCACTGTTAATGTAACCAAGTAAGTACATATATAACTAGTATGCCATTTGCAAGTGAATTTGGTGTCCGTTGGGTATGGAATGTCGGTTGTTCCCTTCGGTCTCGTAATGATGTGGTAATGTGCACCACTATTTGCACTTTTAGTTGCCTCAAAGCATTTGAGAACTTATTCTTTTCTAAGTGTTTGAAATATTTTGGGTGGTAGACTTGAAATATTAAATACGATTGCTTAGTTTTTTACTTACTTAGGTCAATAAATGTTTATAAATTTGGTGCTTAAAAGAATGTGGGTACGTACATATGTATGTACATATGTGTCATGACCTCTTAGAGAAAGGATTGATGAAGTGAATTACTTAACTGTACGGACCATTGAAATAAGCATGATCGTTAAAATAAGCCTTGAAAACCCTGAATAAGCAAAATAAGCAATTCCATGCAAATGCTTGAACTTTCGGCCCTGCAGGGCCCCAGCATATGATATATAAATTGTAATTTTATACGTATATATATCATAGTGAAGAAAACAGTATTAATTTTCATTGTTGACACATTTGGTCTTTGAATTATACTCATTTCACCACTGTGCAGTACGATTACTCTGTGCTGACCAACACATTCGCAAGGTCAATTTTGCCAATACATATGTATTTCCATTTTTCCCTATTTCATGCCACTGCTACTTGTCAAGCATAATCACTAAAGGCTCGATTACCTGAGTTACCAGAAAGTTATTTAAAGAAAAGCAACCATCACAAACATAACGAGCTTACTTTACTCTGGGCGCCAGGTTACTCAGGAGTACCTGGTAATGAGACATCTGACCATTTGAACAGAATTGGCTCAGAGCAGGCATTCCTCGGTTCCCAACCAGTTTTAGCACACCCACTTTCGGCCACTGAAGCAACCATCAGAAACTGTGTGAATACTTCGCTCAGCAATGACTGGGAGGCATCGAGGGGATGCAGGTGGGCAAAACTCACGTTGCCTTCAATATCAGAAAGTCTTTCTAGTTTTTTGCTCTCACTGAGCAGACGACACGTAAATGACAAGTCCGTTTGCCCATCCTGCCTTGAAGAGGATAATAATATCCCAACGGTTTTTACCCTCCATTCCCGCCCATCCGCACGAGGGGCGCAGTCCGCATGACGTACGGAACCAATATTTTAAATTTTTGTGCCAAGTCACGATGGGCAGGAGTTTGTTAAGTGTCGAGATCTAAAACTGTTCAGCTACAGAACTAAATTCATCAGCTGATTTTGTGTATTTATGTCAATAATTCACTTATTGAGAGAGGAGAGTATCGCTTTCTTAATGCTGAAAAGCGGATCTGATATATCAAACGTGCTGGAATGGGAGTTAAAATCCTGGCATAAGCAACGGAGTGGGTCGTGCAATTCAAAATTGGTTTTACAAGCTTTCAGAAATATGGGACAAAAGTGTCTTGATACGCGTGACGGAACATTAAAGCTTACATCAGCCAGAAGAGACGGACTTGAAATTGAGCCTGTCAGTAAATTAACCATAAAAATTATACCAAGCATTTCCCTGCGACTGGCAAGTGTAGGAAGGTTAATAAGTTTTAAGCGACTCGTATAAGGTGGAAGACTATATTGAGAATCCCATCGGAAATTTCTTAAAGCAAAAAGTAGGAATTGTTTTTGAATTGATTCTATCTTGCCTGAGTAAATTTGATACTTTGGATTCCAAACCACCGAGCCGTATTCCAGAATCGGCCTAATTAATGTTGTAAACAGGGTTTTAGTGATATAAGGGTCACTAAATTCTTTTGACCATCGTTTCACAAATGCAAGTACACCTTTAGCCTTGTTGACTGTCACATTAATGTGAAGATTAAAATTAAGCTTAGGATCCATTGTGATACCAAGGTCCACAAAATTGTATACCTGTTCCAGGTTATGGTTACCTATTATATAAGAAACTGGCAGAACAGCTCTTCGCGAGAAGCACATTACTTTACATTTCTTAAGATTTAGAGGCATAAGATTTACTTTACACCAGTAAGCCATGCTGTTTAATTCTGATTGTAGCAAAGACCTTTCTTCAATTGAAACGTACGATTTATAAAGTTTTACATCATCTGCATACATTAAAATTTTGGAGAATTTTATATCTGTAGAAATATCGTTTATAAAAAGCAAGAACAGAACCGGGCCTAGGTGGCTACCCTGAGGGACTCCTGAAGTAACATCAATGACGTCAGAGATAGTATTTTTAAACAATACCCTTTGTGATCTATCATAGAGGTATGAAGAGATCCAACGTAGAAAATTAGGTGGAAGACCAAGAAGATCAAGTTTATAGATGAGCAACGAGTGGCACACTTTGTCAAATGCTTTACTGAAATCAGTATATATAACATCAACAGTTTTGCTCTCACTAAATGCTTTTGAGATATAGGATGTTAATTCAAGTAAATTTGTAGAAGTTGATTTGCCCTTGCAAAATCCATGTTGACTGTATGAAATGCTTGAAGTGATAGAATGCGTCAACCGATTTGTTATAATTGCTTCAAATAATTTAGGAATTGCAGAAAGCTTAGCTATGCCCAGGTAGTTCTCCACTGAAGAGCGGCTACCGCTTTTATGTAAGGGGGTTATGAACGATTCCTTCCATACAGTTGGAAAAACGCCCTCTTTAAGAGACAAATTAAATAAGGCTGTTAACGGCTCATAGAGATAATCAGCATAATTTCTAAGAAAACAAGTGGGAATCTGGTCAGGACCATAACTAAAAGACTGCTTTAAAGACTTCAGGTAAACTAAAACATCATCGGGAGATATTATAGGGATATGTATTGAGTTAATTGGACTTAGTTTAAAAGGATAGTCAAAGCATGCTTGGGAGTTAGTGGAATAATTGGATTTAAAAAACTGAGCGAACATGTTAGAAATTGTTTGATTATCACCAGAGACGGTATTTTGATACTTCATGGCGGAAGGAAACCCACGTACATTTCGCTTGGAGTTTACGAAATCATAAAATGATTTGGGGTTATATATTATACGTCGTTTGATTTTACACAAGTAATCTTTATAACACTTTTTGTTTAATTCAAAGAACCTGTGACGCAAAAGTGAGTATTTTACATAGTATGAGTGTAAGCCGGTTTTTTTGTGTAATCTAAAATAACGTGACTTTCTGTTTTTCAAGTTTCTCAGTTCTTTAGTGAACCATAACTGTGTTTGTTCTTCAGGAACACACATGCGTTGAGGCACATACTTTTCAAATAATCTATGTACAGTACAATTAAAATGTGCAACGCTTTGCTCAACTTTTTCTTTGTATATAGGCCACGATAATTTAGACAATCCTATATTCAGTTTTTTAAAGTTGGCTTTCGAAAAATCAAAGGGAATATTTGGTTCGTATGTTTGGACATCGCAATTTTGACCATCGTTTATAATTTCGTAAGATATCTCAATAGCAGGGTGGTAGACATCTTCGGGCAAAACTAGTGGGTCACATTTATTTACAGCCGACTTAGATCCATCATCAACATAAACAAGATCTAATACTTTGCCAAACTTATTGCGAAGTACATTAACTAGATTTAGGCAGAGTTCAGCCATCTCCTCTAAAAATACGTTGTTGCACGCGCTAGACGAGAAAGGTACAATATCATTGTCAATGATGTTCCATGATACATTTGGTAAATTAAAGTCACCCAACACAATCAATGAATCAGAGGGTTTAATCATTGAATTAATTGATTTCAGTAAAGATACATGTTGTGAATACACTGATAAGTCAGATCGGGGAGGAATATAGCATAGAGCTAAGTAAGTAAACCCCCTTCCAACTTGAACACGAATGCATTTGAATTCTGCAGATTCGATGTGTGGAAGACTAACTTCTTCAGATGGTATTGAAGAGTCTACGGCAAAGAGTACGCCACCGCCGACTCTGTCCTCCCGATCTTTTCTGTAGATATGATAATTATTTGAAAGAATCTCTGAATTAAAAGTGTGAGGTTTGAGCTAAGTTTCAGTCAAAGAAATTATATTATAATTGCATTCAAGGCCATTAAGATATAAATTCGTTAATTTAGTATTTATGCCTCTTACGTTTTGGTAATAAATACTTAAAGCAGATTTAGTAATCAGTTTTTTGGTTCTGTATTCTGACGGGGAATATTTGCTAAATTATTATTTTTGTTGGGCCTATACTCAAATTCACGAACGAAAGCTCCGGAGGGCCAAAAAGAACTACTAAGCAGCATGTCAAAATTTTCTAAATTTACGTCTATTTTAAATGAAGAAATATTTCTTTCATATTTAAAGTTAAATTTTCTGATACTTAAGTTGACAGTTTTAACTTTGGACGAGATGTAAAACTTTATATCGTCCTCGGAAGTATCCCTCGAAAATCTAGATACAAATATAGACTTCTTTGGGGGAACCACAACCAGTCTCCTAGTATCAGACTCGATTACCGGCGGACGGGGTTGAGTAACTGAGTTACTAGTTGAGGGTAGAGTAAGCGTTGGAAGATTGGATGGCGGTGCCACAACTTCAACGGGGGGACGGGGAAGATACTGCAGGGTCGTTATTATTAGAAGCAGACTTTGATATATGTTCTTTTGAGGAAGATAACTCCGTTGTCTGTGGACATGGAGAAGAAAGATTAATTAAGTCATTCGGAAGAGTGTTCTGACGTGGAACGGTCGTTTCATTAGGCGGACTATGAAGACGCTTACGTTTTGACATACGAATGTCCTTCATAGATTGCACGGTATCTAAGCATTTAAAAGATTTAAATACATTTTCGTAATGTTTAAATTTTTCGGTCAGTACCGACAACTCCCTCCCTACCTCAGAAAACCCATTTCTGGTTTGCCTAAACAACTTAAAGAGATCAACTTCGGTTGACCTGCACTTTAAGCAAGACCAGCGAAGACCTTTGCCATCATTAATAGCGTCCAGAATTCTTCCTGTCAAACCAGCACATTTTAGATGGCAAATACCATCACAGAGCCAGCACGATAAGTAGCGTTCAGATTCGCTTTTGATTTGGCAGTTATCAAGATCACACTTCATATTGAAAGATTTAATAACACTTATGTTAATAAAAAGACAAGCAAAATAAGTTTAACACAACACACACAACAATTCAGGAGCTGATATATTTAGCTTAAAAATATATGTAGCGAACAGTTTGAGTATCACTGTAATGTGACACTTAATAAACGCAGCGCAAACAGCTGTGACAAGAAATACTAATCGAAGTAAACAAAAAGAGCAAAAAGAAATGTGCAAAAATAGAAACGATCTCAGTTAACTACAAAGGAATAACAACATCAATGATAACAACAAATGACTCGGCAAGATTAGATGTAAGCTAGTGAAACTTAATTAAATTTAATAAAAACCACAAAAATCACAAAACTTTCACTTAGCTTCAGTTATTATCACACTAAGATGCTCGTAGGCACTTTTTATAGCAACTTTTACTCAAAATTAGCACAATAAACTTTGCAAAATACAAAGACCAATCAAGGCACAAATAAGTAGAACTTCACAGCTTGACGTTTGCGTTTATGATGAGACAGTGGAACACTTTTTTTGATTGGTTGCTTGTCATCGAATTTTCTAGACTCGTTCTTTTCTCTATTGTCAGTTTCTGAATTAAAAGTTTGGCGTAAAAAGCCTTGCAGTTTTGTTGTTTTAAGTTTTGTGTATTAAAAATGTGAGTGATAAATATTTTTCGCCTCACTTAAAAACTCGCAGCGATAAAAATTAAAATGATGCCATCAACACAAATAAACTATTTTACTTACATATACTCCACGTACAAAGTCATGAGTGAGCCGAACATTTGAGGAGTTTATGGTGAAGATAATGTTAATAACGCTAGGGCACGAAGTGCTCTTAAAAAATAAAACTTCTCTGA
>NW_023458559.1:24129363-24130907 GCF_013731165.1 Rhagoletis pomonella | reverse complement strand
AAATCGCTTAGGCGGTTACAGCGCCAATTAAGAAGAAGAAGAAGAATCAGTAAAAGTAAAAATGTACTGCTTACTGCTGATTTTTTTTCAGTAATCAGTAAAATTGTACTGGTAATGCAAATTAAGTTTCATTATCAGTACAAATTTACTGGTTACTGCGTTTTTACTGGTAATGCAAAGTGCCCATCTATACCCTGTGTCCTCCTCGGCATAGAGGGAGCATTTGACAACACGTTAGATATTGGCGTTCGAAGGGCATTAAAGAATAGGAATGTGCAGTTAGTGGGTAGCAACTTTGCTCCAAAATAAAGCTACTGGAGCCCGAAGAAGCGACAGCATGATGCACATAAAGAATAAACGTGTCTGTCCACAAGGAGAGGTTCCATTCCCTGGACCTTAGTTGTAGATGAATTCGTTCAGCTTTTATCTGAAAATGAAAATCGCTGCTAAGGACATGCAGGCACCTAGGCGTAATTGTCAGAGGAAAGTTCGAGAGCACACTCTGTGACACATTGCAAATTATGCAACAGGAACATAACTCTGGATGGTATCGTGAATAGTGTCGCCAGCAAAGTGAATTAATCCTGGAAACCAAACGGGTTTGATCTCGACCACCACCATAATCGCTGCAGAGATATTGGAGAAAGTAAAGGTCTTATCCTCTAGAAATTCAGAGAAACTACAGCCTAAAGCAGGAAGCACACAATTTGTACATTTGTATAGTGGGCCGGAAGACTGAAAAAGTGGCTAAAATTTTTTTTGACTACTTAATCGTGAAAAAAATTGGAAAAAAACTTGTTTACAATACCATTATTATCCAAGGTATCAAAATCTGGTATATCGAAAAGTACCAGGTGTCCAAAAATTATTAAATATTTCTAGAGGTCACGTAATTTCGATTTTGTTAAGTTTTAACAGCCTTAAACGTATTAACAGTTCAGCGGATTTGTTTTATTTTCTCCCATTCTACTTGATATTTTCTGTAGAAAGTTAATAGAAAAAAATTAAAAAAACAAGGTTGCCAGGTACACGCAGCATACTCCAATTTCAATAGTAAAATAAAAACCGTTTGAAAAACCGTAAAAAAAATATTTTGGAGTGGTGTTGCCACATTTCTAAAAATCTACAATTACGTTGATTAGAAACATGCATGCTTATTTAATATCACAATATGGGTATCAAACGGAAGGTGTTTAAAAAAACTTTAACACTAACATGTCTTTGAATAGGGTTCACTTTCTATCATTTTCATAATTTAACTAATATTATTTAAAGAAATAAAAATACGAATTTAACTAAAACATTTAAGGTGATGGCTTTTATGTCAAAGTGTTTTAAGAAATTCATTTAGTTTGAAGTTGATAAATGGACTTTAAGGACTCTTTCAAAATTTAACCTGCAAATTGCTCCACTTATAGTATCTACGGTCTACCACGAAGAGTTTACAGGAATAAAACATCCGACTTTTTTACTTTTCTTTAATTTTAAATTTTTTAATTGATTCTTTTTTTAATAATTTAATTAACGGACGAAAAACTCAACAA
>NW_023458559.1:24125637-24129263 GCF_013731165.1 Rhagoletis pomonella | reverse complement strand
AGAAATAAAAAATAATAGAAAGAAAATATTTTAGTTTTATTTTGGCCATTCCGAGATTAGTTTTTGAATTCATCCGCGATGTAAATTTACATAGTTAGATCTAATCTTCACATTTAATTTGTTTACGAGCTTTGGGAATATTTAGAAATGTATCAGCAGGGGGTCCACGGAAAACAGTAAATTTTTTAAGGGGGTCTAAGAGAAAAAAGTTTGGGAGCCTCTGGTTTAAATTATCAATAAGCCGTAGAAAAAGTACTTAACAAAATATGTTGACAATTAATTTTTGTTTTAAAACACAATTCCGATTATCGCCACCACTGTTTAAAAAAAAATATAACGTACCATTTAAAGCCAAAGATATTTGCATTAATAAAAATCTGCGGATATTTTGCGCTTTTTGTAATTAATAGTTAGATTTTCAAGAAAACCTATGTTTTTCTAAGCACATGTACCATACACGGCGTATGAGTAACCTTCCTTTCTGGTCATATTTCATACAAATAAATAGGGAAATCTTATGCAAATACATGTTTTATTGGGCATCTTCAAATGGAAATTATTAAGTTATCTTTACGAACCATGAGATTTCCTTTAAAATATTATTAAATCGTAAATGGATATTTTTGCATACTTTGCAGTTAATGCATGGTTTGCATGTTTTGGAAAAAATTCCGGTTTTTATTTATTTATTGCGCATATTTTAGTATATTTTACAATAATGCATGTTGTTTTTGCATATTTTTGCTTTGTTTTTATTTTTATTTTTATTTTTATAATATGTGATACGTAAAGTTAAAAGGGACCTACAGCTCAAAAAAAAAAGATTTCGGGAAAAACGACTTTGAAGTTTACCAAGTTGATTTTGATGCTTCTGAACGTTTCAATGGATTGAAACTCGCTACTCGGGGGTTTTTGGTGTCATTGATTACGAATCCGATGTTCGTTTTTAAAAATTCAAAATGGCGGATCCGATATGGCGGAAAAATTTAAAATTTTTTCGGATTCATGTGATGCTCAAAAATGTCGTTGACACCGAATTTTGAAAAACTAATATCATCATCATCATAATAATCAGCGACCCCGAAAACCCCCGAGTAATGCGTTTCAAGCGAATTTAATTAATTTCAGATTAGTTTGTCAGATTTGATTTTTTAGTACTTTTTTTTCTGAAAGTACCTAAATTTTAAGTGAAATTGTGAAAAAACGAATGCAGCTAGAAAGCTGCGGTTTTTTGCATTGAAAAGAGCGGCCCGGTTATTATAAGAGTCGATAAAAAAGTGAAAACCGATGTTTTCTGACCGTAGGTCCCTTTTAACTTTACGTGTCGCACATGTTTTTATTTATTGAATCTTTCTTTCGAAACCAACAATAAGTTTTCAAATATTACAAACTACTATTAAATTTAAAATTTCTGCGGCAATGCTTAGAAATTTTGTATTTTTTCATACATATATATTTATTACAACTGTTGCGGCTGTCGGAATGGACAAGATTCCGAGCAGCAGGATCGCTGGATATCGTGCTGGGAATTCGGTCTGAAAGGACTGCCTTGGAAGGACTAGTTTCCACGCCGAGCATTTGCTTCTCTATGTTTAAGTAATTACAATCCAGTAGGCTGTATTCGGTCGGAAAGGACAAGTTTCCGAGCCGCCCTGACACTAGTGTTGAGTAGTCGGTCTGAAACAGTGGCGTAGCCAGAGGGCATTTGGGGGGATAGATCCCCCCTTCATCAGTGAAATGAAATTTTTATTTTTGAATTAATAACACAATACCGTTTTACGTTGACAAATTATCGTTTAATGAATATTTGAATATTTGCGAAATACACTAGGCCATTTTGCTTAGTTCCCTACAGTGTTAGGAAATAATCTATAATCTATACAAAAACTGTACTTTTCGACTGTAAATTGTATCGAATTTTTAATTTGCTAATATGCATGCATGCCTACATAGATTCCCTTCAAGACCAATGGTTTGATGGTATTCACGGGAAAGTTTATGTAGGTACATTTACATATTTTACACTGTTAACATAAATGTCAAGGCAGATACACTTCTTAACAAACAAATTTTTTTAAGTTATTATGAATGGATAAAAGAGACATCTTCTTTGAATTCAGTACTAAAACTTGACATTTCAAGTGCTTATCAAAACTTTATACATATTAACTAGATTGGCCATTTATCTTAAAATTATATAACTTTAATTATTTGTTTATACAAATGCAGTTTAACAAAACCCGTATAAATCCAAGGTTTAATCTTTGCGCAACATTAGCAAACTTTCGTAAAGATTTTTAATTAGATTTGATATAAATACATATTTTGAGTATGCAGTTTTGTAGCCCGATCAATTCAAATAAAGCGCAAGTTTAAAATACATAGCTGCGACTTATCGTTGATTATTAATATTTTTTTTTTTTTGATGAAGGCGTTGCTCATTTTCTTCATTAAAAAAAATCGTCCAACATACTTAGATAATATGGAAGAAAATTACCGACATCGTCAAAAATATGCCATACATCAACTGTAAATCACAGGCACTTTAAATTTGTACTTTATTAGACTAAAATTGAATGAGCTAAAAAACTGAAAAATATTAAGAGATAAAATTGAAATAGAAAGTTCGAAATTTTTACGAGTTTGTCGATTTTTTTTAATGTTGTTCAAAGATTAAACTTATTTTCATTTAGTGTTTGTTAAGGAATAAACTATATTTTTATAAACAAATAATTCGAATTAAAATATAATAAAAGAAATAGTCAAATCTAGTCAAAATGTGAGTGTCGTAAAGTTATGATATTTAAGAACATCTCCTTCTTAATTAACGATGACACTGTTTCTATATGAAGCTGATTTCAACATTTTATTTTAATAAAATTTAGTATCGAAAATATTCTTTCAAAACTTGCCTAGGAATTTGATATAATGGTTCGTTCAAAACCTTTTTTCAAAACTTATAAATGCAAAAACGAGAAGGTGAAAACAAAACGAGAATAAAAAAATTTCCCGCAGTGAATTTTCAGATTTTTAAAACGGTATAGTAACTTAATTTTTTAAATTTAAATAAAGCATGAATACCCCATGGAATAAACGAATAGATAAAAAATATATAACGGTAAAACTGGCACATACATAAATATATGAAAGAATACCATCAGCCGACGCCTCTAGCCATTGTGTGTCACAAATTTATGTTATCGATGGAAATTTTTTTTTCACCCCCCATTTACAACTATTTAAAAAAATTAGCTATAATTTTTGCCAAAAAATTCTGCTGAACCACTATATTAAAGTGTCAATGTTTCTATTTACACAAGATGGTAACGATCATGAAGATTGCACATCAATAAAACTTTTCAATTGCTTAACTGCCCAGTGCTTAGAAATTAAGACATTAATTAGTTCTGTCTCTTTTGACAAAAATAATCTAATTGCCCATGACTGAAGTATTAAAGCTTTTTTTTCAAATTGTTGAGTTTTTTCTGCCGTTAATTAAATTATTAAAAGAAAAATAAATAAGCATAATAAAAATTAAAACAATTACGGATATCAAAATATTCTAATTTCCGATAACTTAGATTGACTTAGATAGACTGAAACTAATGAAAGCTTTTTTGTTTTTT
>NW_023458559.1:24114641-24125537 GCF_013731165.1 Rhagoletis pomonella | reverse complement strand
GTGACTTCTAGAAATATTTAATAATTTTTGGACACCTGGTACTTTTCGATATACCAGATTTTGATACCTTGGATAATAAGCAATACCATTAACCAACTTTTTTCCAATTTTTTTCACGATTAAGTAGTCAAACAAAATTTAAGCCACTTTTTCAGTCTTCCAGCCCACTATGCAAATGTACAAATTGTGTGCTTCCTGCTTTAGGCTGTAGTTACTCTTAATTTCTAGGGGATAAGACCTTTACTTTCTCCAATATCTCTGCAGCGATTATGGTGGTGGTCGAGTTCAAACCCGTTTGGTTTTCAGGATTAATTCACTTTGCTGGCGACACTATTCACGATACCATCCAGAGTTATGTTCATGTTGCATAACTTGCAATGTGTCACAGAGTGTGCTCTCGAACTTTCCTCTGACAATGACGCCTAGGTGCCTGCATGTCCTTAGCAGCGATTTTCATTTTCAGATAAAAGCTGAACGAATTCATCTACAACTAAGTTCCAGGGAATGGAACCTCTCCTTGTGGACAGACACGTTTATTCTTTATTTGCATCATGCTGTCGCTTCTTCGGGCTCCAGTAGCTTTATTTTGGAGTAAAGTTGCTACCCACTAGCTGCACATTCCTATTCTTTAATGCCCTTCGAACGCCAATATCTAACGTGTTGTCAAATGCTCCCTCTATGCCGAGGAGGACACAGGGCATAGATGGGCACTTTGCATTACCAGTAAAAATGCAGTAACCAGTAAATTTGTACTGATAATGAAACTTAATTTGCATTACCAGTACAATTTTACTGATTACTGAAAAAAATCAGCAGTAAGCAGTACATTTTTACTTTTACTGATTACTGAAAAAAAATGCAGTAAGCAGTAAATTTTTAATGACTAAATACTGAAAAATACCAGTAAGCTGTAAATTTTTACTGATTACTGAAAAATAGCAGTAAGCAGCAAAAAGAAAAAATAATATGTGAGTACTCTTTTGTTGTTTTGGTATATGTATTAAAAAAAGGT
Source organism: Rhagoletis pomonella (assembly GCF_013731165.1). Lineage (NCBI taxonomy): Eukaryota > Metazoa > Arthropoda > Insecta > Diptera > Tephritidae > Rhagoletis > Rhagoletis pomonella. The sequence continues at coordinate 24,124,525 of NW_023458559.1, read as the reverse complement.
TTTGATAGTAATAGTATAGTGATACTCATACATTCTCACTCCAATTGGTATGTTTACAAACTCTGTTTGTCATTATTATTGCTCAAATGCAGTGAAAAAAGTTGGACTGAGATGATCCTTTCTTGCATAAAACATACTTTTGACTATTAGAATTTACGTGCTTTGTTCATTGATTACCCACATGGTACTTAAATATCATAATACCTAGCATAATATCGCTCAATTACAAAAATACTGCTGCAACTCAAAAATGAGACTTTAGAGCTAATGATGCATAAATACTACTGATATATTGCCTAACATTCTGTAAAAAAATTATGCTTACAAAACTCCTACCTCAAAAGCAGTTTGCGAGTTGAATAAAAATGATTGTTCTCCAGTTTCAAATTTCGTCGCAACGCTTATTTTTTTAAACATAATATCTAGTCTAATGCTGTAGTATTAACTTTTCCTATACTATTAGATGGATTGTAAGTTATCTGATCGCAATATTGCTACTCTTATTGCATAAAATTGAAGGTGACAACTTACAGTTAAGGAGGTAGATTGCATAAGGGCCTTTCTTGCGTAAAATAGCTCAGTAGAAAGTACAGTTCCTCCTCTACGTCTCCTCAAAATATTGATTTGATATCTCTTAAAATTACTTCGTAACATCAAAATATGTAAAATTCTAAATGTGCCATTCTTGAATAAAACAAAAGTTATATGAGCGAACTCTATAAGAAGTAACATACGAAAATAGCGCGTATTTATTTAGTCAGTGCACTAACAAAAATATTAGGGGTATTCAGCAAATTGAGCTAGTGGCCTGGCACTCTGACATAAGAGCTGATGAGCTCAAGCAACGACTGTTGTCAACAGGCTTGCTTAAGCTAATCTGCTCTTTAGCCAGAGTGCCAGGCCAGTTGCTAAATTTGGTGAATACCTATATTGTTTTGTTCTTTGCTTTGACTTATTTTTCTCTCATTATTTTGAAAACTGCGTTATTGTGGATCAATTATATTCTTTGTTATAATACACTTTGCTAAAATGTACTTTGTGTAATCAAACGGGCACATCTCCGTCTGAATTTTTAACCGGTTTTGAGCAATAATATGGAAAAACACTATTTTTCAGTAATCAGTAAAAATTTACTGCTTACTGGTATTTTTCAGTAGTTAGTAAAAATGTACTGCTTACTGCTGTTTTTTTTCAGTAATCAGTAAAATTGTACTGGTAATGCAAATTAAATTTCATTATCAGTATACTTTTACTGCCTACTGCTGTCTTTAATGCATTTAATATATACTGCAGTGTGCCCATCTATAACATAGGGCTATGTTCACCACATTCAAAGCCCCATCGGACCGTGGACCTTCGCAACAAGGATTTATTTTACACAGAGGTTTTTATCACAGAGGTTTAAGCTTATTGGTCTGAAAGACTTTGCTTGCGAATAAGGGTCATTCCAGAGATGTCGAAAAAATAAATAAGTTACATATATTGCGTTTAAATCTATGACAACAGTAAAGCCACTGTGTCTTCATAAGTCGATTTTTATCGACTTATTTTTCACTATTCTCTATTTCTTCTGTTATAAACGCAATGCAAACAAGTAAGAAAGTCTAAGTTCGGGCGGAGCCGAACATTAAATACCCGGCGCAATTATTAAATATATGTTTTCCACCACAAGTGCGCTCGGGTATAAAAATAATTACATATACAGAAAGGAACCAAAATTCATCGACTTTGAAACAGTGGTGAGTTATTACGAAACTATTTTAATGGTGAAAAGCTATCAGTGTCCAAAGAAATGCTCATTTTTCACAATATATGCAACAATTTTTATTCCAATATTTTTCCGCCAATTGTGTGTAAAAACTTGGTTAATTTTACAACAAAACACATACAAATACAATTCCTAAACTGTGTGCAAAACTCGCGAAAGTTCAGAAAATTTTCAACTTTTTAATCATATATTTTAGAATTTTTTTGAATATTCAGATTTGTAGTCCAACCAACTTTGTTATAATAAAGTACAAGTTTTAAGTAGCTAGGACTGATTTTGGCAATTTTTTTCACGCAGTCTCTTCCATACAATTTTTTTTTTTCGAAAATACTTTATATGGAAAAAGTGCAAAATACCTTCAACAAAAAACTCTCAAAAATATATGCGATTTTGGACTAACCCTGGACTTGCATTTTTTAATCTGATTAAAAAGTTGAAAATTTGCCTGAAAATTTGCTGAATTTTCGCGGGTTTTGCAATTATATTTTTATGGTTTAGAAATTATAATTTTATGGTTTTTGCTGTAGAATGAGCCATATTTATATAAAAAATTGGCGGAAAATTATTAGAAAAAAAATTGTTGCATATATTGTGAAAAATTTGTTGTGCCAATTCTTTGTTCCTGCAGTGTAAGTGTTTTTTTCAAGCTTGGAGTCCAGCTCTCGAGAAAAATTACAAGAAATATTTTTCATTATTTCTGTTGCTTGAAAAAGCACATTGATTTTGTTGCCAATTTTCTTTAAGAAATTAATATACGAGCACTTTTTCTTTAGAGTGCAAACTGATTTAAGAAATTTTCATAAAAGAAAATTTCTTTTCCATTCCTTGTGCGTTATTTTATATGAATTTTTCGTATTTTGTGAGAGTTGGAAACAGCCCTTAAGGAATGAAACCGAATCAAAATACAGTTCCAGTTTCGGTTTTGTAAAGTGTTCCAGTTTCGTGTTTTTGAAATTTTGTTTGGGTTTCGGCTTTTGAAATTTTGTTTCGGTTTCGGTTTTGAAATAAAAGTATGAAAAAAGTTTAATCATTTATTAAATAGATGCATATGTATGTACCTTCCAAGGTTTGCTAAAATTTTTGCGATATTAAACATTTTAGTTAATTTTGATTCATATAAAGTAAAACGCAACCTCTACGTGGGACAACGTGTGAGTAAATCAAAATTAATTTTTTTAACGCATAAACGCAAAGTATCGCTTGTGTTGTTTTACTTGGATGTTGCACGATCAAGAACTTGCTTTCTAGTTGCAATACACTATTTTTTAATGACACAACTTTTACAACTTGACCATCGACTTTTCTTTGTTGCCGACTGGGCAATGGGTGGCGCTCCCCAGACCGCCATTCGCTTGCGCTATTGCACCCGAAAGCGGCGATGCAGGTAGGCGCTATCTAGGGTTCAAAACGCTAGGAGTTGAGCGGCCCGAACAAATAGGCTCAACATGGAGTTAGAGGAAGGTAACAACGGGCTGGGATATCAGCACAAACGTCGGTGGAAGTAGTGGCTGCAACCACCGGCGGGCACGGCGAGCATGCAAGCCATGTCGCCAGCGGCCACACCTCTACTGTGAAGGGATCAGTTCACAGCAGTTACACTGCTACTGCCAACCAACAATCGCAACGCAGAGGTGCCGAAGTTTTTCAAGACACGGTGGACGAAGACGTCTTTCTACGCTCTCCGGCAAAACCCCAAGGTGCTTCTTCAGAGGCAACGAAAAGGCCCTAGGGTCAAGCCTAGTAAGGAGGGAATGAAGGCGAGGGCGCGATACAAAGCAGCATTCAAAGTTCACGAGAGACTCAGCAAAAAGTCCAGTCTAACGAAGGAGGAGGAATAACGACTGGCTTGGGCTAAGTCCGAAATGGAAAGCGGGCGTGCTCACCTCGCAACAAGAGAAAAATATACTCCTCGAATATGAGGTTGGCAAACTGGTTTGAGGAGGCCGTGATGAAAAAACAAAGCTCCCTGGAGAGCGATGCCTGACTCCTGCAAAAAGGCTGTGTATAAAAGCGAGGTTGTAAAGCATAATGTCAGATTCGACGGCGAAAACCCCACTAAACTGCAACGAGACACCTGATCGTGGCACGTATTGACCGAGGCAAACCCGCTGGGCCAAACGTCACAAGAGCGGTGGTTGAAATACAACTACTGGAAACTCTTTTCTCGAGAATGGAAGATGACTCAAACTCACCCATGCCAATATTTGACGTAGGTGGGTGGTTTAGCGGAGTCAAAATTATCAAATGCAAGGACGACCCTTTTGCTAACATGGATAAAGGAAGCAGTTAAAACGCTTCAAATCCTCTGGGAGGAGGCATTCTTGGAAATCGTCGACAGGAACTGCATCCCATCGATACCAAATGCAAAGGTACTAATTCCTCGCACGGTAAATCCGTTTATTACAACGGCAAAATCTCAACATGCCGACTGACGATTGGAGGGTGTTACACGTCGCCAAGGCATTACATCCCCCAAATCAACAAGACGGCAGAGGACATTCTGTACGAAAGGATTGAAAAAATGGCGTGGGGCATAGGTAGCGTGTTCCTTCGCCTCTATAAATGTCACCCAACTGACAACAGTGACAACACGCTCAAAACGGGAGAGGTGGAAAAGGATCTAATCCTAAACGAGATTTTGGACGCCATTCTAAACCTACTGGATGTTGAGTGGGGTGAGCTGAAGAACGCATCCAAACCTGGGAAGGAGCCGAACCTCAATGCTGAAGGTCCTCCAGATAAATGTCCACAAAAGTAAAGTCGGTTCGACCGAGCTCCTCCTCAACCTAGAGGGAGGCGGATACGATGTGACTTAATCCAAGAGCCCTGGATAGTCTCGGGTAACAAGATCTCAGGACTAAAATCACAAAATTACGTAACATACACCCCGAGTGCGGACAAAAAGGTAAGAACGGCGGTACTGGTAAATAGAGTATAAAATCTTATATTAACACTAAACTTTCCACAGACGATATAACCGTAGTGACACTTAGGAATGCAAAGAAGGAACCACTACTTATTTAATGATGAAGTAGGAGCGGGAGTGTACTACTCAGAACTCAATGTTCGTCGGCTCATCAAGCTGCCGGATCACTGCAGTATATTTCAGGCAGAGGGTTTCGCAGTGAGAAAAGCTGCTGAGCTAACCTACTCAATGATTGAAAATAACTCTAAAGTTAACCTATACGTAGATGGTCAAGCAGAGATTATGGTTATAAGCCCATATCAATTTACGTCACAAAAAAGGGAGGCCATAAATAGGGCAGCTGCCACCAGGCGACTGCATATCTATTGGGTCGCCGACCACAAGGGAATTACAGGTAACGAAATTGTAGATGATGTTGCCAAGAGCGAAATCCATTTGGTTCTAGAGCAAGAGAATAACATTCCGAAACCGTTAAAAAATCTTTATAACGAAATAGACCAGAGGCTGTAACAGCAGACCATATCGAGGTGGAATGCGCTAAACACCCGAAAAATTTCTAAAGTCATGTGCAGACTGGAAAATGGGACACAAACTCGGTTTATACTATCGTTGGCCTGAACAGACTGCAGAACTATGATAGGTGTTCTACCAGGACATAACATGTTGGCAGCGCATCCAAGCGAAATGAGGATTGCTGTCAGTGCAGTTTGCAGGAAGGATAGTGACGGGAACAGGGGACACCCTAGAACACATCCTGTGTCATTGTCCTGCTGTATCAAAACACGATATCTCTAAGCTCCAGAGTTTAATAATCTTGAAGCCGTGACAACACTTGGGCTTCAAGCACTGCTGAAATTCTTAAAAAACGTTGACATCCTAAATGACGTATACTTCGAATATAATTAACTGAATCTCTACGTCCATCTGACATCACTACGGACCCATTGGTATATGTCGGGCGGTTAGCCAGCCAGAATAACCTAACCTAACCTGATATCAATTTTACCTTTCAAGTCGTGTGGCAACTTGATAGTCCAGTCAAACATCTGATCACATTTAGTCTGTTCCAGTGCTCCTGAACTTAGTCAGATTTTGTGTTAGATAAATGTCACATTTAAAATGTGTGAACGAGAACGAGACGATAATTTCAAGTTGTTTCTTTGACGACGGCATCTTGAATCGTAAATTGAATAGCAAGTTGAGTACAGCCTACGTCACAGCTGTAAATTCAAATGAATTTTAACAAACAGTATGTGCGATCAACTAGAAAGCAAATATATATATATATATATATATATATATGTATATCGTAAATATAACAAGTTTGTGTTTTCCAGATCCTGAAGCGGATTTTTATAGTTTCTGGAAAAAGGCCCATTATGTTAAAAGTTAGGGCTTAAATGTTCCATGAAAATGTTTAAATATTATTTCAATTTTATTAAATGATTCAACAATGTGCAGATGAGACTGGAAACGCTTCTTCTCTTCAACTTCAAGCGAAAAGCTTACAGTTGCTTGCTCAGCCTCAACACTTTTGATTACTTTCGCGCCTTTGCGTTATTTGTTAATTTTCTTCAACACTTTTGCTGTCAAAATTTTGTCGCTGCGAAGTTCGAACACAAAGTGAAAGAGAATTTAAATAATAATCGTTTAATTACAATTAAACTGAAACATTCCATGGCGTGGAAAATAAAAGGGCTCCGGTGAGTTTGAGAAAAGGTGAAATGCCAATTGATGGGTTTAAGCCAGCTGAGCATACATACATACATACAAATGTATGTATGTACATAGATGAATATATATTTCTGTCGACGACTGGTAGTGGTTCAACACAGTGCAGCTGAGCCAGCAAATACAATGATAAAATTTCTATAGCATGTTGGAAAACGCAAAAGAAATATTCCGACAACAGTAAGCGCTTACGGAGTCGTCAGTGTTATTAATTTTTATTATTATTATTATTACACGCTTCCTCTTTAGCGCACAGCTTCCTCGACAAGTCCAGCACTTTTATTCAATTCTTGATGCAGTTTTTCCCTTTACCATTTTCGGTTCGCTTTCGCATGGCTTTGTGGGCGGCACTGCAGTGTAACTGGTATTACAAGCAAATTAGCATAACTTTAGGCGCTGTAACCATGCCAGCTAAAGATTGTTATACCGCCGTTTGAGACAATGAAGTTGCTAAGTTAAGAAAGAAGAAGAAACTGAATCCAAGCTATGTATTGAAAGGAGTCTTATTGCAGAAGTTAAATAGCTGCTGCGGTGGGCGAGGCAGGCAAAACCATTGAAGTTGGCTGATTGTTTCAAGTTGTGTTAATGAAAATCGCTGGACAGCAAATGAAATTTTAATTAACCAGCCGATGTGTAGGACAGAAGGGGAACAAATAGAAAATCAACAATGAAGTGTTGCCTTCTAAACGTAGTATAACGTTTAACTTTAGATAACTGTGTATCCAATAGTTGCATTGCCGCCGCTACCTGTTTAAAAATGCCGCATTTGCTGTTTTAAATTAAAATAAATTTACATAAATACATATGTGTGTTTCGCAATTCATTATAGTCCAGTAAACTTAGATCAAATTGGTACTAAAAAACAAAAACAAATTTGTAACAGCGATTTTTTGATGCAGCTTAACTACTTTTGCGCCACCGAAAACCCCAAACAAAAATAGAAAAAAGTAACAGCAGGTTCTTATGTTTTTGAGGTTGCTTTTTACGAACCTAGGGCATACTTTTTAAAATTCATAATGGCGAATCCAATATAGCGGACAAAAAATTAAAATTGATTCGGTTCGCTTGAAACGTTTTTCTCTGGGGCCGCTTATTGCGAATCTTAGGTCAGGTTGGAAAAATTCAAAATGGTGGACCCAATATTCGCTTGAGACATTTTCCACGGGGGTTTTTGGGATATGTGATTAAGAATCTGAAGTCAGATTGAAAAAATTAAAAATGGGGATCCAATATAGCGACAAAAAAATTTAAATCCCTTAGATTCGCTTAAAGCTTTGCAAACAAGGGTTCTTAAGGTCTCCGATCGCATCTCACAGGTGGTCCCATACCAATTTGGTTTAAATACGATCATTGATTGCATCATGAAGAAATTAACACGATAATTTTTAATTTTCATGTGAGAATTGGAGACAGGTTATCAATTCGTTGGAAATTTCTTTTGTTATTTTTATGAATGTTCCCGCATAACTTTTAACTTTGGACGACGTTTAACGATTTCTATAATTCTCTTTTTAAAGGAAAAGTGATACCTCACAGCTGGTTTCATTCTAATTTGGTGTAAATCCGTTCATTGGATCACGAAGAGATTAACGATAATCTTAAATTTGTATATGAGAATTGAAGTCGGTTTTGTTTTTTGCTTAAAAATTGCTTGTTTGATTGAAAATTACTTGTTCTTCTTTGTTTGGAGTTTCCGGTGGCGCAAATGTTGCCTTATTTACGGTTAGTTTACACGCCATATTTGTGATGACATGTTGAATTTTCAAAAGTAAGTGTAAGTGCTTTTAATTCTGTATTCGAAAACTGTTGAAGATAGATTAATGAAATATTGCACAAGGAACGTTATAAGACAGGCAAAGCTTTTTACAAAAAAAATTGGTCATTTAGAGGTACTGTCATGCCACCCTATTATATAACTATTATTTTTAAAAAGGCAAAAGGTGAAATATTTAACTAACTACAAAAGATAAAATGCACAAAATAGACAATTAGAATTTCCTTATAAGAAGGAATTATAAACTGACAGAAATGGAGTTAAAAAGAATTTTTTTTAATTACGGGCATGACTAGGGTTCGAAATTTCAGACTGAATTTTCGATACTGAGTACTCATTCTGGCATCGAGCTCATGGTATCGATACTCTAAAAGTATCAGGGAAAAAGTATCGATACTACTCAGTATCGGACTCATTGAAATACGTTGATTGGGATACTAAAATTATTTTATTCTTTAATCGTATATCTGGTTATTTCCCGAAATTAAAACAATAGAAATTTAAGATATTTGATTTTTATTTCATTGCAGAACTTCCTTTCACGTTAGAACATATTTTAACGTTAAATGTACATACCCAACGGGACTGAAAGTCAGCTAGTATGGAGCAGTACAAAAGCAAAGTAAAAACAAATTTTCAAATTTCTTACAATGTTCAGAAATAAATATCATTTTGAGTAGTAACGTAAAATATTTTTTTTTAAAGGTTAATTTATGCACATACATGCACATATGTATGTATGTATGTATTTTCGTATGTATACCACATAGAAAAGAAAAAAACTATGTTTATATGTAAGTACACTTAATAAAACCATCAAATGGTGTACAAAAACGCCTTACTTTTATTAAAACCAAAATATAAAGTAAAAATTAAAATTTGCATGCATCGCTTTTTAAAGGCTTTAGTTGAAGCGCTCACCAAGGGCAAGGGAGCGCTTCTTTCTAAAGACACACAATGTTAAAATACAATGGAGTGTGAAGTTAGAAAGGGAGCGCTTACTGCTGAATATGGAGTGGCCCTGTTGGGTACATACATACATACATATCGTCATTTAAAGTACAAAACCGCGTATCAACAAAATGCAAAACCGCGTACGTGAATTTACATAAATGTTCTAGAGAGTAAACACACTCATATTTCAAAATGGTTTTCTTTTTTATAAAGCAATCGCATACATGGCCAATATATTTCAGGACGAATGGATAAGGATTGAGCCAAGAGCTTGTGTAGGCAAATGCAATTTTTGGCAGCTAATGCCAGTTACGCGGTTTTGCAGAATGACGATACGCGGTTTTGTACCTTAAACGACGATATATATATATACATACATATTCGTGAAAATATTTCAAATTTTATTAAGAAACTAGCAGACCTGGCGAACTTCGTCCCGCCCAAAATTTGATTTTTAATTTAAACATTTTGGTACCACAGTTTCTCCAACAATCCACATTTACGATTTGTACTGCACATTCATCGGCTAAGACTATCGTTTGGTGGTCGTTTGCCGCCTTAAATAACCGAACGAAAGTGTTATGTCCATGAGAAGTTCCCTGGTGGCCACAATGAGCCGGATCTATAGTGAATGTGCCCTAGATACTTTATCTTATAGTTAGTGGCAATTTCAATATCAATGCGTATCCTTGTTCAACAGAAATATAATATACATACATAAACTGAGATGA
>NW_023458559.1:24106563-24114631 GCF_013731165.1 Rhagoletis pomonella | reverse complement strand
ATTTAGTCTGACATTTACGGCACCTTTTCTCACTTTTTAGATTTTTAGTCATAACTCGACCTCAGCGCCACCTACCAGCTCTTTTTTGCAATTGGACTGCCTTTACCGTTTCTAATACATGTTTTGAATATTCGCCAAATCGGATCATAAAAAAATTTTTAGTACTAACTCAACTCCAGCGCCAACTGGCGGATTACTTTTCCACGCCCCCTTTTTAAAGAGCTGATTTTTCTCAATGAGCATGTGATTAATTTCATATATCTCCACACGAAGTGTTCCAGTACTGTACCACGAACACTTCCAGAGATATGCAGTATGAAATTCGGCTTGTATGGTAGGTGCCACGACCCCTTTTCCAATAGCTCGATATTTTCTACATGACTATGCGATTAATTTCATATATCACGACACCAAGTTCCAGTACTCTACCAAGAACAATTATAGAGATATGCAATAAGAAAAATTCGACTTGTATGGGAGGTACCATGCCCATATAAAGTTCCAGTACTCTACCATGAACATTTCCAGAGGTACTTATTATGAAAAATTCGGTTTGTATGGGAGGTGCCACGCCCCCTTTTGATTGATTGATTTCATATATCTCCATACCATGTTCCAGTACTCTACCATGAACACTTTCAGAGATATGCAGTATGAAAAATTCGGTTGTATGGGACGTGCCACGCCTCCTTTTCCAAAAACCACAATTTTTTCCATGAGCATGCAATTGATTTCATATATCTCCATACCATGTTCGAGTACTCTACCATCAACACTTCCAGAGATATGCAGTATGAAAAATTCGGGTTGTATGGAAGGTGCCACCCCCTATTCCAATAAATACAATTTTTCTCCATGAGTATGCGATTGGTTTGATATATCTCCATACCAATTTAGAGTACTCTACAATGAACACTTCCAGAGAAATGCAGTATGAAATATTCGGTTTCTATGGGAGGTGCCACGCCCCCTTTTCCAATAACCACATTTTTTCTCCATGAGTATGTCATTGGTTTGATATATCTGCATACCAAGTTAGAGTACTCTACCATGAACACTTCCAGAGATATGCGGTATGAAAGATTCGGTTTGTATGGGAGGTGCCACGCCCCCTTTTCCAATAACCACAATTGTTCTCCATGAGTATGCGATTGGTTTGATATATCTCCATACCAAGTTAGAGTACTCTACCATGAACACTTCCATGGATATGCAGTATGAAAAATTCGGTTTGTATGGGAGGTGCCACGCCCCCTTTTCCAATAACCACAATTTTTCTCCATGAGTATGCGATTGGTTTGATATATCTCCATGCCAAGTTAGAGTACTCTACCATGAACACTTCCAGAGATATGCAGTATAAAAAATCGGTTTGTATGGGAGGTGCCACGCCCCCTTTTCCAATAATCACAATTTTTCTCCATGAGTATGCGATTGGTTTGATATATCTCCATACCAAGTTAGAGTACTCTACCATGAACGCTTCCATAGATATGCAGTATGAAATATTCGGTTTGTATGGGAGGTGCCACGCCCCCTGCACCTAGCGGTATGAAATATATTTTACATCCGATTCTAATACCTACCAAATATACACAAAAAATTTCATAAAGATCGGTCCAGCCGTTTCGGAGGAGTTCGACCACTAACACCGTGACACGAGATTTTTATATATTAGATTTTTGTAAACTTTTTGGGTATGCATTTTTGTAGCCTATTCAATTTTAGTATAATAATATGCAAGGAACTAAAAGTCAACGGTACTAGGCTACACGTAAAGTTGAATAGGTTACAAAATTGTATACCCAAAAGGTTTTTAAAAATTCTGCATTTTCGTGAACTTTACATAAAGTTGTATTGCCCTATTCATAAAAAATAAAAAAGGTTTATAAACTGAAAAATGTAAGAAAATGTCATTTTATTAAGCTCTTTAAACCTACTTTATTTTTTATGAATAAGGCTACTAAACTTTAACTTATTTAGTTTATGTTATGCAACAGACTACACGAAGTTTTCGTTTATTTTAAGTGATGGACGAAATTGTATGATAGTAATCCATATAAGCAAAGAAAATTGGGTTGCTAATGGTAGAAAAAATTTAAAAAGTGCGTTTTTTAAAAACTTTTCGATACTACGAGCACTTTGCAAAGTATCGAGTAAAATCACCAAATAAGGTATCGAGTATTAAAGTACTCATTTTTATACCCTCAGTATCGATGCTTACTCAATATCGATAGTATCGTTCGAACCCTAGGCATGACATATATCGATAAAAAAGTCAAGTTGGGTCAAAAAAATTCCACTATAAGTTCAACATTTCTTGCTCTATTTTTAAAACTGGGGTACAATTGGAAAGGTAATGATTCAAGCTTTAACTATTTAAGAGCGAAACTACAAGGCTTCGTCTCGGTCGAGATCAAATGCAAAATAATTAGTCGCATAAAATAAATTTCCTAGTAGGCCTCAAAAATGAAAATTTCATCGAAACCAGCACTTTCCAGCAGAAAAGATTGTGTTGTTTAAAGTCCAAGAGGAGTGGTAAACCGAGATACAAACTTTATCGAATAATCGCAGATAACGAGTTTGCGGGTTTAATAAAATTAATAAATTGCTAAAATTTAAATTTAAGTTAACATCGTTTTACTTTAACATGATATATTCAGTCCTAGTTTACTAAAATCCCTAAAATGTATATTTATTAAAATGAACATATCTAAGAAAATAAGACCAAAGTGGTATTTTAGCAATTGAATCAAATCCCGTCCCGTCGTCTTTATCAGGCATTTACAACAAAATTTTGACGTTGTTTTGAAATTTGGCGATATACAATAATTTAATTAATATTTTCTAGAATATAGAAGTAAAACACTGTTCGTATATGGGATCATTTAAAGATCTTAATCTTTGTTATCCGTCCAGTGATCGGTCTTTAAAAAAATTCTGTGTGTAGAATCTGGAAAAAAATGTGGTAGATTTAAACAAAATGTGGTAGATCTCAGGTTTTAGATCAAACTTTGTACAAATATTAAAAATTTCTGCAAGGCTTCACCTAAATGGCAAATGGGGATGTACATAGCTCAGTGGTTAACGCTTCTGACTTTGAACATCGAATTCGCAGGTTCGATCCCTGCTGAAGTCTAGAAAAAAGAAGTCTGATGAAGAGATGTGGTGATCTCCGAAATAGCTGCTATAACTTCTACCGCTTAGACTTTGTTGCTTTTTCAATTTTTCCTAATAAACAATCGTGGTACAAAGCTCAATAAAAATATTTAAAAAAAAGGCAAACTTTTTAATTAGACTTTAAAAAAGTCAATTTTAGTATAATAAAGTGCAAGATTGAAGTTGCTAAAATTTGCGCTGAGTTTTGTCATTTTTTTTCCTTGACAGTGTAAAGCAGTTCCTTACATATTAAGATATTTTTCGAACATGATTTATTATATTTCTGCAACCTTGCGGAGTGCTGGCAGTTTTTGTTTTTCTCACATCCAATCGTGCCAATAAAAGTCCTTATAAAAAAGTGAAGAACACAGAAGTGGTTTTTGTGTTGTAGGAGGGCCAAGAATCCTCGTTGTTTCACCGGACGAAAAGTTTTCCGGTACATTCCCTAAATGAGTCGTATGAACTCTTGAATATCGTTCAAATGAAGCCTTTGACATACCTCCCGCGCTCTTTCTTGGAAGAATGTTGTCAGTTCTTTCCTTGCGAATTATCCACTTTTACAATTCCTTTTAATATCTTTGTAACTCGTCCTTAGAATTTTGGCTATCGTACTGTTCTGGTTGACATGATATGTTTGGCACCTTCGCGGTCGCGATCTAAGCGTCGTAAAAAAAATGTGCGTACATTTAATTATACTACGTATTTTCAACAAAAATTTTTGAAAAATGGCGAAAACCGTGACAATGTAAATTTTTTCGCAATTATTGTTAATTATTTACAATAAAAAAGATGTTTTTTTAACCTTATACATAATAATGTGGGAAATTAAGTTCTGTACAAATTTGTTTTAAACCATATTTTACGAAAAATGCATAAAAGCTTGCAAATCGCAAAAAGCCCAAAAAACATATCTAAAATCCAAGATGCCAGAATGTTCCCGTATGAAATTTAGTGGCACGACTGTGAATTCATGATCTACGTGTCAAATAAAAGTGTCACTGCATCAAAATTTTTTTTTGAGAAAAAGTTTAATTTTACTGGGATATACTTTTGTAAAATTAATTACCAGCAGATACCATTCTCACTTCTGTCGACTACTGACTCACGTGATCCTATCACAAATGAGTCTGACCTTTATAGCTTTTTTATTATTTTGGAGATTTTCAGCTTTGAGAAAACTCTTTCGGTCACGAATTTTTTTTGACAGACACGAAGTAGCGCTGAAGCCACATGCCCCTATATTTCCTGTTTTTTATTATATTTACCTATCCTGTACAAATTTTCAGCTTTGAGAAAACGGTTTAAAGATGTTAAATAATATTACACCTACACGCGCGTCCCGGCGCCAGGTGTCGTGGTACTGAAAGTGGTGACTCTGCACTAACTAACGTTCCATCACTAAAATGCAACCCATTCTGAAAATATTAGCTTTGAGAAAACTCTTGCGTATTTATGATGCCAGCTGTTTAACATTTTACGTGTCAGAATTTGCATAATTTTTGCACCCAAAAAAAAACTTCTCTTAGTTGAAGAAAAACAGCAATCAATGGGGCATTCCCACGACAGCCGGTTCTACGCACCGGAATGACTCGGGTTTTACCCGACCAAGGGCTGTTGTTTCAGAAGTTGTTCGTCCATAGGGCTACATTCACTACGTATTCTTCTACCCAGGGCTGGCATCGAGTCAAACCCAGGGCCAGAAATCTACACCTGCTGTGTATGCCGGAGACGACTACACCACAACTCCACCTCAGTCAAGTGTAATGCTTGCGAGGGGTGGAGTCACCTTAGAGTCTGCTCAGGACTACGGACACATCGACAGTGGACCACGTCGTACGTGGCCCCCTGTTGCTCAAACAGAGCAGCCTCCACGGCTAACCTCAGTCCACCCGAGCAGCCTCACACCGTCACCACAGCACAACAACATAATAACACCACAGACCATACCACAGCCACGACAGACCACATAACACACACAACCGCACCACTACCCACACGCCGCCGCCAACAACTCCTGGTTCCCCCTACAATCTGCACGGTATGTCAGACCAGGATATTCCGTAATGTGACATCAGTCAAGTGCAACACCTGCCTAGGCTGGTGCCACTTTAGGGCATGCTCAGGTCTGCGTACTACGCGAGATTGTACTGGGAACTTCGAGGGGGAACGTCTCCCGACCCACATGAAGCTCCTTCAATTTAACTGCAACGGGCTACAGAGCAAGATTGAGGAGATAACCGTCTTCATGTGTCGGCATGGTATATTGATAGCTGCGGTCCAAGAGACGAAGTTGCACAGCAATTCAACTTTGCTGAATTGTGCCGGGTATAACGTGCACCGTCGAGATCGCGAGTGAGATAATGGTGGTGGCTTAGCGTTCATCACGCACCACACCGTGCAGTATCGTCTTATCAAAGCAGACATCGACCGCAGGGATACCACCCTAGAATGTCAGGGCATTGCTATCCGGCCAGGCGATGTTGATCTCGAAATATTTAACATATACATATCCCCTGTCACCTGCTGCCCGGCAGGATATCATCCTGATATAGGTGCGCTCCTCAGAGGTGAAAACCGTATGGTAGTAGGTGACTTTAATGCGCACCACGACTTTGGCACTCAAGCCTGTCAAACGATCGTAGGGGAACAGACATGGCTGAGCAGATAGACGATTCGACATTCTGCACAATGAACGACGATACACCCACCAGGATTATGGGTAACTGTAGTAGCTCGCCAGACATCACCATAGTCAGCGCTGGTCTGATAAACAGCATAACATGGCGACCTATGCTGACTTTAGCATCAGACCACCTACCCATAGTCATCTCGATAGATAAACCAACCGACTTTGCCTCCGCCAAACACCGGACCTATATCAACTTTTCTAAAGCTGATTGGAAAGGTTACGCGGAGTTTACCGAAAACACCTTCACAGCGCTTCCTACACCAACCGACGTCCATCTCGGTGAACGTAAGTTCCGCAGGGCTGTCACTGCTGCTGCAGCTCGCTTCATACCGGCAGGATGTATAACGGACCCACGTCCAAACTTCCCTTCCGAGGCTGCTGTTCTAGCCGATGAGCGTGATAGCCTTCGTCAGGCCGATCCCGGAGATCCCCGTATCAGGGATCTCAACGCGGAGATTCGGCAACTAGTAAATGTACATAAGCGGAAGAAGTGGGAAGGGCATCTGAAGACCTGTAACTTCGCCTCTGGTGTGAGCAAGCTTTGGTCAACCGTGAGGTCACTGTCCAATCCGACGAGGCACGACGACAGAGTCGAAATTTCCTTCGGCGACCATGCTTCGTCGGACTCGGAGCGATGCGCGAGCTATTTTAGCCGGCAGTTCATACTGCATCCTCCGGTGGACAAAGCCAAGCGTCGAGTGACCAACTGCCAACAACCTGTGCCCCCCTTGTTCTCACTTGCGGTGAAGTTCAGGTGGCCATCGGGAAGGCGAAAGCCTCCAAAGCCATGGGACCCGACGTAATATGCATGCTGATGCTGAAAAATTTGGGTCCTGCGGGGGTAGCGTACCTAACGGAGGTCCCCAATTTGTCTATGGCCACTCTCATCATCCCAGACATCTGAAAGGTGGAAACCGCGGAAACCTGCCAACAAAGGAGATTCTTATCGTCCGATAACACTCCTCTCCCCGGTAGCGAAGACACTCGAGGCCTTGCTACTCCCGTATTTCACAAACCACTTGACTCCAGCGAGGCATCAGCATGGTTTCCGTAAAGTGCACAGTACAACAACAGCACTTAACGCCATAAACACTCAGATAACTCGTGGCCTTAACCGAAACCGTCCCTGTGAGAGAACGATTCTAGTAGCGTTGGACTTGTCAAAGGCGTTTGACACCGTCTGCCATTCCACGCTACTAGAAAATATAGAGGCCTCCTCTCTCCCACAGTGGCTCAAACGGTGGTCGGCAAATTATCTGAGTGGTCGACACTCGTCGGTACTGTTTAGAGGCAAAACGAGTAAATTCAGAAAAATAAAACAGGGGGTTCCACAGGGTGGTGTCCTTTCCCCAGCTACTGTTTAACTTTTACATTTCAAAGCTCCCTCAACCACCAGAGGGAGTTTCGATTGTCTCTTACGCCGACGATTGCTCGATCATGGCGACTGGGAATGGAATTGATGACCTGTGTTCGAAAGTAAACGGGTATCTCTCCGAACTTTCTCGCTTCTTCACTGCAAAGTGTCTAGCCCTCTCCCCTACGAAATCCTCTGCGACCCTGTTCACAACCTGGACGAAGGAGGTCAGGCTACCGCTGGGAATTCACGTCGATGACACACCAATTCCGACGGTGAATAACCCCAAAATACTCGGAGTAACATTCGACGAGTAGGACGCAGTGGACGAAGCTACAGACTGTACAGAACACCGCACTCAGGACAGCGACAGGATGCCTCCTGATGTCGCCCGAACGCCATCTCCACGGCGAGGCGCAAATGCACCCCGTAAAGGAGCACAACATAATGCCCTGCAAGCAGTTCCTGATCAGGAGCCACAGAAGTGGCCCCCCAAACAGACAGCTGCTTGCAGAGAAGCCCTCGCCTAGGCACGTCAGGAGGCATCTATATGAACTGACGGACGAAGTCCTGAGGTTCATCAAGCAACCTCTGGACCCGTCAGCTTACCAACTGGCCCTGAACGGCATTCACAGGGAGTCAGTCTCGAGTTATGTAGACTCTAGACCTGTGAATGCCGTTCTAGGCATACCGCCCCCGGACATAGACGAGACGGAGCTTCATCTGCCTCGGGAGACACGAACGACAATAGCCCAACTTCGCTCCGGCTACTGCAGCAGGTTAAACTCCTACCTGAATAGATTGAATGAGGATGTGCCAAATGAGTGTCCGGCATGCGGAGAGACCCCACATGACTCGAAACATCT
>NW_023458559.1:24092634-24106553 GCF_013731165.1 Rhagoletis pomonella | reverse complement strand
TTTAAAAAAAATAATCCGATTCGGCTGGCAGCCAGGACTTTGAAAAGAGAATTTTGTTCAAAATTTTCATTCCTAGAAAATAATAATTTATTTTCCATATCCTCCTATTTAGCTCGCTATAAGCACAAATTCTTCCCACCAGTCACAGAAGAAAGCTTTAAAAATGAATTACCAAAACTAAAGTCGAAAAACGCTAAATAAAATAAAAATTAGGTATTAAAAATTACTAACTTTTCAATTTTTTTATTTACCTAAGTATCTTAATTTACCTACCTAATTGTTTCTTGAAAATGCTTGACATCCGCATTCGCATCCGCGACATTTTCAGCCCCGATGCAATATCATTACTTTTTATTAAATATAATGTTCCAATTTTTAAATTAAAGTACTAAATAAAATAAAAATTGGGTATTAAAAATTACTAATTTTTCAATTTTTTTATTTACCTAAGTAACTTAATTTACTTACCTAATTGTTTCTAGAAAATGCTTGACATCGGCATTTGCATCCGCGCATGTCTAAAATTCCACATTCGCCACATCCCTAGTTCTGACGAGGGAAAATACAAACATTTTCGATATGTTTGTACTTCATCATCGCAAAGCGCCCCTGAGTAACTTTTGAAAGGGCGCGTTGAGATGTAGGGGAATTAGAATATATGTATACATATTAAATGAGAACTCGCCGAAATAAAATATCAGGACAGCATTTGCCTTTATTCGTTTTTCGTTCCATACCTAACTCTAAAAATTTAAATTTTATGTTAATATTTTGAGCAAAAGTAATAAGCTATAAAAGCTGAATAATTAAACAAAAGCTAAAAGCTGAACAGGACTTTTCAGGCTAAACCCAAATAGCCAAAGTGGCAACACTGGATATTATTAAGAGCACATTAAAGTTAAAAACTATGGAGATCCGACAAGGGCATGACCTTTACCTGTTCAATGGATGAAATCTACTTTGAATGAAATTTAACGTGTTATGAAATATTAAAAAATTATAATTTTTTTTTTAATGTTGAACTTTTTTTAATGAACAAATTACAAATATGTATACCAATCGAAACTATAAGTCCTATAAAATGTGTTAAACAGATGAGTGAAAATTACTGATATTAATTACCTGTTTATACCTGCCAACCCGATAGGCAGGCCAGCAAAAAAAATAGACAACCCAACGTTTTCACATTCTGAAGCCTTAATACTTTCGATTGGTATGAGTACAAAATTAAAAAAATAATAATAAATTTTGGATATTAGATTTAGAATATCCTGGAGAGGATTTTTTTCGCCCACTCGTGAAATATTTATTATCACGTTAAATTTCATACAAAATAGATCTCATCCATTAAGCAGATAGGTGAAGCTCCTTGTCGAATCTTAGACTAATATGTACATGAAATATTCGTTTGGATTTAATTGAGTTACATTTAATAAATCAATACAAAATATTTACAATTAGCAATAGAGAAGCAGACCCATATTAACTACCAGCATATATGCCATCAGTTAATAAAAGGTTCTTTCCCGTACTCAACGCTTGATACCGCGGGATCCCAAAACAGCCCAGAAATCATTCCGGTACTCAAAAAATGGGTAATAGAGAGCGAAAATTGGAACGTATTGAATCGTAAATGTCTTCTTCTTCCTGCCTGAAAAAGCCCGGACTTTTTCTCCGGGTAGAAATGGATAAATTGCCAAAGTGCATACCAACTGTTTTGTGTTTACAAGTTCTTTGCATAGTGAATGGCCTGTTGATGTATTGTCAATCCTTGTATACATACTTATTTATTTATTAATACAATCAAATTTGTGAAACCAAAATTAAATTTCCAAGTGTTTGCATTTAAGCACTTCTGGACATTTTTCCATTATTGGTGTTAATGCTGGTTGCTAAATAAACGAAGTCGTCTACTTTTCAGCAGAGATTTTGTTTTATTTAGCCATTAGCATGTGATGGTTAAATAAAAAACGACTATTGTTGTAACATTTTTAACCTATTGTATACATTGAATTTAACTTTAAATTTTAAAGTCATGTGACTTATGGTGCCAAAATTATGATTCTCTGGTCTATGGGAGATGCTATTCCCCATTTTAAACCCTCGTCCCCTTTTAGTTAACTACGCTGTAATAGTCAAAATCGAAAACTAACGAAGAAACACTCTTGCCGACTGCTGCTACTTTGGGTTGAGAAGTAAAGACTTCTCTATTTGTACAAAAGCCACACACAATAAGTCACTCAGCATGGTCATGTTGGTAAATGGAGCAAAAGCATGGACAATGACAACAACCCATTCCATCATTCTATCATTCTTGACAACAACCGATGAGGCGGCCCTAGGAATGTTCGAGAAAAAAGATTTTGTATAAGATTCACGGGATTTTGCGCATTGGAGGCGGCGAATTCCGCAGACGCTGGAAAGACTAGTTATTTGAGCTTTACAATGACGTAGGCATGCACCGAATTGAAACACAGCGGCACCGCTGGCTTGGTAATATTCTACACATGGAAAGAGGTCACATCGGATATTTTTCAAAATAAATGTATGCCTGCATAAGTACTTTCTCTTTTTTCTTAAAAATCCGTGACGTGGCCTTACTCTACTAAAACAATATATCGCACAAAGCTTAACAATTGCAACATAACAACACAATGCGAAAATGTATCTAATGTATTGTAATCGAAAAAAAGTAAAATTATATCTGCCAACCATAAGTTGCTAGAGTACTTTAAAGGCTCAAAATTAGGGACACGATATCGAACCGAAAGTATCGATATGGTACTCATTTAAAGTATTGCTGGAAAAATATCGGGTACCCATTAATATCGGAATAAAAATACTCTATATCGCAAATATCGATACCAATATCCAAAAAAAAGAAGAAATATCTGAAAAAAAGATTAGAAACCTCCGAGCGTATTTCCGCCATGAAAAACAGATTCTCATAAAAACGCCCTTTGTGGCACAACATCAAGGCGCACGCAACAAATCGGAGGAGAAGCTCGGCCAAACGCTAACATATTTTGTAAGCGCCAATCTATTATTTTTACACGTAGCGGTTGAGGTGTTGACTTAAAACATCGTGTTCAAATCTCGCCACATGCAATCCTAACGATAGTAAACAATTGCTCTTCTTTAAAGCCCAATTTATATCGGGTAGAGTTAATAATCAGATAAGTCTTGAAAGCAATTTTTTCGCATTCTCTTTTGTGTTTTCTATTTGCTTCCAGACGCGTCAACTTTTATCGAATTCAAGTTCGCGGTTCTTTAAATGGGAGGTATCTGCAATCTTCCCCTTTCTTCTCACCTCCTTCGCCGTGGAACGAGCAGATTTGAAAGCAAGACTTGACGTGTCTGAAAGCTGACTAATTTGAGTTTATGACATTCGATACGATACTAGGATTCTGGTACTCGATAAATACTACTCCAAAAAATATCGTTTTAAAACTATCGAGTAAAAAATATCGGTATCGAATGCCAAAAGTATCGATATGGTATCGTATCGTATCGAAATTCGTGTCCCTACTCAAAATTGACCTCGAAATAAGCCAATATTTACCGTTGTTTCTACGACAGACACCTAATCGGTTACTTGCATAAATGTATCTGTCGATAGGTTTGGAACTTAACCCTCTAGTAGGCTGAACCGCCTCCAGACGGTCGTTAACTAAAAAACTTTTTAGTGCACCTATACGCTGAGGGAAATATGTAATGCATAGTAAAAAATAATATAAAAAAAAACTTTTTAATATACAACGCTTTTATAAATGGACTAAAAAGTAGAAAATAATACTTCTCAGTCCCATAGAATTTGTTTTGATAACTTTTGATTTTGAAATTTTAGCAAAAGTCATTATAAACAATCTATGAAATTGAAAATGAAAAACGTGGAGCGCATGCAATACAAAGCATTCGATTTAATTGACAATAGTCAAACTACATAACGTAGACCTAAAATTTCTACAGCGAAAGTAGAACTTTGAAATCGATTTTAAGCGGTCGTTATTCATATACCCACATACATACATTCATATATTACTTTTCATATCAATTCAAGTGTATTACATGCGCCCCACGCTTTTCATTTTCACTTTCATAGATTGTTTATAATGACTTTTGCTAAAATTTCAAAATCAAAAGTTATCAAAACAAATTCTATGGGACTGAGAAGTATTATTTTCTACTTTTTAGTCCATTTATAAAAGCGTTGTATATTAAAAAGTTTTTTTTATATTATTTATTTTCTACTTTTTAGTCCTGTCTGAAAAAAAGTTTCCAATAGATATTAAAATAATTCAACGATATTAATAGAAAGGTGCACACACATGCATTTACATATGTATGTACATACAAACGAGCACCAATTAATTTTATTTAAAGAAATGGCGTGTCGTCTATTTCCGCCGATATGCGTGTATAAACCCTCCTCAAAGTCTAGCCAAAAAGCCAGCAACTCACACAACAGGTTCCCCAGAGCAATTCGCTCGAGAAAGTGGTACCCGGTACACGTAATACGCGGCACACAGCACAACAATCCGCCAAAACAGGCAACCCGGCCCAAAATTACCACCGTAGAAGGCAGAAACCCCGAGCGGCAGTGCAGGAGCCCAAGAATTACCCTTAAAACGGCCACAGGAGCTTAAAAAGACCAACTGGTCCCCAACTGGTCCGAAGGTAAGTAGTTTCAGACTAGTCCCAAACTGGATCCCAACTGGTCCCGGACTGGTCCCCGACTGGTGACCAACTGGTCCCACGAACTAGTTACCAACTGGTCCCAAAGTGGTTACCAACTGGTCCACCTATACCTCAAGTGGTCCACAAGTCACTTCGCTTACAAAGCATTCGATTTAGTTGACAATAGTCAAACTACATAACGTAGACCTAAAATTTCTACAGCGAAAGTAGAACTTTGAAATCGATTTTAAGCGGTCGTTATTCATATACCCACATACATACATACATATATTACTTTTCATATCAATTCAAGTGTAATACATGCGCCCCACGCTTTTCATTTTCAATTTCATAGATTGTTTATAATGACTTTTGGTAAAATTTCGAAATCAAAAGTTATCAAAACAAATTCTATGGGACTGAGAAATATTATTTTCTACTTTTTAGTCCATGTATAAAAGCGTTGTATATTAAAAAGTTTTTTTTAAATTATTTATTTTCTACTTTTAAGTCCTGTCTGAATAAAAGTTTGCAATAGATATTAAAATAATTCAACGATATTAATAGAAAGGTGCACACACATGCATTTACATATGTATGTACATACAAACGAACACCAATTAATTTTATTTAAAGAAATGGCGTGTCGTCTATTTCCGGTGTAGCAAACGTAGTACATAGGGCGACATCTAGATGTCATCTACCTCGCCCTATTCACTATGCTTTTTTATAGGAGCTTTTCAAAGCTTTGCTTTACGGTGTCGGACACACAACATTGAAAGTTTCTGGAACACAACATTGAAAGTTTCTGGAACACAACATTGCAAGTTGATAAAAGCGTTGTAAAATGAATACTTTATATTTGATTACCCTTTAAAAATGTTCGTATTTAAAAAAAATATTTTCATACAAAATTTATTACGCACGCATTTGACTGTTCACATCTGAGTATGTATATGTAAGTGTGCATACCGAGCCCTAACCGCCAAAATAACGTAAGCGACATTTTTTTCAAAATTTTCTTTTAGATGAAGAAATATTCCTAGAGCATCTAGATACATTTCTGCATCAAAAAGAAAATTAAAAAAAAAATGTCGCTTACGTTATTTTGGCGGTTAGGGCTCGATACACACCCCAAGCATGCAGAGAGCCGCTCTGAGAGCGGTGACAACACACACATACATACATAGTACATATGTACATGTTTATCCGTACAAATCGCGTGTTGATCGATATTCAACATTTGAAAGTAAAAGCTCAGTTAGTCAACGACGTAGCGTAAACGTAGGTTGACGTACGTAGCAGCATATCAAATTTACTGTTGATAGAGAGAGAGAGAAGCAACGGCAACGTCACTGCCATGTGGTGGTGAGTTTTCGTTAACACGCGAATCCCATAAGATAGATCGTGTCTGCGTCAACCTACGTCTACGCTACGTCGTTGACTAACTGAGCTTTAAATTTATACTAGAGTGCCAGTTACTGTCGAAATTCGACAGTTTTTCTAGTTTTGGAAGCCTTGGAGAGGTTTTCTAACTTAACACGTAGCAAAACTTATACGGTACAAATTAACTAACCGGAAAATCTTCTGCTAAAACGTGACTAAATTTTTTTTTATCTGAGAAGGTCTTTGGAGGACTTCGGCAGGGCTTGGAATTGACCCGATACATTCAAGTTTATCGATCAATTTCAATAATTTCATACATATGTAAAAACTTTGGATACCTTTATAAATTTTTACTTTTGACATCTCCACATTTTTCGAAAACTATCTAAACATTTTGGTAACTGGTTATACTCTGTTAAGACGATTAAATTCGATAAGCAGTGATAAATCGATAAGCTTATATAACCTTGAAATTTCGATAAATCGATATATTTTGAAAATTCCATAAACTTCGCTTCGTTGGACGAACCAATTTCAGTAGATCAATAATTATCTATAACTCTGTAAGTTTAAAGAACTCCATGCATTGCGACACCTCGATATATTTCGTTAAGTCTATAAATAATGATCATTCTGATCACTTGATACATTTCTTTAACTTGACAAATTTCGTTAATCCCACACGTTTTTATAGCTCGATAACTATCCGTAAATTTGGACAACATAGTTTCTGAGTCTATAAATTTCGACAACACAGTAAACATTGATCAGTTTGAATAATTCGATACGTTGCGATAACTTAATAAGCATGGATAAATTTCGATAATTATAAACTTCGATGATTCGATAAATTTCAGTAACCTTTATGGCTGATTTTATTTCGATTCCTATCGGAAAATTTCAACTCTGTTGACCTAATTCTTATGTATTTCTCATTGTCTCCGTTCTCGCTTTTATCTCAATTTTCGTCTATATCTTCACCTTTGCCTTTTTTTGTCTTCATCGATATCACTTGTTTCTTCATCTTCATATTTATCTTTATTTCAAAGTTTAAATTCCAATACGAAGTAAAACAAAATGCGAAACAGCTTGAATTGAACAGGTTGCAAAAACAACCATACACAAATATGGAAATTTTTAAACAACGATTTTCAACCAATTTAGAAACTATAAAAACTCTCCTCATCTACAGAAATTACCTTTCCAACGGTGTTTTTGGTTTTGAAATCGGTAACTTTACCTTGGTCTTCATCTTTGTTTTTATCTTTCACATCTTTGCTTATATCCTTTTCTTTTTCTTTTCACGTAGATGAGATGAGGTGCGATGACGTGATAAGATGTGACGTGATTTTATGTGATGTAATATGATGTCATGTCATGTGTTTTCATATCCTGTGATGTCATGTCATATGATGTCATACCAAATGATGTCATGTGCCACGTATCATATCATGGGAAGTCAAGTCATGTGATGTCATGCCATATAATTTGATGTCATATCATATAATGTCATATCACGTGATATCGTGTGATGTGATATCATATTATGTGATGCAATATCATGTGATGTATCTTCATATCATGTGATAAAATGTGATGTGATGTCATGTAATGTGATCACATTCCATGTTCCGATTAGTGTATCGATAACCCTGTTGATAACTGTGTCGATAAAAATACCGATAACAATATCCATAAACATATAGAAAAATACAACGATTGTAAAATCGATTAATTCATCGATAAATATAACAATCATTAGTATCGATTATTGTACATATCGCTAACAATATAAATTACTAAATCGATAACAAAATCAATTATTTAATCGATTATTATACCTATAACAATATCCATTATTGTATCGATAACAATATCGATTATTATATTGATTATTATATCGATTACAATAGCGGTTATTTAATCAATAACAGTGTCGATAACAATTTCGATTATTTTATCGATATCGAGTTTTATATCGATAACACTATCGATCTTCATCCTCATCCTTTTCTTCATATTTATCTTTATATTTGCATATTCCTCTTCCCCTTTACCTTAAAGTGTTTAAATTTACTTTTATCTTCGTTTTTGCTTTTATCTCTAGGCATCTTTGTTTTTGTTTTTATTCTCAAACCGCTAGGCCGCTGAGGACCATTTCCATGTGCATTATTCCCCTTGAATTTGACAATTTACTCCCAACCAACCAACTGCCGCTAAAGAAGTTTCACTTCATAAATTCAAGAAATGTTCTTACCCTTTCAGTTACCCTAATTCTTATGTATCTGTCATTGTCTCCATTTTCGTCTTTATCTTCACTTTTGCCTTCTTTTTTTTTGACTTCATCGTTATCATTTATTTCTTCATCTTCATATTTATCTTTATTTCAAAGCTTAATTTCAAATGTGTAGTGAAACAACAGGCGAAACATGTCAAATTGAACATGTTGCAGCAACATCTGTACACAATTCGAAAATGTTTAAACGACGGCTTTGGCCGTAATTTTCAACCAATTGTGAAACCATAAAAACTCTGCTCAACTACGGAAAAATGCCTTTCCAACGGTGTTCTTGGTTTTCGGTAGAATCGCCAAACGAACGGAGACAAAATTTATGTTAGCGTATTGATATATAGATGGCTGGGTGTAGCTGAGTGCGCAAAGATGCTTGCCACAAGTTGTTGATACCCGGAGATGGTCGGGTTCGAATTCCACTGCAGGCAACATGCAAATTAATTTTTTTGTTTAGTTTTTGTCTTGATTATTCACTTCATGGATGATTTTTCAGTACGAACGCGGTCATTTTAATATGCGCGTAGTTGAATTGAATATTTACCAATATACAGTACTTTCGTTGACGTTTATAGTAAGATCAATTACGTTTCTATTTCATTTTAATATTTTTTCCCCTCAGTGTAATATTTTTTTTCTATATTCGTAAGGCATGATCTTTAGACAAAAATCGTACCCTTACGACGAAGTAAATTTGAATCCGTTATATTTTAATCGGCAGTTGAATCACAGATTGTGAACGGCACGGTTAAAATTAATTATTTCATGCTATTTAGTAGTGTTGGGCAGTATCGATACCAAAAGTACTCAGAACTCGATTCTTAAAAGGATCGACAGCACTCGATGTTTAAAAGTATCGATACTGAGTACTCCAAAGTACTTAGTACTCACAAAAGAACTCGAAAGTACTCAGAACCTAAAAGAACTCAAAAAGTACTAAGTACTCACAAGAGAACTCGAAAGTACTCAGAACTTTAAAGAACTCGAAAGTACTCATTACTCAGAAATTCTCTGTTCCAATCATCACTTAGATACTTAAAAGTACTGAACAGATACTTAAAAGTACTGAGTTTTATTAACGTTTACCGGTATTTAGAAATGATTGTACTCAATTTTAAGTTTCAATAGTTTTCAAGTAGCCATTCATTTGACGTAATTCGGGATTAATATATTAATTTGAATAAAGTGCTGCCTGCTTGTGAGATTTCTACACTAATCATTGAAATGTTACCAACAAGTGTATATTTAAAGAAAGTACTCAGTACTCTGAAAAATACCCGATCCTTAGAAGTATCGATACCAAAGTACTCGATCCTCACAAGTAGTCGATACTTCTCAACACTACTATTTAGTAATTTCGTAATTAAAGAAATTTTTTTTTTTTAATTTTTTTGATACAAAAAAATTCGGTGGATTTCGTAGTTAAAAGCACCGTATTTTAATATAAGTTTTATAATTATGTCACGATTCGAAATAGAGAAAATCGCTTTCGAACACAGACCGTCTACAGACCGGCTTGCCGACATATAAAATCCCAGTTTTCATTTTTGACCGCCTGCAGACGGGATTGCCGGTTCCTAGGTCAACATTGTGTAAGAGAAAGCTGAAAATATGTCAAAGTATATCGGCGAGGCCGTCTCCAGACGGTCTTGGTTTTTCTCCCCTGTAGGAAAAAGTTACTGTCACAGATCGAAATGTACATCACTTTTGGATTTCTCGTACTAAAATCACCCATTCCTGAATTTTTCAACTCATAAAAAAGTTGGCTTACTAGAGGGTTAATCTTTGAAACGTCCTACTTTTCTTTGAAATCGCTTCATTAGTTCTCGTGAAATAAGCGTTTATGTGAACCTCTAAAAATTACAACTACAACATTTGAGCATAGCCTCCATATCGAAACGTAAGACGTATTCTACGTCAAAATAATCAGTAAAACAGCCATTTTCACATTCGAAAATGCATTATTTTTCCTATGGCGATGTCCTAAGAAAAGTGGGCATTCAATTTTGCATTACCAATAATGCTGGAATGAATGTAATTTAATATAAATTTTTTGCTACTTTTTGGATACCTTATTAAAAGGTGATAGAATCTAGAACTCATAAGATATACGTTACATTATTTATCAAGCATGTAATTCATTACTACTTTTCCACTGGGAAGTTCAAATACATCTTTTTTGCTTTTAGCTACTTCCACAGGTGACTCAGAATTTATTTATATTAACGTTGTATGTGTACTTTATTATTGCTTCTTTGAGGGCACGTTTTTCGTTTGAAAATGCAGAAAAAAAACAATGAAACAAAATAAAGTCTAAATGTGATCAACAACCATCGTAATGGAAGTGGATAGAAGGATTTGCGCTTGTTTTCTTGTCGCCGCATGCGAGAGCGCAAAATGAGCCTACCAAATAAGCGCCTGTCTATTTTACCATTCTATTGCTTAGCCATTCGGTGCGAGCTTTATATTTCACAACTACAATAAATTGTACGTATGTATATATTCCACGGTTACGTTGTTCATCGCAGCATGTAGTCCTCACCTTGCCACTTTCCTCCTGAACCTTTGTTTTCCTTTTCTGCTATTTACAAACGCGTTAGTTTGTAAAATTATTACTTGCCGTCAGCGAAACTCCTAAAATAGCAAAATGAAATCAAAGCAGGCATATTTTTTGTTGGCACCACTTCCTTTGCCACTTCCAATTGCACTTCCCATTGCTCGGTTGACGGTAAGTGCACTTGTGCGCCATTTCTGTATTATCCTGTTTTCTATTGTTTTCATTCAGGAGAATATTTCCGTTATCCATTTCCTCAAGTCCGCAGTTCTTGTTTTTTAGATTTATTCTTTTTCCCACTAACTTCTTATCGCACTGCTTTCCCACACGAGAATCTAAAACGCATGAGCATTTCTTTACTGTTGTGTTTCTTTGAATCATTTAGTCCTGCTGTTGCGCTTTGGGCTGCCTTCGATGTAAGGTTCGTTTATTATGTTTGAGCAATTTTAATTAAAAATTCTCCTCAATTGGCACTCTCAGCTGGGTAAATAAGCAAAAGCAAACTGTAATGATGTATCACTAAAAAAAATTAAATTCGCTCTTGCCGCTTCTAGATCCATTTTTATAAACAGGTATATACGCACTAAAGCAGGGACCGTAATCATTATGAGTTTTATCAAAAAATTAACTTTTAATCATTATTTTGCGATTTTAATACCTGTGATCAATCATAATAATCACATTTGGGGTTTGCTCAGAAAATACAATCATTTATTGAGTTATATTTTTTTGATCAAAAATAAAACTAATTTTTCGAGCGTTACTTTTTTGCTCTGAAATAATAATAATTTCGTGAGTTGTTTTCTTTTTGATTAAAAATAATCATTTTATTAGAGTTTTATATTTTTGGTCAGAAATAATCATTAT
This sequence comes from Rhagoletis pomonella, assembly GCF_013731165.1. NCBI lineage: Eukaryota > Metazoa > Arthropoda > Insecta > Diptera > Tephritidae > Rhagoletis > Rhagoletis pomonella. The sequence goes on along the minus strand of NW_023458559.1, from coordinate 24,094,779 downwards.
TTTTTTAGTTTAATTTTTTCATCAAAAATAATGATTATTCTTTGAGTTTTATTATTTTGATCGAAACCGAAACTCATTTCTTGAGCGTTATTTTTTCTCTCAGAAATATACAGCGTGGCGACGAATAACTGTTACCCAGGTTTTTTTTTGCAAAATATAAGGGTCCTTTATGGATTTTGCGAAAAAATTATTTCATTGTTAATTTTCCACAGATTTTACTTTAGTCGTATTAATTAGTTTTTAAATTTTAATCCTTATTTACACTTGCCAGCAGTGTAAACTTTGAGACAAAATTTCATTTCGTGGAAATTCATGACTACGCATGAATTGTTCACACTAATTCACTCATATAGCAAGCATCCTTCAAGAATGCATACAACCGATTTCTACTGGGATATTATGTATATTTTCTTCAGTGCTCTGCTTACAAATACGCGCTGATCAGTTCAGAAATAATATGTATTTGTGATTGCTTCAATGAACTGAGATGACGTGAGTTGAGGTGACTTGAGGTAAGGTAGTTGAGTTGAGTTAGGGTGAATTGAGGTGTGGTGAGTTGAGGTGAGTTAGGGTGAGTTGAGACGAGTTGAGGTGGGCTGGATTAAGGTGTGGTGAGTTGGGTTTAGGTGAAGTGAGGCGATTTGAGTTTTTCGTTCCGCCAAAAAAAAATAAAACTCAAAAGTTAATTTTTATTTCTGAGAGAAAAAATAACGCTCAAGAAATGAGTTTTATTTTCGATCAAAATAAAAAGCTCAAAGAAGAACACTGGTTTACAGCAAAAATGTTCTCCAGACGCCACTATCCAATTCCTATGTAGAATTGCTCGGTGATTCCGAAAATCGAGTTGATTTTTTTTCGATTGATACATTTTCGAGATATTTGCAATTTACCGTTATTCAGCTTAAAGCAAAAATTGGTTCCTTTTAATCCCGTATATCTTACGAACCAAATAAAAAATTAATATAAAACACGGCAGATGAAAGCCAATGAAATTCTCCATAAACCGTATATACATCACTTTCCGATAGGCCTTATAGTTTCTGACATCTATATATAAATACGCCACAAGAAAATTTTGCAATCCCTTTATTGAAGGCGCCGTTCGCTCGATTTCAATGAAACATACTCCGATTTAAAGGATATAGCTTCCTCTAATCCAGAAATGTTAATCCCGATACATAGGGCGCGTGGCATCTGACATATAGACTAAAATGTGAAAACCACTATATCTCTAAAACTAATTATGCTGGGGAACTGAAACTTAGCACAGCTGCATAGATTGTAAATACCCTACTTATGGCGAAAAGTGGTAGATTTTGGAAAAGGGGGCGTGGCACCTCCCATACAAACTGAAATTCTCTTATCTATTTTCCCTGGAACCGCTTATGCTAACGTCCTGAAATTTGATGCAGCCACGTATGCCATCAATACCGTACTTACGGCGAAAAGTGGTGAATAATGGAAAAGGGGGCGTGGCACCGCCCATACAAACTCAAAATTCTCATATCGCTTATCTCTGAAACCACTTATGCTAACGTCCTGAAACTTGACACAGCCACATATGCTATCAATGCCGTACTTACGGCGAGAAGTGGTAGATTTTGGAAAAGGGGGCATGGCACCGCCCATACAAACTGAAATTCTCATATCGCTTATCTCTGAAACCGCTTATGCGAACGTCCTGAAATTTTACACAGCAACATATGCTATCAATGCCATACTTACGGCGAAGAGTGGTGAATAATGAAAAAGGGGGCGTGGCACCGCCCACATAAACTGAAATTCTCATATCGCTAATCTCTGAAACTGCTAATGCTAATTACCTGAAATTTGACCCAGCCACATATGCAATCAATACCGTACTTACGGCGAAAATTGCTAGATGTTTGAAAAGGGGGCGTGGCATCTCCCATACAAACTGACATTCTCATATTGTTTTCCTCTGGAACCGCTTATGCTAACGCCTTGCAATTTTACACAGCTATTAACGCTATCTATAACGTGCTTAAGGCGAAAAGCGGTAGATATTGAAAAAAGGGGCGAGGCACCTCCCATACAAGCTGAACTTCGCATTTCCCTTATCTGTGTAACCGGTTATGCTAACGTTCTGAAATTCGACACAGCTGCATATGTTATCATTACCGA
>NW_023458559.1:24087841-24092534 GCF_013731165.1 Rhagoletis pomonella | reverse complement strand
GCTAACGTTCTGAAATTCGACACAGCTGCATATGTTATCATTACCGAGCTTATGGCGAAAAGTGGTGTGTATTCGAAAGGGGGATGAGGCACCTCGCATACAAAATGCAATTTCCATATCGCTTATATCTGGAACCACTTATGATAAATAAGGTAATGGAATTTGATACACCTACATCTATATACATTTAAAATGGCAAAAATCGTTCAATTGGGAACCATTTCCTACCAGATTTCTAAATCGCATTGAATGATTGTTATTTTGTGTAATGATTTTTGAAAGGATCAGTGTGTTTGTCTTCCGTTAGGTGGCGCAGGAATTGAGAGTATAGATGGGCATGGGACTAAATATTAAGTCCCGATCGCGCCCATCCCGAAATTAAATTTTTAACTTCCGAACCCGCTCATCCCGACGTTTTTCTGAATTGTACTGCGGGTCCGGGGCCACGAAATCTATCTCTAAAAAAATTCACATGTCTTTCAAATTAATTAAAAAAAATAAATAAAAACTATGAAAGATCTGGCATCCTCCAATTATTTCAAACAAACAAAATGTCGATGGGCACCCTAGTGTACAAATTAACATGTAGAATAAAATACCTTTATAATATTATTGTCCACTAGACCAATCAATTATTTAATATACATTTTAAATATAATGTGTCTCCTTGTTACAATTTAATTATGTGTGTGGATGATATAAGAAATACAAAAGGCATGTGTAGATAGAAGTGAAACTTCTTAAAAAAGGTGTGGGTACCAGGTACCTACTTACGAAATTTGATGTGTAAACATATGCTTACGGTTCGGCAAACCATTAGGCGATTGAGTTACATACATAGGTTTGGTTAGAAATCAAACAATAATTTCATTTCATCTTATTAACTTTCTGATATACATATAATTTATTTATTCATTTTCCGGTAACCCCACCTTATATGTATTGTATGTAATTGTATGTTTAACAAAACAATTCAAATATTTATAATGCAATCAATAGATCCTTACGAATTCGCCATTACCAAGGCACTAACTTTTGTTTGCAAAATGCATTTATTTAAGTTGAAAGAAGACAAATTCCTTTGTTCGGCGTTTATTCTTACTCGCTTTCTATCTTCCAAGGCGAATTCATATATTCTTATCACGAATTCACATATTCATGTGGTAGCAAGATTATAAAAACATAAAATTACCTTATAAATTAAAAGCATAAGTATCACATGTATGCGTAGTCCAATTCAAGAAATCATTTCATCGACCTGAGTAAAAACTAAGTGCATAAACTCTATTTCGCGATAATTGAAATCATGAAATGGTGTTCATTCATTCAGTTTCTACTCAAACGCATGCAATGATTTCATGAATTGGCCTACGCATAATAGCTGAAATACAATGCCGGCGAACGGCGAACTCACCACAGCGAAATTCGCGCTGTCAAAATTAGAACACCCGCAAGCATATGAAATTGAACACAGCCAAAGCGAAATGCGAAGTTCGCTTGGCGGCGTTTCATGGCGATAGATTTATTTCTATCGCTCTGCTGGGCGATGACAGCTGTGCGTGCCAAAGGTGGCCGTATTTGTTTTGTGCTTTCAAAGTTTAAAAAGAAAACAACCTAAACACGATTTTTTTTTTGTTGTTTGAAAAATATAGTTGTGGATTCGTTAAATCTGGCTCGAAACAAATTATTTATAATAATCTTTCTTTATTTTACATTTATATTTGTTATCATTTCCTCATTTCTAAATATGGTTTAGTTTTTTCTAAATATGGTCACCACCCAAATTATAAAGGCGACCAAATGGGATCAGCTGTTTTCGCTACCGCTCTAATTCTGTTTAAGTAGGCGAAATAGTTGGGCGAACGGTGAACGACAGCATCGCCCAATTCGGCGAAGTTTGCCGTTCGCCGGTATTGTATTTCAAGCATAATGGTAGTAAATGACAGAATGAATTACAACAAACACATACTTTTGACATAATGCAAGCCGAAAACGTTGGTTCAAATCAATCCGCAATCAAGTTGGACGTTTTGCCCACAAACATTGCAATTTTGCGAGCAGTCTCATTGTAAAATCTCATTTTCACAATTTCATAGTTTCGGCTTACATTTATAAAATTCAACGTAAGCACGTACCTATCTCGGCTGAGTTATCCATTTTCGGTTATTTAGTGTACAAAATAAACGCAAATTAAATGAGTTGGTACAACACGGCCATTAATGTAGCGATAAGTTGTACAACTTGCCAGAAAATACGGGTGTAAATGTAATTATAGACTTTAAAGTATCTATTCTACACTTAGTACCGAGTACTTTGAATTGATCCTGAGTACATCTATCAGAGAGAAGTAATTTTGCTAATGAGTACTTTCGAGTTTTTTCAAGTTCTGCATACTTTTGAGCACTTTGGAGTACTCAGTATCGATCCTTTTAAAAATCGTGTACTGTCGATCCATTTGAGAATCGAATGCTGATTACTTTTTCTCATTCCCACTGTCAGTGTTTGAATAGTCAAAGAATTCTTTGAAATACTAAGAATTCGATAAAAAGAATATCAAAGGCATCGAGATGTCTTGTATGCCAAACTCTTTTACAATGTCCCTAAATTGAGAAAAAAGAATTGTAAGTTGTAGCAAATCTGTTGTTATTAAACTGAAGCTCACCAAGCTCACCTTCACCACCCACATAAACTTTATTGTTTCTAAATCATTCGCGATGTTGGCCTTTATTCGTCGCAACTGCTCGTCATTTTCTGATCCTTATACTCTCAAACTGATGTATTCGTCTTTAGTTCGGTCGAGGTTAGAATACACGGTATTTGTTGGGAGACCTTTTCATACAGTTCATGTGAACAGATTGGAGTCTGTTCAGAGGACTTTTATACGCTTTGCTTTGCGTCCGATGAAATTTGTAGACCCTATTCCGTCCTATCGTTGTCGTTGTTTGTTGATAAATCTCATGTCCTTAGAGTCCAGGCGTACACCTCCTTATGAAAATTCGTTTTAATGTTCCCTCACGTATTCTTCGTTGTAATGAATTGTTTTTTGTGGGTGTTGTTAAAACTGTTTATGGTATGAATGCTCCTTTAAGCAGGACTCTCTCCCAAATTAAATGCTTATTCTTCATCTTTAGACTTCGATTTTTCTTCCTCAAAGTTTACTTTTAAGAATTTACTCATAAGACACTTGTCATAAGGGTTTCCTTTATTCTATGTATGTATTTGTCATATAGTCTGTAAGCTTCCTGTTTGTTGATAATAATAATAAATAATAATAGATAAAGTTATTTTTGAGATAACTAATCGACTAAACATGTTAGTCCTTTTTATACCCGAGCGCACTTGTGCACAAGGGTATATTAATTTTGTTCACATAACGGTTGTTTGTAACAGCCAAAACGAATCGAGATAGATATAGACAAATGTATACATAAATGATCAGAATGAAAAGAGAAATCGATTAAGCCATGTCTGTCTGTCCGTCCGTCTGTCCGTCTGTCCGTCCGTCCGTGTACACGATAACTCGAGCAAAAATTGAGATATCTCAATGAAATGAAATGTAGGTTTCCGTTAATCCAAGGTAGGTTGGTATTGAAAATGGGCAAAATCGGACTGTAACCACGCCCACTTCCCATATAACGGTAATTTCCAGAAATACGAAAACTGCGATATTTTAGGAACTACTGAAGATAATTCACTTAAAATTGATACTTACAATAATTTTCAGACGAAAAATAAGAATATTATAAATTTTTGGAAAATGGGCGTAGCCACGCCCACTTATGGTTACATGTGTATACCTTGGTAACCGCTGCACCAATTTCTTCCAAACTTGGCAAAGTTGTTGGCCTTGATACAGCATACTAAATGACCGAAAATTTAGAGAAATACAAAATCTTCGATAAATCAGTAAATATTAAAGCTAATTTATTCAAAATTGATGCTTGCAACAATTCTTTACCAATAAATACGTTTATGGTAAAATTTTGGAAAATGGGCGTGGCACCGCCCACTTATAATCACATATATGTATATCGGTAACAGTTCTACCAATTTGTACCAAACTCGGTACTTTTATTGTGCTTGCCACATAAAAGCAAAACGTTGAAAATTATTGAAATCGGACTAAAATTACGGCCGCTTTTCATATAACGGTAAATTTCAGAAATGCTTGAAACTGCAATATTTCGAAATTTAAGGCCGCTAATTTACTCAAAATTGATACACGCCGGCTTACCATCTAGCGGTAGCTTTCGGAAAGGTGAAAAAACATTTATTTAATACTTGCGCCGGGTATTTAATGTTCGGCTCCGCCCGAACTTAGACTTTCTTACTTGTTTTAAATAAATTATACTCCAACATATTATCGCAACTGGTACGCTGCAACTCGGCTTTATGCCCATAGAACGATTGATAACATGTATGTAAATTAAGTAAGGACCAATGTCTATTAAGCTACATAACTATTAACTTTTAAAATAATAAATTTCGTTACTTCTTCCATGACAATTAGAAAACAGTTAAATGAATACGTTATCATCAAAGTTATGCCCCTAAATTACAGTTTTCTTGCATCGTTATTATACCCGAGCGCACTTGTGCACAAGGGTATTATAACTTTGTTCACATAACGGTTGTTTGTAACAGGCAAAACGAATCGAGATAGATATAGACAAATGTATACATAAATGATCAG
>NW_023458559.1:24086158-24087741 GCF_013731165.1 Rhagoletis pomonella | reverse complement strand
CTTATCGATTTATCACTGCTTATCGAATTTAATCGTCTTAACAGAGTGTAACCAGTTACCAAAATGTTTAGATAGTTTTCGAAAAATGTGGAGATGTCAAAAGTAAAAATTTATAAAGGTATCCAAAGTTTTAACATTTTTGAGTTATCGAAATTTATGGAGCCATCGAATTTCACAGTTATCGAAATTGGTCGAGTTAACGAATTTTGTTGAGTTATCGAATTTTAGTATTCTTGAAATTCATCGAACTATCGATATGTATGAAATTATTGAAATTTATCGATAAACTTGAATGTATCGGGTCAATTCCAAGCCCTGCCGAAGTCCTCTAAAGACTTTCTCAGATAAAAAAAAATTTAGTCACGTTTTAGCAGAAGATTTTTCGGTTAGTTAATTTGTACCGTAAAAGTTTTGCTACGTGTTAAGTTAGAAAACCTCTCCAAGGCTTCTAAAACTAGAAAAACTGTCGAATTTCGACAGTAACTGGCACTCTAGTATAAATTTAATGCTCAGTTAGTCAACGACGTAGCGTAGACGTAGGTTGATGCAGACACGATCTATCTTATGGGATTCGCGTGTTAACGAAAACTCACCACCGCATGGCAGTGACGTTGTCGTTGCTTCTCTCTCTCTCTATCAACAGTAAATTTGATATGCTGTTACGTACGTCAACCTACGTTTACGCTACGTCGTTGACTAACTGAGCTTTTACTTTCAAATGTTGAATATCGATCAACACGCGATTTGTACGGATAAACATGTACATATGTACTATGTATGTATGTGTGTGTTGTCACCGCTCTCAGAGCGGCTCTCTGCATGCTTGGGGTGTGTATCGAGCCCTAACCGCCAAAATAACGTAAGCGACATTTTTTTTTTAATTTTCTTTTTGATGCAGAAATGTATCTAGATGCTCTAGGAATATTTCTTCATCTAAAAGAAAATTTTGAAAAAAATGTCGCTTACGTTATTTTGGCGGTTAGGGCTCGGTATGCACACTTACATATACATACTCAGATGTGAACAGTCAAATGCGTGCGTAATAAATTTTGTATGAAAATATTTTTTTTAAATACGAACATTTTTAAAGGGTAATCAAATATAAAGTATTCATTTTACAACGCTTTTATCAACTTGCAATGTTGTGTTCCAGAAACTTTCAATGTTGTGTTCCAGAAACTTTCAATGTTGTGTGTCCGACACCGTAAAGCAAAGCTTTGAAAAGCTCCTATAAAAAAGCATAGTGAATAGGGCGAGGTAGATGACATCTAGATGTCGCCCTATGTACTACGTTTGCTACACCGGAAATAGACGACACGCCATTTCTTTAAATAAAATTAATTGGTGCTCGTTTGTATGTACATACATATGTAAATGCATGTGTGTGCACCTTTCTATTAATATCGTTGAATTATTTTAATATCTATTGCAAACTTTTATTCAGACAGGACTTAAAAGTAGAAAATAAATAATTTAAAAAAAACTTTTTAATATACAACGCTTTTATACATGGACTAAAAAGTAGAAAATAATATTTCTCAGTCCCATAGAATTTGTTTTGATAACTTTTGATTTCGAAATTT
>NW_023458559.1:24085470-24086058 GCF_013731165.1 Rhagoletis pomonella | reverse complement strand
AGCTCAGTTAGTCAACGACGTAGCGTAAACGTAGGTTGACGTACGTAGCAGCATATCAAATTTACTGTTGATAGAGAGAGAGAGAAGCAACGGCAACGTCACTGCCATGTGGTGGTGAGTTTTCGTTAACACGCGAATCCCATAAGATAGATCGTGTCTGCGTCAACCTACGTCTACGCTACGTCGTTGACTAACTGAGCTTTAAATTTATACTAGAGTGCCAGTTACTGTCGAAATTCGACAGTTTTTCTAGTTTTGGAAGCCTTGGAGAGGTTTTCTAACTTAACACGTAGCAAAACTTATACGGTACAAATTAACTAACCGGAAAATCTTCTGCTAAAACGTGACTAAATTTTTTTTTATCTGAGAAGGTCTTTGGAGGACTTCGGCAGGGCTTGGAATTGACCCGATACATTCAAGTTTATCGATCAATTTCAATAATTTCATACATATGTAAAAACTTTGGATACCTTTATAAATTTTTACTTTTGACATCTCCACATTTTTCGAAAACTATCTAAACATTTTGGTAACTGGTTATACTCTGTTAAGACGATTAAATTCGATAAGCAGTGATAAATCGATAAG
>NW_023458559.1:24077620-24085370 GCF_013731165.1 Rhagoletis pomonella | reverse complement strand
GCTAACGTTCTGAAATTCGACACAGCTGCATATGTTATCATTACCGAACTCATGGCGAAAAGTGGTGTGTATTCGAAAGGGGGATGAGGCATCTCGCATACAAAATGCAATTTCCATATCGCTTATATCTGGAACCACTTATGATAGATAAGGTAATGGAATTTGTTACACCTACATCTATATACATTTAAAATGGCAAAAATCGTTCAATTGGGAACTATTTCCTACCAGATTTCTAAATCGCATTGAATGATTGTTATTTTGTGTAATGATTTTTGAAAGGATCAGTGTGTTTGTCTTCCGTTAGGTGGCGCAGGAATTGAGAGTATAGATGGGCATGGGACTAAATATTAAGTCCCGATCGCGCCCATCCCGAAATTAAATTTTTAACTTCCGAACCCGCTCATCCCGACGTTTTTCTGAATTGTACTGCGGGTCTGGGGCCACGAAATCTATCTCTAAAAAAAATCACATGTCTTTCAAATTAATTTAAAAAAATAAATAAAAACTATGAAAGATCTGGCATCCTCCAATTAATTCAAACAAACAAAATGTCGATGGGCACCCTAGTGTACAAATTAACATGTAGAATAAAATACCTTTATAATATTATTGTCCACTGGAGCCAATCAATTATTTAATATACATTTTAAATATAATGTGTCTGCTTGTTACAATTTAATTATGTGTGTGGATGATATAAGAAATAAAAAAGGCATGTGTAGATAGAAGTGAAAGGTGTGGGTACCAGGTACCTACTTACGAAATTTGATGTGTAAACATATGTTTACGGTTCGGCAAACCACTAGGCGATTGAGTTGCATACATAGGTTTGGTTAGAAATAAAACAATAATTTCATTTCATCTTATTAACTTTCTGATATACATATAATTTATTTATTCATTTTCCGGTAACCCCACCTTATATGAATTCGCGTTTCTAGCATCCATACTACCGGGTTGTAACCGAAGTAATTGTATGTTTAACAAAAAAATTAAAATTTTTATAATGCAATCAATAGATCCTTACGAATTCGCCATTACCAAGGCACTAACTTTTTTTTGCAAAATGCATTTATTTAAGTTGAAAGAAGACCAATTCCTTTGTTCGGCGTTTATTCTTACTCGCTTTCTATCTTCCAAGGCGAATTCATATATTCTTATCACGAATTCATATATTCATGTGGTAGCAAGAGTATAAAAACATAAAATTACCTTATGAATTAAAAGCATAAGTATTACATGTATGCGTAGTCCAATTCACGAAATCATTTCATCGATCTGAGTAAAAACTAAGTGCATAAACACTATTTCGCGTTAATTGAAATCATGAAATGGTGTTCATTCATTCTGTTTCTACTCAAACGCATGCAATGATTTCATGAATTGGCCTACGCATAATGGTAGTAAATGACAGAATGAATTACAACAAACACATACTTTTGACATAATGCAAGCCGAAAACGTTGGTTCAAATCAATCCGCAATCAAGTTGGACGTTTTGCCCACAAACATTGCATTGTGTTTGAATAGTCAAAGAATTCTTTGAAATACTAAGAATTCGATAAAAAGAATATCAAAGGCATCGAGATGTCTTGTATGCCAAACTCTTTTACAATGTCCCTAAATTGAGAAAAAAGAATTGTAAGTTGTAGGCAAATCTGTTGTTATTAAACTGAAGCTCACCAAGCTCACCTTCACCACCCACATGAACTTTATTGTTTCTAAATCATTCGCGATGTTGGCCTTTATTCGTCGCAACTGCTCGTCATTTTCTGATCCTTATACTCTCAAACTGATGTATTCGTCTTTAGTTCGGTCGAGGTTAGAATACACGGTATTTGTTTGGAGACCTTTTCATACAGTTCATGTGAACAGATTGGAGTCTGTTCAGAGGACTTTTATACGCTTTGCTTTGCGTCCGATGAAATTTGTAGACCCTATTCCGTCCTATCGTTGTCGTTGTTTGTCGATAAATCTCATGTCCTTAGAGTCCAGGCGTACTCTGTTATCGATGTGGTTTGTCTTTGATATAATTACAGGCTCTATAGATTGCTCCCACCTCCTTATGAAAATTCGTTTTAATGTTCCCTCACGTATTCTTCGTTGTAATGAATTGTTTTTTGTGGGTGTTGTTAAAACTGTTTTTGGTATGAATGCTCCTTTAAGGAGGACTCTCTTCCAAATTAAATGCTTATTCTTCATCTTTAGACTTCGATTTTTCTTACTCAAAGTTTACTTTTAAGAATTTACTCATAAGACACTTGTCATAAGGGTTTCCCTTATTCTATGTATATATTTGTCATATAGTCTGTAAGCCTCCTGTTTGTTGATAATAATAATAAATAATAAATAAATAATAATAGATAAAGTTATTTTTGAGATAACTAACAACACTCGACTAAACATGTTAGTCCTTTTTATACCCGAGCGCACTTGTGCACAAGGGTATATTAATTTTGTTCACATAACGATTGTTTGTAACAGCCAAAACGAATCGAGATAGATATAGACAAATGTATACATAAATGATCAGAATGAAAAGAGAAATCGATTAAGCCATGTCTGTCTGTCCGTCCGTGTACACGATAACTCGAGCAAAAATTGAGATATCTCAATGAAATTTGGTACGTAGGTTTCCGCTAATCCAAGGTAGGTTGGTATTGAAAATGGGCAAAATCGGACTGTAACCACGCCCACTTCCCATATAACGGTAATTTCCAGAAATACGAAAACTGCCATATTTTAGAAACTACTGAAGATAATTCACTCAAAATTGATATTTACAATAATTTTTAGACGAAAAATAAGAATATTATAAATTTTTGGAAAATGGGCGTAGCCACTCCCACTTATGGTTACATGTGTATATCTTGGTAACCGCTGCACCAATTTCTTCCAAACTTGGCAAAGTTGTTGGCCTTGATACAGCATATTAAATAGCCGAAAATTTAAAAAATCGGACAATAACCACGCCCACATCCCATATAACGGTAGTTTAGAGAAATACAAAATCTTCGATAAATCAGTAAATATTAACGCTAATTTATTCAAAATTGATGCTTGCAACAATTCTTTACCAAGAAATACGTTTATGGTAAAATTTTGGAAAATGGGCGTGGCACCGCCCACTTATAATCACATATACGTATATCGGTAACAGTTCTACCAATTTGTACCAAACACGGTATTTTTATTGTGCTTGCCACATAAAAGCAAAACGTTGAAAATTATTGAAATCGGACTAAAATTACGGCCGCTTTTCATATAACGGTAAATTTCAGAAATGCTTGAAACTGCGATATTTCGAAATTTAAGGCCGCCAATTTACTCAAAATTGATACACGCCGGCTTACCATGTAGCGGTAGCTTTCGGAAAGGTGAAAAAACATTTATTTAATACTTGCGCCGGGTATTTAATGTTCGGCTCCGCCCGAACTTAGACTTTCTTACTTGTTTTAAATAAATTATACTCCAACATATTATCGCAACTGGTACGCAGCAACTCGGCTTTATGCCCATAGAACGATTGATAACATGTAAATTAAGTAAGGACCAATGTCTATTAAGCTACATAACTATTAACTTTTAAAATAATAAATTTCGTTACTTCTTCCATGACAATTAGAAAACAGTTAAATGAATACGTTATCATCAAAGTTATGACCCTAAATTACAGTTTTCTTGCACCGTTATTTTTAATTGCAAACCAATACAAATAACACTTATCCTTACACAAAATTGGAAGTAAAAATTAAAATCAAGAAGCACTTAGACGTATGTCTGTTTGCGTGCAACAATAATGGAAACGCCTTATGTTGACCAGTTTTTGCTATATTTCTTTTGTTTATTGAATATTTAATATTTTTTATAAATGTCTAGCTAATTGTACATACACATAACACCGTGCGACATGCAATTTTACACACAAAAAAAAATCAATATATTCGCGAAGCCATGGGCCAAATATATGCAGTAAAATTGCGTTTTTATTTTTTCTCTCTGACGTCAGGATTTTTTGAAAGGAAAGGACTTTTATTTCGGACTTAAAAACTATCTGGCCAAATCTAAATGTCGACAAAAAATAACTGCCCCTGGTCCATATCTATCTAGATTCGTTTTGGCTGTTACAACCACCGTTATGCGAACAAAGTTATAATGCCCTTGTCCACAAATGCGCTCGGGTATAAAAATAAAATTAATTTTCAAATCTTCTTCCAGTTTTATGAGGTTCCAGCAACTATCGTTGGATGAGGTTTTCAAGAAAATGTACTTCCACGTTTTTTGTTTAATTTTATACTTCTTTAGCATTGTAAGAAAGGCACCGACGATCTTCGGTCACCCAAAATATGATTAATGAGTTTATTTCCATATTAAATCGCATACCCATACACACATAGGTACATATACACATATGTAAATACCTATATATATTTATTCACAGTAATTACTTATTAAAAAACTTAAGTCTTTCCTTCCAAATATGCATTCTGTGCAACTTAGTTTAAAGAAACTTTCAAAATTTGTGGTACAGTAGAGTAGCTATGTAGATTGCAACACACCATAATTTAAATAAATATCCAGTCAACGCTCTCATAACACCCAAATGCTCACACATGCGAAAAATGTGCAACTGAACTAAAATAAAATAGCTGAGAAATTTTACAAAACTTTCATAAAGTGCAGTTGACGCCACGCCGCACTTGAAAAGTTGGCGTAAATGGGCCGATATAGGCACTCCTTTCCCGCCCTTGGATTGTGAATCCATTACAGCTTCTAAGACAAGCAGCCTCTTAACGTAAATATGTATACATATGAGTACATTTTGTATGCATCAATTGAAATAAATAATTTATACACACACACACAATAAGTAGTGTTTAAATTATTTTGGCATTAAAAGTAGCTGCTCTTCACATGTATCTAAGAAGACTTTTAGGCCAAACGCAATAATAAAAGCAAACAGATGCACTTTTGCTGCTGTGTGCTTACTACCCAACCAGCAAAATATCCGGAAACGTATCCGAAAATGGAAACAATTGCGTTTCCAAATCGGATATTTCACCCATTTTCTGATTGGGTTGTAAAGTGTGCACCCTAAATGCATGTCTGGAAAAGTACTGAAAATGGTTATGAAACGGATAAGTTTTTTCCTTGAAAACGTTTTCATTCACAGATTTTTTTTCATAGATAGTTACTGAAAACCAAACAAGAAATAAAGATTGCAAGATGTGCAATTATTAAATTTTAACAAACACTTATTTATAATTATTTATAATTATTTGGGCCAAATTCTTATTTGTTATGTTTGCTGGGTTGGAGTTGCTTCGGCCGATAGAGTTAAAAAAAGCGAAAAATTAAATTTTCGTTTTACCCTCCTACGCGTTTCAACGCTCTCGCGTCTTCATCAGGGAGTCTTTATTCGAAAAATAAAAACGAAACAAATAAACAATAAAACATGATAAGCAAGTAAAATTCGCTGATGCAAAAACAATAAACATAGTTAACGACAATTACTTTACACTAATTCTGACTTTGAACTCACATTTACATAAATATTATTGGCAAAAATTGTTTAACAAACGATCAACGTTAGCACCATTTTAAGTATCTTTTCAACAATACCAAATTCCAAATTTAACAAACACTTTTTAAAACAATATGTCCGACGGCATTCGAACCTGGGACCTCCTAAAAACTAACAAATAGTAGCACACGCAGCTACTACGAATTCGTACATTTATGTACATTACGGTGGTCCTTAAATGTAGGAAGCAAGTTTTTACATAAAATTTCCAAAGCCTCAACCCCTACGTCCCCTTAGCCCGTACGACCCCTTTGCGACACGCCTTAACCGACTCCAATCGGGACCAACATTTTTATGTGATATCTATGACCGTGGTATTGCCGATTGAGCGGGTGAGACTGAAAAAATTCGTTTATTTGATTTTAATGACCAATCCAATATTTAATGGTCCAATTGTTGTATGGGGAAAAAAATGTTCAACCTAGAAACGAACCTTTCCTTTTAATATTTTTAATATCTATACCAACTTTCAGTTTTCTATAGCAACTAATACAGGGTGCTCAATGGCCTTGAAATGCGCTACTGGTTCGCTGCAAAACTGGCAAAACCATTGTTGATTTTAATAAAATGGTACTGTTGCAATGACAACTGAAGCTTATTTTTTTTGGATAATTTAAATTTGAAATGTTCTTAGGGTACTTAACCAATTGTTTGATTAATATATATATACACAATACTTCTGAGTAAAAAATGTGCATCGTGAGCATCCTCTAAATGTATATTTAGAAACGTAAGGTTTGATACCAGCACCTCTTTCGGCAAAAGGAAAAATTTTGGAAGGTGCCCCAAACCCTACCTCGGAAAAAAAAGTTCGACCACTCTAATGTACATGTTTTCAACTGCTCAGTTTGATAAAATATTTTAAAATTTATATTTTTCAATAAGATGATTTTTTCGCACGTCTTCCGAATACGATAAATGACGAAAATTTAAAACTTTTTTTCTGTACTTTTCCAGTTAAAGGCCAAGTTAGAGGTGCCATAACCATAGCGCCGTAGCCATAACTTTGTCAAGTACTTCACAGCTAACGGCGCACAGTGTGAACACTCTAGGCGAATTAATCGTAGCGCTTTCGACAGAAGCCACTTTGAAGGATGCACAGCTGCATGCAAATCCTAAAAAGTGCAAAAGTATTGAATTTTAAATAGAAGGATTAAATTTTGTTCAGTTTTATATAGTGAAGTCGTGTTTCTAGTTTCAAAATCTATAATATTAGTTTAATAAAACATATAATAATATATATGGAAGAAACCCACAGGTTTTGTAATGTTTTCTTCGTACAAAACTATTTTTGATTAATTTTTTTTAAGGTCAGGCAGTAAGGCTCAATAGAAATATTTCGCCGTACAAGGGAACTACATTACTGTTCAAACTTATTTTATTTGATATCAAAATGTTACTTCTACCGAAAGCGCTACATTTAAATCGCGTACAGTGTTCCAAAAGTACACTGTGCACCTTTATGGTATGTCACCAATAATGAAATGCTCAAGATCGAAACAATTTTTATAAGTAGTAAATTTTTTCTTCTGTGGTTGCGATGGAATTTTTAGAAACGTATTTTTATATAAAAATAAGTAAAAAACAAAACCGACTTCAATTCTCATATAAAGATTTAAGATTACCGTTAATCTGTTCATGATCCGATGATCGGATTTAAACCAAGTTTAAAAAAATTATGGAAATCGGTTGATTGGTCCAAAGTTTTGCGGTCACATACCAAAAAAAAAAGATTCCGACGAATTGATAACCTTCCTCCTTTTTGTGAAGTCGGTTAAAATTAAAAGATGAAATGTGTTTCCAACAATTTTTTGGCCATTTCCATACAAAAATCAATGTTTTTGGCCGTTTTCGGTAATTTTGGATGTTTTTTGTATGAAGCTGTACTAAATATTTGTCGAATTGCAAAGATTATGTCAAATTTGTATTCCTCGCACCAAAAAAACCTTCCAATACGAATTTTCACAGCTATCGAAAATCGTAAAATTTTCGCTCAAAACGGGTCCCGGGATATTACTCGACCACGACTAGGGTTATTGCTATGGTATGGCACCACTAAATGGGCCTTAAGGAACATGTTCGAAAACCGCACTTTCGGCAAAACGTACGCTTTTATGTTGGCTGGGTACTTATGTAAGTACGAGAAAATGCTTTTACAAATTA
>NW_023458559.1:24074175-24077520 GCF_013731165.1 Rhagoletis pomonella | reverse complement strand
GCCAAATATATGCAGTAAAATTGCGTTTTTATTTTTTCTCTCTGACGGCAGGATTTTTTGAAAGGAAAGGACTTTTATTTCGGACTTAAAAACTATCTGGCCAAATCTAACTGTAGACAAAAATTAACTGCCCCTGGTCCATATCTATCTAGATTCGTTTTGGCTGTTACAACCACCGTTATGCGAACAAAGTTATAATGCCCTTGTCCACAAATGCGCTCGGGTATAAAAATAAAATTAATTTTCAAATCTGCTTCCAGTTTTATGAGGTTCCAGCGACTATCGATGGATGAGGTTGCAAGAAAATGTACTCCCACGTTTTTTGTTTAATTTTATACTTCTTTAGCATTGTAAGAAAGGCACCCACGATCTTCGGTCACCCAAAATATGATTAATGAGTTTATTTCCATATTAAATCGCATACCCATACACACATAGGTACATATACACATATGTAAATACCTATATATATTTATTCACAGTAATTACTTATTTAAAAACTTAAGTCTTTCCTTCCAAATATGCATTCTGTGCAACTTAGTTTAAAGAAACTTTCAAAATTTGTGGTACAGTAGAGTAGCTATGTAGATTGCAACACACCATAATTTAAATAAATATCCAGTCAACGCTCTCATAACACCCAAATGCTCACACATGCGAAAAATGTGCAACTAAACTAAGATAAAATAGCTGAGAAATTTTACAAAACTTTCATAAAGTGCAGTTGACGCCACGCCGCACTTGAAAAATTGGCGTAAATGGGCCGATATAGGCACTCCTTTCCCTCCCTTGGATTGTGAATCCATTACAGCTTCTAAGACAAGCAGCCTCTTGACGTAAATATGTATACATATGAGTACATTTTGTATGCATCGATTGAAATAAATAATTTATACACACACACACAATAAGTAGTGTTTAAATTATTTTGGCATTAAAAGTAGCTGCTCTTCACATGTGTCTAAGAAGACTTTTAGGCCAAACGCAATAATAAAAGCAAACAGATGCACTTTTGCTGTTGTGTGCTTACTACCCAACCAGCAAAATATCCAGAAAAGTATCCGAAAATTGAAACAATTGCGTTTACAAATCGGATATTCCACTCGTTTTCTGATTGGGTTGTAAAGTGTGCACCCTAAATGCATGTCTGGAAAAGTACTGAAAATGGTTATGAAACGGATAAGTCTTTTCCTTGAAAACGTTTTCATTCACAGATTTTTTTTCATAGATAGTTACTGAAAACCAAACAAGAAACAAAGATTGCAAGATGTGCAATTATTAAATTTTAACAAACACTTTTTAAAACAATATGACCGACGGCATTAGAACCTGGGACCTCCTAAAAACTAACAAATAGTAGCACACGCAGCTACTACGAATTCGTACATATATGTACATTACGGTGGTCCTTAAATGTAGGAAGCAAGTTTTTACATCAAATTTCCAAAGCCTCAACCCGTACGCCCCTTAGCCCGTACGACCCCTTTGCGACACGCCTTAACCGACTCCAATCGGGACCAACATTTTTATGTGATATCTATGACCGTGGTATTGCCGATTGAGCGGGTGAGACTGAAAAAATTCGTTTATTTGATTTTAATGACCAATCCAATATTGAATGGTCCAATTCTTGTATGGGGAAAAAAATGTTCAACCTAGAAACGAACCTTTCCTTTTAATATTTTTAATATCTATACCAACTTTCAGTTTTCTATAGCAACTAATACAGGGTGCTCAATGGCCTTGAAATGCGCTACTGGTTCGCTGCAAAACTGGCAAAACCATTGTTGATTTTAATAAAATGGTACTGTTATAATGACAACTGAAGCATCCTCTAAATGTATACTTAGAAACGTAAGGTTTGATACCAGCACCTCTTTCGGCAAAAGGAAAAATTTTGGAAGGTGCCCCAAACCCTATCTCGGAAAAAAAGGTTCGACCACTCTAATGTACATGTTTTCAACTGCTCAGTTTGATAAAATATTTTAAAATTTATATTTTTCAATAAGATGATTTTTTCGCACGTCTTCCGAATACGATAAATGAACGAAAATTTAAAACTTTTTTTTCTGTACTTTTCCAGTTAAAGGCCAAGTTGGAGGTGCCATAATCATAGCGCCGTAGCCATAACTTTGTCAAGTACTTCATAGCTAACGGCGCACAGTGTGAACACTATGCGAATTAATCGTAGCGCTTTCGACAGAAGCCACTTTGAAGGATGCACAGCTGCATGCAAATCCTAAAAAATGCAAAAGTATTGAATTTTAAATAGAAGGATTAAATTTTGTTCAGTTTTATATAGTGAAGTCGTGTTTCTCGTTTCAAAATCTATAATATTAGTATAATAAAACATATAATAATATATATGGAAGAAACCCACAGGTTTTGTAATGTTTTCTTCGTACAAAACTATTTTTGATGAATTTTTTTTAAGGTCAGGCAGTAAGGCTCAATAGAAATATTTCGCCGTATAAGGGAACTACATTACTGTTCAAACTTATTTTATTTGATATCAAAATGTTACTTCTACCGAAAGCGCTACATTTAAATCGCATACAGTGTTCAAAAAGTACACTGTGCACCTTTATGGTATGAAATGCGCAAGATCGAAACAATTTTTATAAGTAGTAAATTTTTTCTCTGTGGTTGCGATGAAATTTTTAGAAACGTCCCACCAAACAATTTGTGTTGCCGGCTATAAGAAAACGTGTCGCCATCGGAAACAAATTTATTGCCGGTAATATTGCCATCGAATCGATTTCCTATTACCGGTCGCTCTAAAACGTCCGCCGAAGGCAACTCGCCTGGGTGAGTCGTTTTCTTATTACCTGAATGAGTCCTTTTCTTATCGCTTCAGGCGATATTTGGAATAATTTTATTCTTCTTAATACTTCATTTATTTTTTTGTATACCAAATTGCAACTTACAATCGGAATTAATTCATTTTCTCGCTGTGAGACTTCCTATTTTTTCAATCTTGTCCTTGGGCATAATTTAGATGCTTTTGGCCAATGCTATTGACGCCATATTCATAAGTTTCCGAATTTTTGAGAACTTTTTTTATTCAAAATTGACATGAACGAAGTGGTGCTGCCGATTTGTCACCACAGCAATAAATCGGTGAGTCGCCAATTTGTTGCCATTGACGATTGTTGCCTATTTTTCATGTTTTGCATGGTGGGGTATTTTTATATAAAAATAAGTAAAAAACAAAACCGACTTCAATTCTCAAATAAAAATTTAAGATTACCGTTAATCTGTTCATGATCCGATGATCGGATTTAAACCAAGTTTAAAAAAATTATGGAAATCGGTTGATTGGTCCAAAGTTTTGCGGTCACATAC
>NW_023458559.1:24072724-24074075 GCF_013731165.1 Rhagoletis pomonella | reverse complement strand
ATTTCTTTCTTTCTGGCATTTCCTCTATTAGGTTTCATTTCTTCCGCGTGTAGGGACTACACGCACTGAGGATTTTTTTCTTGCACCTCAAAGGCGTATGAATGTCACGTTCTTGACCATGAAAACCCATATCTATTTATAAATAAGTCAATATTTTATTTATGTAAATTTAATCATCTAATTAAGGCTTCTTGATACGAGTAAGGTACTCGTATGTACGCATAGCAAAATTATTTTTATACCCGAGCGCACTTGTGCACAAGGGTATATTAATTTTGTTCACATAACGGTTGTTTGTAACAGCCAAAACGAATCGAGATAGATATAGACAAATGTATACATAAATGATCAGGATGAAAAAAGAAATCGATTAAGCCAAGTCTGTCTGTCCGTCCGTCTGTCCGTCTGTCCGTCCGTCCGTCCGTCCGTCCGTCCGTGTACACAATAACTCGAGAAAAAATTGAGATGACTCAACGAAATTTGGTATGTAGGTTTCCCTTAATCCAAAGTAGGTTGGTATTGAAAATGGGCGAAATCGGACTGTAACCACGCCCACTTCCCATATAACGGTAATTTCCAGAAATACGAAAACTGCGATATTTTAGTAACTAATGAAGATAATTCACTCAAAATTGATATTTATAATAAGTTTTAGACGAAAAATAAGAATATTATAAATTTTTTGAAAATGGGCGTAGCCACGCCCACTTATGGTTAAATGTGTATATCTTGGTAACCGCTGCACCAATTTCTTCCAAACTTGGCGCAGTAGTTGGCCTTCGCACAACATACCAAACGGCCGAAAATTTTTAAAATCGCTCAATAACCACGCCTACTTCCCATATAACGGTAATTTTCAGAAATACGAAAACTGCTATATTTTAGTAACTACTGGAGATTATTCACTCAAAATTGATATTTATAATAATTTTTAGTCGAAAAATAAGAATAATATAAATTTTTGGAAAATGGGCGTAGCCACGCCCACTTATGGTTACATGTGTATATCTTGGTAACCACTGCACCAATTTCTTCCAAACTTGGCACAGTTGTTGGCCTTGGTACAGCATAAAAAATCGCCGAAACTTTTTAAAATCGGACAATAACCACGCCCACATCCCATATAACGGTAATTTAGAGAAATACAAAATCTTCGATAAATCAGTAAATATTGAAGCTAATTTATTCAAAATTGATGCTTGTAACAATTCTTTACCAAGAAATACGTTTATGGTAAAAATTTTTGGAAAATGGGCGTGGCACCGCCCACTTATGATCACATATTAGTATATCGGTAACCGTTCTACCAATTTGTACCAAACTCGGTGTGGTTATTGTGCTGGTGAAAAAA
>NW_023458559.1:24069614-24072624 GCF_013731165.1 Rhagoletis pomonella | reverse complement strand
CAATGGATAACGTAACGCTTAGCGCTCCAATTTAGGGACGGCAGTTATACGTATACAGAAACGACGCAGCGAATTTCACTTCAGTCTGCTTTCAGTTTTCATGAGAGTAACACCACGCTTCGCAGTTGAATATTTTTATTCGTAATTTTAGCGCGTTGTTACCACCTATATATGTAACAATGCCTAAAATGGCTGCGTATGAGTGCCAATTATAGTTTTTGGTTTTAAGAAAAGCCAATAATGCCCAATGCTTGTTACGTGGTAATACGACTACTTGGAATCGTACTTTTAATATAAGGCAATATTATTTGTCATGGTAAAAAAGTCAAACTGCCGAACTGTGTAAACAAATTTAAAGTGTTTTGTAATGGGTTTTATGTATATATGTATGTACGATACGGCAATTTAATATATTTAGTATACTTTATTGAATACTGAGTTTTTTACAAAGTTTAGAAATTTTAAATTCGTGAATTTTGTTGTTGAATAAACTATCATTTTTTAAAACATTAGTTTAATGAAATTAAATTAAAAAAACTTTTCATGCGCGTACATATGTACTTATAAAGATTAATTTCATAATTCATTATTTGAAATTATTTCTTCATTATTTTTTTATTATATTTTATTATTTTCGTTTCATGTTCATAATACAAATTAAATATAAATTTGTAAGAGCGTTTTCTAACACGCGCAAAAAACGACGCACTTTTGTACAATATAGAAAAGTGGCAACTGTTACTCAGCGCGATTCACGAATACCATGACAAAATGATAGCTGAAATACAATGCCGGCGAACGGCGAACTCACCACAGCGAAATTCGCACTGTCAAAATTAGAACACCCGCAAGCATATGAAATTGAACACAGCCAAAGCGAAATGCGAAGTTCGCTTGGCGACGTTTCATGGCGATAGATTTATTTCTATCGCCCTGCTGTGCGACGACAGCTGTGCGTGCCAAAGGTGGCCGTATTTGTTTTTTGCTTTCAAAGTTTTAAAAGAAAACAACCTAAACACGACTTTTTTTGTTGTTTGAAAAATATAGTTGTGGATTAGTTAAATCTGGCTTGAAACAAATTATTTATAATAATCTTTCTTTGTTTTACATTTATATTTGTTATCATTTCCTCATTTCTAAATATGGTTTAGTTTTTTCTAAATATGGTCACCCAAATTATAAAGGCGACCAAATGGGATCAGCTGTTTTCGCTACCGCTCTAATTCTGTTTACGTAGGCGAAATAGCTGGGCGAACGGTGAACGACAGCATCGCCCAATTCGGCGAAGTTTGCCGTTCGCCGGTATTGTATTTCAAGCATGAGACTGTATTGGTGTGCCCATCTATGCCGTAAACTCTTGTTGCTAATTCATTTCCCGTTGTAAATCGAGTACAGAGGTCACAAATATTTTCACGACGTAAAGTCGGGTTCACCGTTCGTGTCCGGACAACTTTTTATTTATTGTTCTTTGACAACGTTAACCAAGCGGACGTAAACTAACCTACATATTAGTGTATATTTACCGTTGGAGGCAGTGTTGCCGTGTTTGGTCTTTTCCCACCAAATTTTTTAGGATTTTTTTCTCTTGGTGGGTTGGTGGTTTAAAAGAAATATTGGTAGGTTTTAATCACACATAAAAAAGAAGATATCGTTACCGTTCTTCAAAAATTTTTGAATATTAAAATAGGTAATACTAGCGTATCCGACGAACTTCGTCCCGCCCAAGACCATCTATTTATTTAAGCATTTTGGTCCAACATTCTTACCAACAATTCACGTTCACTACTTCCAGTGACACATTTATCTGCTCTGATTATGGTATTTTGGATGTTAGAAGGCATATCTTCCAGTGATATTCCATTTTATTGCAGCTATGTATGACTGTCGGCCCTGAATTCGTCCCGCATGAATTCTCGCCGAATATACGCAAAGCTGCTCATTAACTTGGACTCTTTCCTGGAGGCCAATTCCATGGCTTATTGCCAATCCTTGTGAATTGCGACTGCCTAAGCCAATGTTTCATCTTCCGATCAGCGGTATAATGGTTTTCAACCATAACCATAACCGCAAAAAAACGCAAGCGCCAAATTTTCGCATTTTGTATTGTTGATCAAAATTTGCTTACTATTTTTAATATTCCGATTCTGTAAATTGAATTGAAGAATTTACAACGCACTCCAATCAACCTAACGTACATATTTTTGTTGTGCACAATTTCGCACTGGGAAATCATTCAAAACGACCAAAATTAAGAAAATCAAAAGTTTCATTTACAAAATCTAGGGAAAACACATTTTCTTTATTTTTGGTCACTCTTTTTTAAGTTTAAGGGTTTCCTTGGGCAGTGGCTAATGCAACAATAATTACAGCTCAATATGACGATCAGTTTTAGAGTAACGCTCGCCTTACGCAACTTTGTTTTGTATACAAGCTAGTAATAATAATAGATTGACGCTTACGAAATATGTTAGTATTTGGCTGAGCTTCTCCTGCGATTTGTGGCGTACGCCTTGATGTTGTCACACGAAGGGGAGCGACCTACAGTTTTACGCCGACTTCGAACGGCGCTTGTACTTTTATGAGAAGCTGTTTTTCATGGCATAATACACTCGGAGGTTTGCCATTGTTTTTTGTTGTATGTTTTATGTTATGTAAATTTTTAGATAGTTGGCAACTCTCTTAAGAAAAGTATTCACTTCTGGATAAGACAGCATTTAAATGCCTTTCATTCCCTAAACGTGTAACAATATTTTATTTAAGATATGTAGTAAGTTCACCCAAATTTTAGACACGTGGCAACCCCATTTAGAAGTTGGTATGGTAGAGCGGTGAAGCTTTCCTTCCAAATGGTGCTTCACTCATTGAATTTTTTGAATTACTATGGAAGATATGGAGCTGGCTTGATCAGATGCAGTGATGTTAGCACTTTAAAAACACACAGTGCTTTCAGCTCTTTAAACCCCTTTTTTCGCATATGCATGACCTTCTCCCCTTAAAAATGAGATATCAT
>NW_023458559.1:24063095-24069514 GCF_013731165.1 Rhagoletis pomonella | reverse complement strand
ATGAAACCTAGAAACTAGAATTAAAACATTTTGGTTTGATTTTTAAATTACGAACTTTTTGGGCTAAAATTTAAACCAGAATATATTCAAAATTGCGTAAAACTATTGACTGGTTTAAAAAGTAGACTATACAAGTTTAAAAAAGGCAGTAGTCCCAGCGCGGTTTAAAAATTAAACCCAAATTTTTGACCGTGCAGTAGGTGTCCAAAATTTCAAAAAATCGGTACAGCCGTTCGCGAGATCTTGTAAAAAGAAGGAGCTTCTCTTTATATATTAGTGTAGGTAACACAGGGCAACACCGATTTTGATGCGGCAAATGTTGAAGCTGGTTTTAATAGGCTTTTTTTTTTGCTGATTAAGAATACGTAAGTATAATGTTTCCATCAGCTCCAGATTTTGAGAAAAATGTGGTGAAAGTGTAAAAAATCGTGTTTTTTGCGATATTTGAGAAGCTCTAGCAATGAAACGAAAGGTCATAGAACCTTCCACTTAGGCTTAAATTAAGGCTTGGACTTCTGACTTCAATCCTTGAAAGTACCATTCCTGCACCTTGATCCTAAGGTTACCTATAGTCATTTATTTAACAGCTAACACCGACTTTTACATCATTTTTGACGATAAAAAGTAAATGAGTATAGGTGACCATTAGGGCAAGGTGCAGGAATAGTACTTTCAGGGATGGTAGTCTGTAGTTCTAGTCTAGGTGGAAGGTTCTATCACCTTTTGCTTAATTGCGGTAGGAACTCAAACTTCCCGAAATCAGTTATTCCTGTTCAACAAATGACTATAAGGGCTGGTTACTCCAACTCAACTTTGTTAAGCCAATTTTCTCGACTCAGTCAAGCATAAGCTGTGTAAAACGTAGGCTAACTTTTGACTTAAGTCCAAAAGTGGCTAAAATAAGTTAAGTTGAGTTGGAGAAACCAGCCCTAAGTGACCATCAAGCAAAGGTGCGGGAACTTGCTTTAATCAAAGCCTAAGTGGAAGGTTCTACCACGCCTTGTTTCTTTGCTAGAGCTTCTCAAATATTGCAAAAAACTCGATTTTTTGACAATTTGACCTCGTTTTTTCTTAAAATATGGAGCTGATGGTAACTTTTTGCTTACGGATTCGTAATAAGCACAAAAAAATCTGTCAAAATTAGCGTTAACATTTGCTGCTTAAATTTTTGTTCCATTTTTGTTGGCCTGTGTAATAAGTATCAATCATATCATGTATGTTAACCCAGCCAATAAGCTACCTACGTGCTAAATTGCAAGCAAATCGGACCATTAATAAGACTGTTTCGAAAAGTTCGGTCTCTGACCCACTTAACGGAAAAAATTAATCCTATATGCTAATCTAGGCAAAAGGCTACCAAAGAACCAATTGCATTTTTTTAAGCATAACTCGACCCCTGCGCCAACTATCGGAAAAATTAAAACTTTATGCACTCCTTCTTCTAAACACGATTCCAAAAAAGCAGCACCCATTCGAATCAGTTATGAAACATAGGAGAAAAATGTTCCCAATTGATTCAAGCTCCCAATGAATTTCACAATTATCCGAAATTTTCCAAGCTTTCGTCGAAAAAAATTCAAATTTTTTGCGTTCTTCCGGATTTTTATGAGTTTTCCACTTAGAATTTTCTATTTTACCATTCGAAAGCCATCCCGAAGTAATTTGTATATATATAGATAGATATACGTATTTAATACATACATTCTTGCCACTGCTAATCACATGAATAAAAATCCTAAAAACGAAAATGTGACTGCAATATTTCTTGTTTAAAATATTTTAGATCCATCGCACACCACGGACTTTATCGGCCTCCGATTTAGTTGGGCTTGCTAGTCTTTCCATTGCACCGCAACTAATTGGTCGGAGGGATTAAGTTGGTGTAGTGTGCGCACCTCCATACATCTTCATGTACATATTTCAAGCGAGCCCTACTATTTAAATAGGCGGCCGATAAATTCTGTGGTATGAGGTGGCTCCTATAGCTGCATTATTATATCTATTCCGTGTGTTGCAATATCCACGGAAGCAGCAGTTATGAAGAAAATGTTTTAAAAATGTTAGACAAATTCTCAACTTATATGTTTGGCTTTCCTTTGTTTTATTTTTCCAACGTCAAAAGCTGAACTTTTTTTTGAAAAAGTTGGTACAACAAAAAATACGAAACACGTTTTCTGTCAGATAGCTAACATGGCGGATAAGAAGAAGTGAAACTACCCGGAAAAAAGAATCTTATATGCTAATCTAGGCAAAAAGCTAACTACGTACCAAATTTTAAGAAAATCGGACCATAACTACGATTTTTTCGAATAGATCGGTCCCTGGTCCACCGGAGGGTTTTCCCAAAATTTTCTTTCTTAAAAACCTTCTCCTGGCAATTAGGAACAACTGAAAAAAAAATTAGCCAAATCGGTCCAACCGTTCTCAATTAATGAATTACTATACATTTTTCACACCATTTTTATATATATAGATTATTTCCTTTTAATAAAAAAATATTCTCTTGTTTCATGTTACAAGTACAGGGTAGTACTTATTCTATATAACAAAACTCTTAAACTTTTACTAGTAGTTCAGTTTGGGTCCACTAATGGCCCATTTTACCGTTGAAACACAATACCGGCGAACGACGAATTTCGCGCAGCAAAGCAATGCTGATGTTCTACTTTTGCCCATAAGGTGACCATATTTAATGAATGAAGCCTTTACAACGAATAGGGAATTACCAGCAAGAATAAGCTCCAAATGTAGAAATAGTATTTAAATATAACTACTAAATATTAAACTTACGTTTTACGAAGTTAGACTCTGGAAGAAAAATATAAGGTATATTATTTTATTTTTTTACCAAAAATTACGAGAACTTTTAGAGTATGGTCACCGTGGTCTTTTTCGCTGTTGCCGGTGACCACGGCTATCGAAATAAATCTATTGTCGCAAACAGTCGTCGAGCGAACTTCGACGTTTACTTTGGTTGTGCCCGTTCTCACGTACGTCAGTGTGTTTTAGTTTTAACAGCGAACGTTCGCGGCGAAACGTTCGCCGTTCGGCGGCATCGTGTTTCAACGGTTAGTGGTCCACTTTGGCAGAAAAGATTTATTAAATTGTTGCGAATTGCGTTACGTTCTTATGAAGTGGAAGAAATGTTAGTAGTTCTGCTCTCTGCCGAATTAATGTCATGCTACTTTTTCCAGCGAAATTGTATGTCGTTTCGTTATCGGGATATTTTCTTCACAGTCCCAAAATTATCTGCAAAAAATGCCATTATAATTTTGTAAAATATACACCTTTTAGTACCACTCCTGTTCGACATGCCACAAAAGAAAACGGGTTTAAATAATTACGATATGAAAATAATACAAAACTTACATTTCTGCTGCGAGAGAAAGCAAGAATTTCTATAAAATCGATTGTTCAACACAAACTCTGATGTATGTACATTAGACTGCATCACTCCCCATACAAAAAAAAAATCGGTACTATTTTTCCATTGGTATTATAAAATCTATTATATTTTAAGACGTCCACCAAAATATTTCGAAAAAATATTAAGATTTAAGTGAGCTGGACCAATTTTAAAATACCTCCAAAAATGGAGTTTTTTATGAATAAAAATAGTTTCGTAAAGAACTTTTTGAAAAAAGTCTCCTCAGATGACAAAACAGATTAAGGTTAAAAAAAGCTGCATACAAATATTTACAAATATTTTCAACGGAATCGTAAGAATGAGATTTTTGATGCTGTTTTTTTTTACTTTTTTCAAAGATTGATTTACGAAAAACATGAATAACTGGGCCAAAACTATTCTGATTTAGACTTATGGGACCTCAGTAGATAGGTATTTTCACACTGTTTTTATTTCTGTCAAAAAAAAAAACAAATCATTGTGTCCCAATTTTTTTTTTTCAAATACCAACACATCTTAATTAAACTTTGAATGACGTTCATTCATCCTACCTTTCTCTTTCATCCTTTGAATGAGTTTATTAGCAAAGAAATAAAAAGGGTGAGAAAATACCTTCCCACCGACACCTCTTAAGTCTAAATCAGATGAGTTTAGGCTCAGTTATTCAAGTTTTTCTTATACCAATCTTTGAAAAAAGTTAAAAAACAGCATCAAAAATCTCATCATTACGATTCCGTTCAAATTTTTTTTTTAATTTTTTAAAAATACTTTTTGCAAGTGATTTTGTCAAAGAGGAAGTGCAGAAGTATTGGCCATAAAAATGAAGTGAAAGACTTCGATCGTAGTGAAAACGGCAACACTGCGTAGCTACAAGGCCCCACACTTCCTTCGGCCCTTGAGCCACTACACATATTAAACCGGTCCTGCATATGCGTGTAGCGTTGGTCACCTGATATCAAAGTTTATGCTCGTAACTGCGTTTGTTTCATTGACACACGATTTTGAAGCATCGTTCTTGTAGAGTTTAACTTTTCCAACCGCCGTTATTGTTTGTACAATATCTTTAATTGTATTTCGCTGCCATTTTCAAGCATTTAATGGCGTTTTACTTTTACGTATTTTTTGCATACACCTTTCCGCTTGGTTTATTTTACAAAGCGATTTTTGTGCAAACGTCATGGTTAACCTGTCTGTCGGCCAGGGTTGCCAACTTTTGCATTCTTAATAAATACCGGGACGAACAATAAGTCTGTTCTTTTGCTCGACCGCAGGTGTTTGAAAATGCCCAATTTGTGTTTCTTTGGTTGTTTCTCGGGCTGTTTATAGCCACTTTGAGTGAGTAATATTTGCTTCTCAATATCCGGTAGTCGGCCGAACTATTTTTCCGGGCGAGTTTGTGAAAACTTTCAAACTGCCAGTTGCAGAGGAAAAATTTTAAACATTCAAATTTTAGCTAATAAATATGTGCATATTGAGCTATTTTTCTTTCATTGGTAAGTGAAAAAATATCAAATGAACCATTAGTTTAACGTTTAATTTGTCATGCTGCGGTGAGTTATCGTTAACACGAGAATCCCATAAGTTAGGTCGTGTCAGCTGACACGGTCTACGGTTTTACGGCGGTGGCTCGTTGTGCCCTTAATTTCGGGCACAAAAATGTGGGTTTTTGGGCAGTTTATTCACTTTTGTGAGATTATTTCGTACTTAGATAGATAGATAGTTGAATAAAGCACTGCGACCGGGGCACCGAAATTGCGCATATGGAAACTGTGCATTTAGACATTATTTCGGTTTCAACCGAAACTGTGCATGTATGCTTTATTTCGGTTTTTACCATATGCATTATTTCGGTTTTAAACCGAAACTGTGCATGTATGCATTACTTCGTTTTTTTCATATGCATTATTTCGCTTTTAAAACGAAAGTATGCATATGCATAATTTCGGTATTTTCTCATATGCATTATTTCGGTTTTCAACCGAAACTGTGCATGTATGCATTGCTTCGGGTTTTTCATATGCATTATTTCGTTTTTCAACCGAAACTGTGCATGCATGCATTATTTCGGTTTTTGTTATATGCATTATTTCGGTTTTCAACCGAAACTGTGCATGTATGCATTGCTTCGGGTTTTTCATATGCATTATTTCGGTATTCAACCGAAACTGTGCATGTATGCATACCTTCGTCTTTCATATATGCATTATTTCGGTTTTCATCCGAAACTGTGCATGTATGCTTTATTTCGGTTTTTGCCATATGCATTATTTCGGT
Organism: Rhagoletis pomonella; assembly: GCF_013731165.1. Classification (NCBI taxonomy): domain Eukaryota; kingdom Metazoa; phylum Arthropoda; class Insecta; order Diptera; family Tephritidae; genus Rhagoletis; species Rhagoletis pomonella. Next base: position 24,063,834 of record NW_023458559.1, on the reverse strand, counting down.
TTTGAACTGAAATTGTGCATGCATGCGTTATTTCGGTTTTTGTTATATGCATCATTTCGGTTTTCTAACGCAAGTGTGCATATGGATAATTTCGTTTTTTCTAATATGAATGCGCAAAAATACGTCCGCTTTTCTTTTCCGGCAATACGGAAAGGAGAATTCTACTTAGTAAGAGTTATAATCCCTAAGCGCGGCCGAAGGCCGCCTACGCAGAAAGAAGTTCTGCGCAAAAGTACTTCCGGCCCCCTTTTCCGGCAACACAGAAAAGAGAATTCTACTTAGTAAGGGTTATAATCCCTAAGCGCGGCCGAAGGCCGCCTACGCAGAGAGAAGTTCGGCGCAAAAATGCTTCCGCCCTTCTTTTCCGTCAACACAGAAAGGAGAATTCTACTTAGTAACGGTTATAATCCCTAAGCGCGGGCGAAGGCCGCCTACGCAGAAAGAAGTTCTGCGCAAAAATACTTCCGGCCCCCTTTTCCGGCAACACAGAAAGGCGAATTCTACTTAGTAAGGGTTATAATCCCTAAGCGCGGCCGAAGGCCGCCTACGCAGAAAGAAGTTCTGCGCAAAAATACTTCCGCCCTTCTTTTCTGGCAACACAGAAAGGAGAGTTCTACTTAGTAAGGGTTATAATCCCTAAGCGCGGCCGAAGACCGCCTACGCAGAAAGAAGTTCTGCGCAAAAATACTTCCGCCCTTCTTTTCCGGCAACACAGAAAGGAGAATTCTACTTAGTAAGG
>NW_023458559.1:24060739-24062995 GCF_013731165.1 Rhagoletis pomonella | reverse complement strand
ACGCAGAAAGAAGTTCTGCGCAAAAATACTTCCGGTCCCCTTTTCCGGCAACACAGAAAGGAGAATCTACTTAGTAAGGGTTATAATCCCTAAGCGCGGCCGAAGGCCGCCTACGCAGAAAGAAGTTCTGCGCAAAAATACTTCCGCCCTTCTTTTCCGGCAACACAGAAAGGAGAATTCTACTTAGTAAGGTTTATAATCCCTAAGCGCGGCCGAAGACCGCCTACGCAGAAAGAAGTTCTTTCCGGCAACACAGAAAGGAGAATTCTACTTAGTAAGGGTTATAATCCCTAAGCGCGGCCGAAGGCCGCCTACTCAGAAAGAAGTTCGTTTTCATGTATGCACTATTTCGGTTTTTGTCATATGCATTACTTCGGTTTTGAGTCGAAACTGTGCATGTATGCATTACTTCGGTTTTTGTCATATGCATTATTTCGATTTTGAACCGAAACTGTGCATGTATGCATTACTTCGTTTTTTTCATATGCGTTATTTCGGTTTTCAAACGAAAGTGTGCATGTATGCATTATTTCGGGTTTTTCATATGCATTATTTCGGTTTTCAACCGAAACTGTGCATATATGCATTATTTCGGTTTTTTTCATATGCTTTATTTCGGTTTTCAACCGAAACTGTGCATATATGCATTATTTCGGTTTTTTTCGTATGCATTATTTCGGTTTTTTTTCATATGCATTATTTCGTATGCACAGTTTCCATATGCACAATTTCAGGGTGCCCTGCGACCAGTAGGTCTAATGTGCACCACAGCTCATCATAGGATCTCACCTACCCCTAGAGACTTCAGAATTGATCCCGGGGGTAGAGAGTGTATGTGGTCCCCTCTTGGCCATAAATTTCTTACTTACGCTTATTTGCCCAAAACTAGCCCGAAAATGTCAACAATGTAAAATTTCGTAAATTAAAATTTTCATGAAGCGAAGCTTCAATAAAAATATTTCCAATTTACTTAAAACATATACCAAAACATAAATAAAATCACGCCAAATTATAAATGTCTATATATGTATGTATGTACAGTGCCGCACTAAATTATTTTCACAGGGAATTTTTATAAAAATATTGTTCATACTACATAAAACAAAACGTACTACAAAAAACATAAAAAAATTTCTTAACTTCGCGGAAAACTCAGGAAAATTCAATAAATTTGCATACAAGTTGACATTTTATTGTTATACTAAAGTGTCAGTTTGAAGTTAGTTAAAAATCGTGTTGATTTTTAGGAATTTCTTTGCTGGTAGTCTCTTCCGAACAAACAAAGAATATCTAATATACTTTGTACTTCACTAATTTTTGGCTTTTACTATACGGCGTATAGTGTCGATTAGTAAATATAATATTTAAAGTGTAAATATTAAAAGAGTTTTAAATTTGTTACAACGTGATATCTAAATTTTTTCTTGACAAATACCATGACATTTTGCGTCCCGGCAGGTACTGTACCGGGACCGGGACATAGCTCTTGAATCCGGGACAGTCCCGCCAAGGGACGGTTGGCAACCGTGCTGTCGGTCCAGTGCCCCGCGCGGTGTAGAATGCGGAAGCCACCTGTGGTGTCGTCAGTGCTTATGTAATAATAATCATTCATACACCATTTTGCCACAGGGAACAGAAAAAAATTAAATCTACGTTCATTTAATATATGTAGTAAAATTATATTTGTATGTACATATATAGGCACCATGTGTTAACGCTTGTGGTTTGCTCAGCGCGGCAGGTGACTGTGCAAACATTTAATAAGTTGTTGTATCACTGGTCCTTGCATTCAAAAGTTTCATTCCGTCGTTTTGCTAAATTAGCCAAATTAATTCGCCTCCGCAATATTATTTTTTGAAACACATCGAGATGATACATAGTTTTCTGCTTACAAAACTGTAGTGTTTATGTTTTTTTACATACATAATATATATAAATACTAGCCGGCCCGGCGAACTTCGTCCCGCCCATAATTAGATTTTTAATTTAATCGTTTTGGTCCAACATTTTCTCCAACAGTCCACAATTTCCATTGGCAAATTCATCGGCTAAGATTATGGTTTGGTGGTCGCTTGCCGCCTTAAATAAACTAACGAAAGAGTTATGTCCATTAAGAAGGACCCGGCGGCAACATGATCCGGATCTATACTGAATTTGCCCTAGAAACTTTATCTTGTTCAACAGAAAAACAATATACATACATAGACTAAGATGAAATACCTTAAAAGCCAGTTTCACGAAAGCAATTTAAGTGAA
>NW_023458559.1:24054210-24060639 GCF_013731165.1 Rhagoletis pomonella | reverse complement strand
ATAATAAAAATGCATGCCGTCGTAAGTTCGCTAAAGTTCCAAGCCCCCAAATTCGTTGAAATTTCAACGGGAACCCGGTCCCTTTTTAATGATTATGTACGCATTTTTAATATCGAAAGATAAGAGTATACACGGAATTTCGAAATTTTCCCCAGAAGAATAAATAATAAAATTCATGGCCAGTCAAAAAATTTTAGGAGCATAATGGGTAAGTTGAATTCAAGTCTGAATCACACTAAAGTCGATGTTAAAACATCGCTGAAACTGGCATCGATGTATCGTCAATTTAGCGATTTTAGGAAATTGTAAACATCGATGGCAAACATCGAATTTTGAACCGATATTATCGATGTTTCAAAAATATCGATGCATCGTTTGCATCCCTAGTCGTCTAGCGAACTTCGACGTTTACTTTGGTTGTACCCGTTCTCACGTACGTCAGTGTGTTTTAGTTTTAACAGCGAACGTTCGCGGCGAAACGTTCGCCGTTCGGCGGCATCGTGTTTCAACGGTTAGTGGTCCACTTTGGCAGAAAAGATTTATTAAATTGTTGCGAATTGCGTTACGTTCTTATGAAGTGGAAGAAATGTTAGTAGTTCTGCTCTCTGCCGAATTAATGTCATGCTACTTTTTTCAGCGAAATTGTATGTCGTTTCGTTATCGGGATATTTTCTTCACTGTCCAAAATTATCTGCAAAAAATGCCATTATAATTTTGTAAAATATACACCTTTTAGTACCACTCCTGTTCGACGTGCCACAAAAGAAAACGGGTTTAAATAATTACGATATGAAAATAATACAAAACTTACATTTCTGCTGCGAGAGAAAGCAAGAATTTCTATAAAATCGATTGTTCAACACAAACTCTGATGTATGTACATGTCAACTAAAAATATATAAAAAATAAAATATAAAAATTTGTAGGTGAACTCTGGTCGCTTGAAATCGAAGTGATTTTGTCAAAGAGCAAATGCAGAAGTATTGGCCATAAAACTGAAGTGAAAGACTTCGATCGTAGTGAAAACGGCAACACTGCGTAGCTACAAGGCCCCACACTTCCTTCGGCCCTTGAGCCACCACACATATTAATCCGGTCCTGCATATGCGTGTAGCGTTGGTCACTTGATATCAAAGTTTATGCTCGTAACTGCATTTGTTTCATTGACACACGATTTTGAAGCATCGTTCTTGTAGAGTTTAACTTTTCCAACCGCCATTATTGTTTGTACAATATCTTTAATTGCATTTCGCTGCCATTTTCAAGCATTTAATGGCGTTTTACTTTTACATATTTTTTGCATACACCTTTCCGCTTGGTTTATTTTACAAAGCGATTTTTGTGCAAACGTTATGGTTAACCTGTCTGTCGGCCAGGGTTGCCAATTTTACATTCTAAATAAATACCGGGACGAACAATAAATCTGTTCTTTTGCTCGACCGCGGGTGTTTGAAAATGCCCAGTTTGTGTTTCTTTGGTTGGTTCTCGGGCTGTTTATAGCCACTTTGAGTGAGTAATATTTCGGGCACGAAAATGTGGGTTCTTGGGCAGTTTATTCACTTTTGTGAGAGTATTTCGTACTTAGATAGATAGATAGTTGAATAAAGCACTGCGACCAGTAGGTCTAATGTGCACCCCAGCTCATCATAGGATCTCACCTAACCCTAGAGACTTCAGAATTGATCACGGGGGTAGAGAGCGTATGTGTTCCTCTCTTGGCCATATATTTCGTACTTATGCTTATTTGCCCAAAACTAGCCCGAAAATGTCAACAATGTAAAATTTCGTACATTAAAATTTTCATGAAGCGAAGCTTCAATAAAAATAAATAATTTACTTAAAACATATACCAAAACATAAATCAAATCACGCCAAATTATAAATGTCTATATATGTATGTATGTACAGTGCCGCCCTAAATTATTATCACAGGGAATTTTTATAAAAATATTGTTCATACTACATACAATAAAACGTACAACAAAAAACATAAAAAAATATCTTAACTTCGCGGAAAACTCAGGGAAATTCAATAAATTTGCATCCAAGTTGACATTTTATTGTTATACTAAAGTGCTACTTTGAAGTTAATAAAAAATCGTGTTGATTTTTAGGAATTTCTTTGCTGGTAGTCTCTTCCGAACAAACAAAAAATATCGAATATACTTTGTACTCCACTCATTTTTTGCTTTTACTATACGGCGTATAGTGTCGATTAGTGAATATAACATGTAAAGTGTAAATATTAAGAGAGTTCTAAATGTGTTACAACGTGCATGCATGACATTTTGCGCCCCGGCAGGTACTGTACCGGGACATAGCTCTTAAATCCGGGACAGTCTCGCCGAAAATAGGACGGTTAGCAACCGTGCTGTCGGTCCAGTGCCCCGCGCGGTATAGAATGCGGAAGCCACCTGTGGTGTCGTCACTGCTTATGTAATAATTACACTGGACCACAAATTTCAACTTTTTCTCTTTACCAGAAACGCCGTTATGAAATTCTTATGTAAAATCACCCCCTGATTCCGAAAATCAAGGTTATTTTTAATTCTATGGTACCGTTTTTGAAATATTTGCAATTTACCGTTTTTGCAAAAAAAAAAAAAATTGGGTCTACTTTATCATATATATCTCAAGAACGAATTAGGAAATTCCAAAACGGTTTGAAGCTTTTAAAAGGTAATAAAATTTTCTATAAACTGTGCATACATACTTTTTGCTAGGCCCTGTAGATTCAAAGATAACGAACAATCATTACCGTATTTTTCAATTTTTTTTTGTAAAAATATAAAAAAAATTGTACTTTGCGGGGAAGGATCTCGAAAACCTTTTATTTTTTTGCAGATTTTTTTTTTCTCCCTAAGCTCTGTTGTATTACAAAAAAAATAAGCTATCATCGAAGAAAATCGATGCAAAACTACGTAAGTTATAAGCGATCAAATAAAAATACCCAGGTTGCGCAACTTCAATGTATGTACCTATACATACATACATATATTAAAGGTATAAAGTGCAAGTGAGATATTATCCGGATAAACGAATAACACCATAACAATGATAACACTTTTTCTTTAAATAAATCAAATAGTACTTTTAATACTCGAATTGTATTATAGTAGGTAGAGTGGTTGCATCGAAAGGAAGAGTGGTTGGGTTCGAAACCTGCTGTAGGCATGTAGTTGTAAACATGTATTTCCGTCAGTTATGGGTAAGTATGCAGGTAGATTTTCAAAATTATAAGACACAGAAAATTTCTAAATCCTACATCTAAAACAGGTAGTATTTTCTTTTCCCGGCTTGTTATAAACCTTTCTGTCTAGGTAAGATTTGATTTTTTCAATTTTATTCTTGTTCCGAGTATAAATATGAGTTAATGCGCTTTGAAACTTCATAACATCTACAAGGCTCGCCGGAGATAGTTCAGTTCATAAGTCTAATTTCAAAACCGTGATTTATTAAAAAAAGTAAAATGAGTAAAAGGACGCGAGAATTTGAGTGTAATAAGGATCCAGATATGTTCTGTTTCATGTGTGGCCAATATACTATCATAAGGCGACGACGAGTGTTCTCAGATCATATCAAAACTTTATACTCCAAGTATTTTGGAATTGAGCCTAATGCTAAATGCTGAAAAACCATGGACACCGAACACTTTGTGTACATCGTGTCGAGTAGAATTGATTCAGTGGGAATCAGGACAACAAACAAAATTTGATACACCAATGATATGGAGAGAACCTACTTGCCATTCAATAGAGTGTTATATTTGTCAAACAAAAGTACTTGGCGTTGGAAGATCAAGAGGAGTAACCTATGCTAGCGTACCTACAGTGACATTACCAGTACTACATTCAACGGCAGTTGCGGATCCAGTTCCATTGTCAACAGTAACATCTGAGTGCGGGGGATCAAGATGTACTGAATTTCGCATGGAAAACGAAAGAAACGTTCTGTCACAAGCACAACTTAATGATTGGATAAGAGATTTGGAACTATCCAAGGAAAAGGCCGAGATCCACACTTCTCGTATGCAACAATTTAAATTTGTGTCATCCGATGTTAAGGTGACATATAGTAGAACTCGTCACGAACCATTTTCCAAACACTATACCAAGAAAGACAGTATATGCTACTGCAACGACATCCCTGGTTTATTCAAAGAGTTTGGTCAAACATATGATTCAAAAGAGTGGCGATTGTTCATAGACGGCAATAAACTGAGTTTGAAGGCTGTATTATTGCATATTGGTAACAAAAAGCCTTCTATCCCGATTGCACATGCAGTAAATACAAAGGAAACCTACGAGGAAATGAAAAAAATACTCAAATTTATCAAATATGAAGAGCATGATTGGAAAATATGATCTCAAAGTCGTTGCAATGCTATGCGGTCTACAAAGTGGCTACACCAAGCACTGCTGCTTCCTCTGCAAGTGGGATAGCCGAGCTCGTAAGGACCACTACGTCAGAAAGGATTGGCCGGAAAGAGTCGAGTTTATCGTTGGTGTGGATAACATCAAATACACCCCTCTTGTCAAGAAAGAGAAAATCATACTTCCACCCTTACACATCAAGCTCGGTCTCATTTGTTAAACTTTGTTAAGGCTTTGGACAAAGAAGGCGAAGCATTCGACTATTTGAAAACAGTTTTTCCAGATATTTCTCAAGCCAAGATAAAGGAAGGTATTTTTGTTGGACCACAAATAAGAAAGTTGATCAACAATAACAACAATAAGGTCGTTGCTTCTTTTCTCGGTAGACACAGAAGCCCTAACTACGAGCAGATAGTGAACGACCTAATCAATAATTATGCGAAAATGGGCGTAAATATGTCTTTAAAAATTCACTTTCTCCACTCACATTTGAGCTTTTTTCCGGCAAATCTTGGCGACGAAAGTGATGAACATGGCGAAAGGTTTCATCAGCAAATGAAATTAATTGAGAATCGATATCAAGGATTCTGGGACGTCGCAATGATGGGTGATTACTGCTGGTTTCTCATAAGAGAAACCGATCCTAAACTGAATAAGCGTCAAAGTAGAACACATAATTATTTCGACAATATAGTAAAATCAAATTAAGATAAAGATTGTTAGAATATAGTATAAACATAAATAAATTTAAAAAAAAGTTAAAAATATGGGTAATTTCATTCATAAATTGAACTTTTAACTCAATAGAAACAGAGCATAGCTAGATATTTCACTCTTCTTTATACCATACATACGTTTTGAGGTATACGTTGAAATTGCGCAACCTGGGTATTTTTATTTGATCGCTTATAACTTACGTAGTTTTGCATCGATTTTCTTCGATGATAGCTTATTTTTTTTGTAATACAACAGAGCTTAGGGAGAAAAAAAAAATCTGCAAAAAAATAAAAGGTTTTCGAGATCCTTCCCCGCAAAGTACAATTTTTTTTTATATTTTTACAAAAAAAATTTAAAAAATCGGTAATGATTGTTCGTTATCTTTGAATCTACAGGGCCTAGCAAAAAGTGTTGTATGCACAGCTTATAGAAAATTGTATTACCTTTTAAAAGCTTCAAACCGATTTGGAATTGCTTAATTCGTTCTTGAGATATATATGATTAAGTGCACCCAATTTTTTTTTTTTTGCAAAAACGGTAAATTGCAAATATCTCAAAAACGGTACCATAAAATTAAAAATAACCTTGATTTTCGTAATCAGGGGGTGATTTTACATACGAATTTCATAACGGCGTCTCTGGTAAATTTTGGCCGTCGACCAGTGTTATCATTCATACACCATTTTGCCACAGGGAACAGAAAAAAATTAAATCTACGTTCATTTAATATAGTAAAATTATATTTGTATGTACATATGTAGGCACCATGGTTTGCTCAGCGCGGCAGGTGACTGTGCAAACATTTAATAAGTTGTTGTATCACTGGTCATTGCATTCAATATTTTCATTCCGTCGTTTTGCTAAATTAGCCAAATTAATTCGCCTCCGCAATATTATTTTTTGAAACACATCGAGATGATACATAGTTTTCTGCTTACAAAACTGGTGTGTTTATGTTTTTTACATACATAATATATATAAATACTAGCCGGCCCGGCGAACTTCGTCCGCCCATAATTAGATTTTTAATTTAATCGTTTTGGTCCAACATTTTCTCCAACAGTCCACGATTTCCATTGGCAAATTCATCGGCTAAGATTATGGTTTGGTGGTCGCTTGCCGCCTTAAATAAACTAACGAAAGTGTCATGTCCATTAAGAAGTTCCCCGGCGGCAACAATGATCCGGATCTATACTGAATTCGCCCTAGAAACTTTATCTTATAGTTGGTGGCAATTTCAAATTGGATGCGTATCCTTGTTCAACAGAAAAACAATATACATACATAGGCTGAGATGAAATACCTTAAAAGCCAGTTTCACGAAAGCAATTTAAGTGAA
>NW_023458559.1:24046548-24054110 GCF_013731165.1 Rhagoletis pomonella | reverse complement strand
AGATGAAATACCTTAAAAGCCAGTTTCACGAAAGCAATTTAAGTGAAAAATTAATTTTTTTCTGTCAGGTTCTATATTAAATTCAATTAAAAAAATAAATCTTCATTAAATTGCTTTTATTAAACTGGCTTTTAAGGTATTTCGACAGGTAGTGGTTTGAGATTTACCACTACACAAATCAACACTGGTATGTCCGAATGAAGCTTTAACGCATAATAATATTGGAAAATCACATCCATTAGGCCAATTGTAATACACGAGAGTTCGATATACTCAATGGTGCAACTGGTCGATTTAGTCTAACATTAATGGCACCTTTTCTCACTTGTCGCTTTTTAGTAATAACTCGAGCTCAGCATCACCTCACATCTCTTTTTTGCAATTGGACTTCCTTTACCGTTTCCAATACATGTTTTGAATATTCGTCAAATCGGATCATAAAAAAATGATGTGAAACTAAACTATCCAGAGACTCACCCAAACACACACACACAATTTTTTTGAAACCCCTCCAGCCATTTAGGATTTCACTCACAAACATACCTACAGAAGAATTATATACACATTCGAAGATAAGGAAAAGTCAGTACGTTTGTACTTTGCCATGCCCTCTTTTCAAGGAGCCTACTTTTCTCCATGAGTATGGGATTGATTTCATATATCTCCATACGAAGTTCCAGTACTGTACCATGATCACTTCCAGAGATATGCAGTATGAAATCCGGCTTGTATGGTAGGTGCCACGCCCCTTTTTCCAATAGCTCTATATTTTCTCAATGACTATGCGATTAATTTCACATATCTCTACACAAATTTCCAGTATTTTACCAAGAACAATTCTAGAGATATGCAATAAGAAAAATTCGACTTGTATGGGAGGTGCCACGCTGGTATAAAGTTCCAGTACTCTACCATAAACACTTCCAGAGATACTTATTATGAAAAAATTCGGTTTATATGGGAGGTGCCACGCTCCATTTTCAAATAGTCCGACATTTTATTCATGAGTATGCGATTGATTTCTACTCCGCCATGAACATTTCCAGATATATACAGTATGAAAACTTCGGTTTGTATATGAGGTGACACGCCCCTTTTCCAATAATTCTAATTTTTCTCCATGAGTATGTGATTGATTTCATATATTTTCGTACCAAGTTCGAAAATTTCTCCAATTTTTCTCAAGAGTATGTGATTGATTTCATATACATAGTATCCCCATACCAAGTTCCAGTTCTCTAGCATGAACACTTCGGTGTTCGGTGAAAATTCGGTTTATATGGGAGGTGCCACGCTCCCTTTTCAAATAGTCCGAATTTTTCCCCATGAGTATGCGATTGATTTCATATATCTCCGCACCCAGTTCCAGTGCTGTACCATGAACACTTCCAGAGAAATGCAGTATGAAAAATTCGTATTGTATGGGAGGGCCCACGAGCTTTTACAATAGTTAAAATTTTTCTCAAGAGTATGCGATTGATATCATATACATAGTGCCTCCATACCAAGTTCCAGTACTCTACCATGAACATTTCCAGAGACATACAGTGTGAAAAATTCGGTTGTATATGAGGTGCCACGCCCCTTTTGCAATAGCTCCAATTTCTCTCCATGAATATATGACTGATTTCACATATTTTCGTACCAAGTTCAAAAATTTTACCATGAACGCTTCCACTACTTACTTTAGTTAGGATTAGACATGGGTTAGCCAAGGATTAGAGACATGAGCCTCTTAAAAGTAATAAGGGATTTAATTTTTTTTAATTTTGAGTTGCGTCGTTATTGCAGAGGACCATCGGGATGTGAATTCATATATTTCGATAATGAAATAAATTCGAGCATAACTACGATTTTTAGTTACATATACATATTATTTTTCCTGTTATCAATACATATTTTGAATCTGAGGATAATCAGGCCATAAACCCGATTTTTAGTAATAACTCGACTCCAACGCCACCTGGAGGCTCTTTTTTTTGCAATGGTAATGCTTTCTCTATTGTCAATACATACATATCTTGAATATGAGGCGAATCGGACCATAAAGACGATTTTTAGTAATAACTCGACTTCTACGCCACCTGGCGGCTTTTTTTCAGTGGTATTATTTTTCCTATTGTCAATACACATCTCAAATATGAGGCGAATCGGACCATAAATACGGGTTTTACTAATAACTCGACTCCAGCGCCACCTAGCGGTTGTTTTAATAGTTATTCTGCTATTCGGAAGGCAGACAAATTCAAGACACAAATATCATAAAAATCGGTCCAGCCGTTCTTGAGTTATAAATGGTGTAACTAACACGACTTTGTTTTATATATATAGATATATGGGAAATCGCGATTGAAGTTTGGAATACAATTTCTCAAAAACGCGAAGATAGATTTTCTCCAAAGTCTCTGAATATGTTACTAGTTCACAAGGTTCTTAAATTATTTAATTTTTAATGTTGATTGTTAATTAGTTTTGAGTTTATGAAGAATTTTCTTTAGTAAAATTTTGTCGTAAGGGTCATTTGTCCACAATTTGGCAGCCACTTTGTATGAAATATGACAGAATGTGATCAAACTTTCTACTAAATTAACGACACTTTTTACTCAATATCTCGGAAACCAAAGGAGATATCCAAAAATGGAGACCGCCATTTTTAAGATATTGATTAGTTTAATTTTTAATCACTACCTAAATTTTTACTAAATTATCGAAAAAGTTGTAGTCAACATCTCGGTAACTAAAGGAGGTATCTAAAAACTGTTAACACCAATCGAAAGACCTTATTTCAAAATTTATAACTGCATTTAGGACTAAAAATTGTCAAAATGGCTTTTACGACAATCTTTTACCCAGGCGACGATTTGCCTTAATTCACATTTTTGCCTGCTGGTTTTATTATTGTTGTTGGATTGACTTAAAATCTTTATGAGAGCGGGAGTAGGGGTGTACCAATAAGAATATACAAAAAAGTGTGAAAGTCGTTAGAACTTGGAAAGATAGCGGTAGCTGAAATAAAAAGTGTTACACCATGTTACAGTTTCGCTCGTCACTGTATACATAAAATTGTTTGGCGGTAATACTTGCAAGTTATAAAATAGGGGCGATTCCACCGTCACGGTTGAACATTTGTACAGAAAAAATGTTCTTTCTTGTTTAAATTTAAGTATAAAGTACTCAACAATTATACATTTTGATAAAGCTACACCTAACTGACAATTATATGAATTATTACAAAATACTAAAAAAATTCCTGCTTGCTTTTATATGGAATAAATCTGCTTTATTTCTTCTGTCACGGGTGGGAGTAAAAAAAGAACCTGGTTTTTGGATCAGATATATTTTACGGAAACTGTGCGAATTTATTTCACTTTTCTGTGTGAACTTGATGTCTTATAATAAAACAAAGAAAAGGAGCTTTTAATGTGATCCATATATTAATATTAGTTATTAAAAAATATAAGAAGCCAGGTAGGGGTTCAATACACTCTCGTTTTATCTTAGGATGGTGCGTTTTATATATGTAGAAGAAATGCTTAGCACCGTCAGCCAATAAAATTCCTAGCGTCTTGAAATTTTCACTTTTACCTACTTAAATTTAATGGACTACAAAACTGCATACCTAAAAATTCTGAACAAAAAGAACTAGACAGAAGATCAGGCGTAATGTGTATATCAAATTTGGTACAGATTGGTTAAGTGGTTTTCGAGATACAAATATTTGACATAAGTGGGCGGGCCACGCCCAGTTTCCAAAAAATTTTACGAAAAACTAATTTTCGCTTAAGATCCATTGACAATATAATTTTTGAGTATATATTTAAGAATTCGTTAACCGCACTGAACGCTGTGCTTGCACCAAGTTTACATCAAAAGTTTTCGAACCCAAGACTTTGCTGTCGGATGTGACTCCGTGACATTCTAGGAACATTTTCCTGTCAAAACCAAAATTGGCCAACGGGCCTTTGCGAGAAAAATGGATGTTATTATCGGAAACTTATTCCATCATTTAAATATTCCTAAAAAAAGTCTTTAGCTAATACGCAGAAGTAGAAAAAGAAAATAGTATAAAGTTTCCATCAGCTCCAGAGTTTGAGAAAAAAGAGGTCAAAGTGTCAAAAAATCGCGTTTTGCAATATTTGATAAGCTCTAGCAAAGGAACGAAAGGTGACTTAAGCTTAAATTAAAGCTAGGACTCTCGACTACCATCTTTGAAAATACCATTCCTGCACCTTGACTTGATGGTCACTTATATTTATTTATTTAACAGCAAACTCTGATTTTGGCGAAGTTTGAGTACCTACCGCAATTAAACAAAAGATGATAGAACCTTCCACTTAAGCTTATATAAAGCGTTGAACTTTCGACTACATTCCCTAAGAATACCATCCCTAAATCTAGACCCTAAGGTCACTTATAGTCATTTATTGTACATAAAAACTGATTTGGACAAAATTTGTTTTTCAGTACCACAATTTTCCAGTATTTTTTTTATTGTTCAATAAATAACTATAAGTGACCATCAGGTCAAGGTGTTGGAATAGTATTTTCACAGACATTAGTCGAGAGCTCTAGCTTTAGTATTTTAGACAAAAATTATTTTTTGAATTTAGCATTTTCAACGAACTTTGTGAAGAATGTTATCGAACGATCACGCTTAATGCCAACCTCTTATGTTTTAGTCTGTCAGTGTGCTATCAAAAAAAATTTAGAAATTTTAAGTCATTCACGAGAATTCCCATTCAGACAATATTTGTACAATACTCCAAAGTACTCAGTACTCATAAAAGAACCGTAATTACTCGGAACTTAGAAGAACTAGAAAGCACTCAGCACTAAAAGTACTCTGTTCCAATCATCACATGTACTCAGAATCAGTTCAAAGTACTCAGTATGAAGTGTCCAATAGATACTTAAAAGGACTAAGTTTTAATTACATTTACCAGTATTCAGAAATGATTGCACTCAATTTGAAGTTTCAATTATTTTCAAGTACAATACTTCTAATCAGTAAAGTGAGCCATCCATTTGACGCAATTTGGGATATATATATTAATTTGAATAAAGTGCTGTCAGCATGTGAGATTACAATACTAATCATTGAAATGTTAACACCAAGTGAATACTTAAAGAGAGTACATACTCAGTGCTCTGGAAAATACCCGATCTTTAAAAGTATCGATACCAAAGAACTCGATCCTCAAGAGTACTTGATACTTCCCAACACTACTTTTTGCTGTTAAGCTCCACCGAAAAAAATGCCTGGCTAATCAACTACACGTACTTAGTGGCCTGGATTAAAAGTTAAGGATACGAAAGCGTGGCCAATTATTTATCAAAGTTAAATTCAGTAAATATTCGGGTATGAGAAACTGGCAAAAACCATTGCTTGGGCCGACAGACAAAAGAAAACATGCATACATACATATGTAAGTGCATACCCACTTTTATCCACACACCGTATTTTATTTTGCATGGCAAATTGTGATTTTATTTTCTTTTAATGCCACTTTTTCAAGGACAAACCAATTAACCTTGACATGCGGTTGACAAGATGGTCACACGCGAACACAAACAAGGAAGCACATACGCAGCAACAAATGTGAACACCTTAGCCAAGTGAAAAAAGACATGACACAACAAGGACAAAGAAAGCAGACACAGAGGCAAGTAGCCGGCACTGAACTTGACTTTATATGTAGTGTGTAGCCATGCGGTTTAGCAGCAAATGTCATTGTAAGCCAACGAGATTGTTTGTTCGCAAACCTAAGTATAAAGTGTGTGTGTTTATCCATCACATCAAATTAGCATATGCAGTGTAGAACGACACGCTTACTCACCGAAAGCTACAAAAACGCAACTCTGCCAACAAACATCGAAGGGACGGTCGCAGTAGAAGTAAAATGAAGCTGAGTATATGGCGATCGGCTGTGAACGCGGCCAGGCGAGAACCTTTTTCACCTGTGTTTTCGCTTCTTTGTTTATTTAGCTGTCAAACATGGAAGACACGCCTCCTGTCTGCATGCCTTTTGGCTTGGTGCCAATTTTATCACCTCAGCCACTTAAGTAGTAGTCATGTCTTTTCTGCCAAGGCCCATATTAAATTGTTAAGGATTTTATTAACCCAAAGTGATAGATAAGCAATTAAAAGTTTGTGAAGTTACAAAATATGTAGTAGCAGAGCAAAGTGAAATTTAATTTAATTTAGCGACACAAAATTAGCAGCATTTTTCTGTAAATTCGATAATGTCAGGTAGCATAAAAATAATAAGAAATTGACGCTTACACAATATGTTAGTATTTGGCCATGCTTCTCCTCCGATTTATGGCGTGCGCCTTGGTATCACGCAAAAGGAAGGAGACCAACAGTTTTACGCCGACTCCGAACGGCGATTGTCTTTTTATAAGAAGCTATTTTTTATGGCAGAATTATACTCAGATGTTTGCCATTGCTTGCCGACGGGCGACTGCTATTAGAGAACACTTTTTCTTTTATTTTATTTTTGATGTTAGTCGGAAACTGGGCTCGGAATGGTAGTCCACAGTTCTAACCACTACACCACAGCAGCATAGTACAGTAATATCTCGATTTACGTCGTAGTCGGTTCCGAAAAATCCCGACGTGTACCAAACAAAGTAATTCGAATTTATTGTTTTCTATATTCCATATTTATTAGTTGTTTCAAATAAAGTAAGGTTCATACATAATTCAATTAGATACTGAAAAATGTATGGTGCAAAAAGTACATAAACACACTCAAAGCATAAAAATTTTAAAAATTAATAGTAATGATGGTCTCTGCAATAACGACACAATTCAAAATTCAAAAAATTAAAACTGTTACTACTGTTAATTTGCTAGTGTCTCTAATTATTGTCTAATCCGTTTCCAACCCTACCTAAAGTAAGCAGTAAGGATTGCTAAAGTAAGTACTAAAGATAAGACATGGATTCGACAAGGATTAGAGACTTGAGCCACAGTGAGAGCTTTTTTTTATTTGGAATTGTGTCGTTATTGCACAGGACCATCGATATGTATATTTACGTTAAACTCATTTTAAATCTGTAATGCGTTTTATCAGCAATACTTTTAAAATGCAACTGAGCGTGTTCGTGAACCGGAAACAAAACAGTCATAAAATCAAGTACGGGATTCCCCAAATTCATTTCTTTTCTCGCATACAGACGACGAAATTGAATTGGCAACTTTTTAATATTATTGTGGCTTATTAACATTTTATTTTAATATTTTTATTGAGCTTTGTACCACCATAGTTTATTAGGAAAAATTGAAAAAGCAACAAAGTCTAAGCGGTAGATGTTATAGTAGCTATTTCGGAGATCACCACATCTCCTCATCAGACTTCTTTTTTTTCTAGACCAGCAGGCATCGAACCTGCGTAATCGATGTGCAAAGTCAGAAGCGTTAAACACTGAGCTATGTACACCCCGTAAACCAATGATGGGCAAAACGCTACTCGCGAGTAGCGTCTGCGTCGCAGCGCTTACTGCCATCCATAAATTGGCGCGTCAAGCGCCAAGCAACTGTCAAAAATCCTCATGCC
>NW_023458559.1:24040530-24046448 GCF_013731165.1 Rhagoletis pomonella | reverse complement strand
AAAATCCCGACGTGTACCAAACAAAGTAATTCGAATTTATTGTTTTCCATATTCCATATTTATTAATTGTTTCAAATAAAATAAGGATAATATTTAATTCGATTATATACTGAAAAATGTATGGTGCAAAAAGTACATAAACACACTCAAAGCATAAAAATTTTAAAAATTAAGAGTATTGATGGTCCTCTGCAATAACGACACAATTCAAAATTCAAAAAATTAAAATTGTTACTCGTGTTAATTTGCTAGTGTCTCTAATTATTGTCTAATCCGTTTCCAACACCAACTAAAGTAAGGATTGGTAAAGTAAGTACTAAAGATAAGACATGGATTCGACAAGGATTAGAGACTTGAGCCACAGTGGGAGCTTTTTTTTATTTGGAATTGTGTCGTTATTGCACAGGACCATCGATATGTATATTTACGTTAAACTCATTTTAAATCTGTAATGCGTTTTATCAGCAATACTTTTAAAATGCAACCGAACGTGTCACGGGATTCCCAAATTCATTTCTTTTCTCGCATACAGACGACGCAAATTGAATTGGCAACTGTCAATGTTATTGTGGCTTATTAACATTGTATTTTAATGCTTTTATTGAGCTTTGTACCTCGATTCTTTATTAGGAAAAATTGAAAAAGCAACAAAGTCTATAGTAGCTAAAGTTATAGCAGCTATTTCGGAGATCACCACATCTCCTCATCAGACTTCATTTTTTTTTCTAGACTTCAGCAGGTAACTAACCTGCGTAATCGATGTGCAAAGTCAGAAGCGTTAACCACTGAGCTATGTACACCCCGTAACTCTTGTTGATAATTAATTTTCCGTTGTAAATCGAGTACAGAGGTCACAAATATTTTCACGACGTAAAGTCGGGTTCACCGTTCGTGTCCGGACAACTTTTTATTTATTGTTCTTTGACAACGTTAACCAAGCGGACGTAAACTAACCTACATATTACTGTATATTTACCGTTGGAGGCAGTGTTGCCGTGTTTGGACTTTTTTAAGATTTTTTTCTCTTTGTGGGTTATTGGTTTAAAATAAATATTGGTAGGTTTTAATCACACATAAAAAAGAACATATCGTGACCGTTCTTCAAAAATGTTTGAATATTAAAATAGGTAATACTAGCGTATCCGGCGAACTTCGTCCCGCCCAAGACCATCTATTTATTTAGGCATTTTGGTCCAACATTCTTACCAACAATTCACGTTCACTACTTCCAGTGGCACATTTATCTGCTCTGATTATGGTATTTTGGACGTCAGAAGGCATATCTGCCAGTGATATTCCATTTCATTGCAGCTGTGTATGACTGTCGGCTCTGAATTCGTCTCGCATGAATTCTCGCCGAATGTACGCAAAGCTGCTCATTAACTTCCCTGCAAGAACAGTGACTATCATTTGACAAATCATTTGAGTAGCAAGACTGATAGAGATTTCTGTCACTGGCTACCTACAAGTTTCTATCAAATTCTAAAGGGCAGTGTGAAAAATCTGATGGAAACTTTTGTGTACGTGTGATGCTTCATCTCCTTCTAACATATACGTTCTGGCATATTGCTAGACTGCTTACTCCCTTTGAGTTCGGCCTTCAAATTTTAATCATCAGTGATGTAAATCTTCGACAATTATGAGTGATCAACCTTGATAGAAATATAAGTCAGTAATGTGCAATCAAATTTGATGTAATAACCGATCAATCATGACACATCAAGTCTGTCATGTTTTCATATTATTGTTGATTAATCACATTTGATGTAAAAATTCGTCTAGTCTGATCTCTCTCCCACGATATAGAAATCTATCATTAATGACACATGTAATACTTGTTTTTTCTTTTATTTTCATAAAATCTTATGAACTAATTATTGATCGACAAAAAATTAGAAGCTAAGTACATTACATCAAATTAGAAGCTAAATACATTACCCTAAGCACAGTACATTAAACATTAATAAACAAAGGAAATGTGGCCAAAAATTAAGCATAATAAGGCGTTTCTATTATTTTTGTCACCAACGTACATATGTACATACTTAAATCTAATATCCTAATATTATACATTGCATTGAGCTCAATTGCCTTCCTGATTTCATTTTCGAACTCAACAGGACCTTTCTTTTTAAATGCATCTAAGTGGACTGAAATAGATTATCAAAAAATTTGTATTGTTAAAAGATATGTACACGGTAGTGGCCACATAATTAGGGATACTATTTATTTATAAGTTTTGACCATTTATTTAGGAACTTGCGTCGATTTTTGAGAATTTTTGACAAAGTATGTTAAAAAGGTTTATATATAGGTATATAGTTATAAATAAATAACGAAAAAATAAATGGTCAGAACTTGTTGTGTCCCTAATACGTGTACATGTACCTCGTAGGATTGTGTCAACCAGTAAAGGTTTGTTTAGTCGTTTTCTCTCCCATCTTCCGTCACAGTTAAGCTGCAGCAATGCCTCGTCCGAAAATGAATGACCGCTGGCTACGTCCTCAGACACACCTTTTATTTTTGATAAATGTAATTGACCTTTGAAAAATTTATGTACAGCAATTAGAACGTGAAATATGTATTCCATAATATAATTCATTATCATGGCCAAGAATGATAAAATAAAGAGATTGCGTTTTGCGCAGGTTCGTTACTCTTGTTTACAAATCAGCTGTTCGAGTGTTGACGTCATAATATAAAATTTTTGGTGGGAAGCGTATTGGTTTGCGAGGAAAACGTATTGATTTGTGATATTTTTGTTAAAGTTATAAAATAAAAACGTTGTAAAATGAAGTGCGCGGTTGCGAAATGTGGAAAAACGGCGGCAGAGTGCAGTTTGTTTACTTTTCCTTCAGATCCAGAACTTAGGAAAAAGTGGATCCAGTTCTGCCGGCAAAGCAAGGATTTCCAATTTAAAACCTGCTATATTTGCATGCATCACTTTGCAAGTGAAGATTTTGAAAATAGTCTGCAGTTTGAAGTGGGTAGGATGTTTATTTATTTCGTTTATTGTGTTTATATTAATGAAAGTGTTTAAAACATTTCTAAGGTTATGCAAAAAGAAGATTGTTGAAACGAGGCTCCGTGCCATCAATTTACAAGCCCGGTGATGAAAACCCGGAGCGTTCGCAAAGAGTTCATCGTCGTCAAAATACGTCGTTAATATTGGGTTTCATTGGAACGATATCCTTATTTGATGCTGTGGGCAGGCGTCACAGTTTCAGGTAAAATTTCTTGCTTATGCCTTGGCAGTTTAATTTTATGTTGGCACCGTTTGCATGGTATTTCCTGAAATAAGTACGCATTGGAAGTTAGTAAAAAGTAATGTATTGTCGCAGATGCTACTTACCATGCTATGAGCACGCCCTTGCTCAACGAATTGGCCCTTTTACGCTGTTTCCTGGTTAGAGCTCTTCGATTCTCTGTAGTCTTTCTGGCATCGTATAGCTTCTATATTTGTTTCCAAGCCTTGGAGCTATGCACTATTTGCTGTGGCTTCAATTTCATTTGGAAATCTTACTCGTTCCATTTGCCAGCGCAACGGCGGCCACAGAATGCAATTTTTATTTGAACGCCCTACTCACTACCTGAAATAAAATAATAATATAAATAATGTAAAAGAAACACAAAATAAATTTACCGTCTTCTCGATTCAATAAATTGCCACCAGATTGTTTTATTTTAGTCTTTCAACTAAATTTTATGCTATATTTACTTTTTTTCGTCGAAATTGTATGCGATTTGACAGATCGCCAACAACAACTTTTATATTATGACGTAGATGCGCAGAACGAAAAATTTTTGCACCCCTATCGGCGCAATCTTTGTATTCTATCATTCTTGATCATGGCTTGTGCATACTCTGGATCTTTTAATTTTGTTTCTATTAAATCCACAGCGCAATAGGACTGCAGTGGTAGAGAACTAGCGATGCGATGCAATTTTTTAACATTGGATTCGTAACTCCGTTTTTCTTGCTCATGGCGGTATTAAAAGCTCTTTTATTCATTTTAAATGAAATATTTTATTAAACTTATCTTTATTTTTCCACATCACTTTAAGTTTTGAGCATCTTTTCGTTTTGCGTCTTTCTTTTTTCTGTTGATGTGCGCATTTGAACTCCTTCAGTACCAAGTACTTTATAATACGGTTTTATTTATTAAGTTTATATATTAAAAGAATGTCATACCACAATGAAAACTTTTATTTTTACTTACTTTTGCTATGAGCGGGGTCGAATAATGATAAAATTAAAATTAAACTAATTAAGTTCAAAATTATATCCAAGTACTTCAGTACTCGGCATTATTTGGCAGGTACAACTACTTTTTTTGAGCACAAAATGCAGCCCTAGTGAATCTTGTGGTTACTATGGCAACCAACTACCGTTACTTCTATCAGCATTGACACTCACTTGATCGATCAAATGACAGTCATTCCCTACAGAGCCAAACTGGCATATAAAATTTTGTATATGTGTTGGTTTTCGTTGTGAATGTGTTGGAGTTTCTATCAATCGCGTCTTGTAAGGTTGGACTCTTTCCTGGAGGCCAATTCCATGGCTTATTGCCAATCCTTGTGAATTGCGACTGCCTGTTTCATCTTCCTATCAGCGGTATAATGGTTTTCAACCATAACCATAACCGCAAAAAAAAAACGCAAGCGCCAAATTTTCTCATTTTGTATTGTTGATCAAAATTTGCTCAATATTTTTAATATTCGGATTCTGTAAATTGAATTGAAGAATTTACAACGGACTCCAATCAACCTAACCTACATATTTTTGTTTTGCACTGATGCAATTTCGCACTGGGAAATTATTCAAAACGACCAAAATTAAGAAAATCAAAAGTTTCATTTACAAAATCTAGGGAAAACACATTTTCTTTATTTTTGTTCACTCTTTTTTAAGTTTAAAGGTTTCCTTGGACAGTGGCTAATGCAACAATAATTACAGCTCAATATGACGATCAGTTTTAGAGTAACGCTCGGTCTTACGCAACTTTGTTTTGTTTACAAGCTAGTAATAATAATAGATTGACGCTTACGAAATATGTTAGTATTTGGCTAAGCTTCTCCTGCGATTTGTGGCGTACGCCACACACACAAACAGTTTTACGCCGACTTCGAACGGCGCTTGTACTTTTATGAGAAGCTGTTTTTCATGGCATAATACACTCGGAGGTTTGCCATTATTTTTTGCTTTATTTTTTATGTTGGTCGTAAACTGGGCTCGAACCCATGCTCCGCGGAATGGTAGCTCTATATATACATATGCATTTAAATTTTTAGATAGTTGGTAACTCTCTTAAGAAACGTATTCACTTCAGCATTTAAATGTCTTTCATTCCCTAAACGTGTA
Source organism: Rhagoletis pomonella (assembly GCF_013731165.1). NCBI lineage: Eukaryota > Metazoa > Arthropoda > Insecta > Diptera > Tephritidae > Rhagoletis > Rhagoletis pomonella. The sequence continues at coordinate 24,041,083 of NW_023458559.1, read as the reverse complement.
ACAATATTTTATTTAAGATATATAATAAGTTCACACAAATTTTAGACACGTGGCAACCCCATTTAGAAGTTGGTATGGTAGAGCGGTGAAGCTTTCCTTCCAAGTGGTGCTTCGCTCATTGAATTTTTTGAATTACTATGGAAGATATGGAGCTGTTTTGATCAGATGCAGTGATGTTAGCACTTTAAAAACACTTTTTTTGAAAAGTAATTAAATTTGAACAACGTGACTATTTTCCCCACGTATGTGGGCTTTCCCTCTTCAGAATGAGGGCTCAATCACTGAATTTGATATCAGATTAAAAGAGATATCATGTGGTAACACAAAACGACCTAATAAATATATAGATTTTTAAATAGTTGGCAACCCTCTTTGAGAAATAAATATATCGATTTTTAAATAGTTGGCAACCCTTTTCAAAAGTATTTATTCTGGTTAAAAGTGTCCGTCCTTCAAAATGGTGTTTCAACCATTCAATTTGATATAATATTGTGGAAGATATGGTGCTTTATTGACCGGATACAGTGCTTTCAGCTCTTTAAACCCCTTTTTT
>NW_023458559.1:24036779-24040430 GCF_013731165.1 Rhagoletis pomonella | reverse complement strand
ACCACTGTGCAGCAGGGGGTTTATTGTTTTCTTTCAATGGAACTGGAAACTTAGCGCGCAACACGATCCTCCTTTATAGTTTGTACAAAGATTACTGATTATATATAAACCCTTAGGTGGGGGCGAAACAAACTGGCGAAGGTTTTCATTATATTTTGTAAGGGACATTTTTATTTTTCATATTCTGTGTTTAAAAATTTACCTATGTATGTAGAGCTGACTTAGAGGACAGTTTAAGAAATAAAGGACAAAAGGCGTCCTTTATTTTGAAAAAAATTATTAACGACAGGGTGTTAAAATAAAGGACTGTCCTTTAAAATAATGGACGGATGTTCACCGTATATATATTAGTGTAGGTAACACAGGGCAACACCGATTTTGATGCGGCAAATGTTGAAGCTGGTTTTAATAGGCTTTTTTTGCTGATTAAGAATACGTAAGTATGATGTTTCCATCAGCTCCAGATTTTGAGAAAAATGTGGTGAAAGTGTAAAAAAATCGCGTTTTTTTCAATATTTGAGAAGCTCTAGCAAAGAAACGAAAGGTCATAGAACCTTCCACTTAGGCTTAAATTAAGGCTTGGACTTCTGTCTTCAATCCTTGAAAGTACCATTCCTGCAAAGTAAATGAGTATAGGTGACCATTAGGGCAAGGTGCAGGAATAGTACTTTCAGGGATGGTAGTCTGTAGTTCTAGCTTTAATTTAAGCCTAAGTGGAAGGTTCTATCACCTTTTGCTTAATTGCGGTAGGAACTCAAACTTCCCGAAATCAGTTATTCCTGTTCAACAAATGACTATAAGGGCTGGTTACTCCAACTCAACTTAGTTAAGCCAATTTTCTCGACTCAGTCAAGAATAAGCTGTGTAAAACGTAGGCTAACTTTTGACTTAAGTCCAAAAGTGGCTAAAATAAGTTAAGTTGAGTTGGAGAAACCAGCCCTAAGTGACCATCAAGCAAAGGTGCGGGAACTTGCTTTAATCAAAGCCTAAGTGGAAGGTTCTACCACCCCTTGTTTCTTTGCTAGAGCTTCTAAAATATTGAAAAAAACTCGATTTTTTGACAATTTGACCTCGGTTTTTCTTAAAATATGGAGCTGATGGTAACTTTTTGCTTACGGATTCGTAATCAGCACAAAAAAATCTGTCAAAATTAGCGTTAACATTTGCTACATCAATTTTTTTTCCAGTTTTGTTGGCCTGTGTAATAAGTATCAATCATATCATATATGTTAACCCAGCCAATAAGCTACCTACGTGCTAAATTGCAAGCAAATCGGACCATTAATAAGACTGTTTCGAATAGTTCGGTCTCTGACCCACTTAACGGAAAAAATTAATCCTATATGCTAATCTAGGCAAAAGGCTACCAATTGCATTTTTTTAAGCATAACTCGACCCCTGCGCCAACTATCGGAAAAACTAAAACTTTATGCACTCCTTCTTCTAAACACGATTCTAAAAAAGCAGCACCCATTCGAATCAGTTATGAAACATAGGAGAAAAATGTTCCCAATTGATTCAAGCTCCCAATGAATTTCACAATTATCCGAAATTTTCCAAGCTTTCGTCGAAAAAAATTCAAATTTTTTGCGTTCTTCCGGATTTTTATGAGTTTTCCACTTAGAATTTTCTATTTTACCATTCGAAAGCCATCCCGAAGTAATTTTTATATATATAGATAGATATACGTATTTAATACATACATTCTTGCCACTGCTAATCACATGAATAAAAATCCTAAAAACGAAAATGTGACTGCAATATTTCTTGTTTAAAATGTTTTAGATCCATCGCACACCACCGACTTTATCGGCCGCCGATTTAGTTGGGCTTGCTAGTCTTTCCATTGCACCACAACTAATTGGTCGGAGGGATTAAGTTGGTGTAGTGTGCGCACCTCCATACATCTTCATGTACATATTTCAAGCGAGCCCTACTATTTAAATAGGCGGCCGATAAATTCTGTGGTATGAGGTGGCTCCTATAGCTGCATTATTACATCTATTCCGTGTGTTGCGGAAGCAGCAGTTATGAAGAAAATGATTTAAAAATATTAGACAAATTCTCTACTTATATGTTTGGCTTTCCTTTGTTTTATTTTTCCAACGTCAAAAGCCGAACTTTTTTTTAAAAAAGTTGGTACAACAAAAAATACGAAACACGTTTTCTGTCAAATAGCTAACATGGCGGATAAGAAGAAGTGAAACTACCCGGAAAAAAAGAATCTTATATGCTAATCTAGGCAAAGAGCTAACTACGTACCAAATTTTAAGCATATCGGACCATAACTACGATTTTTTCGAATAGATCGGTCCCTGGTCCACTTCCCTGAAAAAAATATCCTATATGCTAATCTGGGCGAAAGCCTACCTACGCACCAAGTCCGAGAAAAAAACAACATATGTGCTAATCTAGGCAAAAAGCTACCTAGGTACCAAATTTTAAGCAAATCGGACCAAAAATACGATTTTTTCGAATAGATCAGTCCCTGATCCACTTCCCGGAAAAAGGATCCTATATGCTAAGATAGGCAAAAAGCTACCTACGTACCAAATTTTAAGCAAATCGGACCATAAATACGATTTTTCGAATAGATCAGTCCCTGGTCCACTTCCCGGAAAAAAGGATCTTATAAGCTAACATAGGCAAAAAGCTACCTACGTACCAAATTTTAAGCAAATTGGACCATAACTACGATTTTTTCGAATAGATCGGTCCCTGGGCCGCTTCCCGGAAAAAATATTCTATATGCTAATCTGGGCAAAAACCTACCTACGCGCCAAGTTTTAAGCAAATCGGACGATAAATAAGATTTTTTCGAATAGATCGGTCCCTGATCCACTTCCCGGAAAAAAAGCATCCTATGTTCTAATCTAGGCAAAATGCTAACCACGTACCAAATTTTAAGCAAATCGGACCATAACTACGATTTTTTCGAATAGATCGGTCCCTGGTCCACTTTTCATTTCATTTCATTTCATTTATTAATCTATGCATTAGTACAGTAAGATTGAGAAATCTTTTGTAGTACAACAGTAATTTTTATATGTATGAGACAATAAAGGTTATAATGAAAATATTTAAGCAGGACTAACGTAAGATAAACAAAACTGGCACAGGTATTAGGTTGTATAAATTTAGAATAAAATAAAACTTTGTGATATTACTATGGCTAAATATAATTACATGTATATATGTACGAAGAGGGCACATCTCAGTGTAACAGGTATTTAACTTAAGACAAACTAGCGAAAATAAAAGTTGCTTTTATTCAAAGTACTACGGATAGAGGCTGGAATAGCGTTCCATATACGAATAGCTTTGACAAAAAATAGTCTTGCAGAGCTCAGATAGTTATAGCTAGGGACAATTATGTCACTTACACGTGTTGATTTTGGAAATATTAATATTTCATAAAGGTAGCCGGGAGTCTTATCCATCATAAGACGAAATAGGAAAATACAATTTCTGGCTTTCAAGTAGTCAGAGATTTCACAGCCCAGCAGGCTTGCCCTCCAGGCAGAGATATGTTCAAATTTTGCTATCCCAAATACATAGAGCGTAATATGGTTGCAAGCTACCTCAATTTTATGCGCTGATTGAGAGCTTGCTATAAACTAGTTCAGGATAGCATATTATCGGAAGTATAAG
>NW_023458559.1:24023061-24036679 GCF_013731165.1 Rhagoletis pomonella | reverse complement strand
TTGGTGTAGCAAAATAACCAATGTCAATGACACTTCATTTTGAAACCTATAATAATAAACGTTCAAAAATTTGACTCAACATTTTCTTAATTTTGTTGCTAAAATACAAAACGCTGAGTCCTAGATTATCCATTAAAACTGCGAAAAAATTCGGCTTTCTGTGTTTTCTACAGAAATTTTTTCTTATATGGTCCAGAATACCCTTCGCGTCTCCATTTAGTTATGGCTTGGCAAAATAATTCAAAGAATATGATCAGATAATGAGCCAGAGAACGCAAACAAACAATAGCAAACGTTTCAGTATCGTTTAGTTTCGCTCATACAAGGTAACGACACACAACAGATTCAAATCACTCGGAAGAATTTTGAAGAGTATTATCGAATCGCGATTTATATACCGTATCTAGAAATTTTCATTACGCATTTGCAAGATCGATTTCAAAAACCCCGGGATATTCTGTCTAATTTTGCTTGCCTCTTTCCTGACAAAACACCAAAATTTGATGAATTATCTTGATGTGAATTCATTAGAAATATATATCCGTTTTACAAAATTCTCTGCCAGAAATATTGACAAGTGAAGTTTGACTTTAGAGAAAACACATCGCTGGTATAATAATATTCAAAATTCATTTGAAGCTTTGGATATTGAAACTCCGATGCTTTTCCAAATGTTCATCAAGTACTTAGAGTCGTAGATGTTTTACGTTACAAGACTGCCGCGAATGAAAGATTGTTTTTAACTTTGCGCCACCTAAACACTTATTTGAGATCAACTATGAAGGAAGATCGTCGCAATGTACTAGCTTATTTCAATATTCATCGTAATCTGGATGTTAATATTGACTCAGTATTAAAAGAATTTGTATATGTATCTCGGCGCATTGCATTGTTGAAAGCAGAATAATTTTGTAAGTAACGCATCATGAGACTTTTCACTGAGTTGTGGCGAATTACTTATATCCATAATTAAATACAATATGCTGAATACTCTAAACAAAACAATTATATTATTGGTTGTTGCAAATGACTTTACATAAAACCCCCTTAAAAAGAAATCCTGCGGCCGGCCCTGATTTGAGCATAAAAAAAATTAAGGGGTAAAGTCTGTTTTACGAAAGCCAAGTCCTGTTTCCACATTTTATTTACTGACTTTACACTGTTCTTTTAACGGTTGCCATCCGTTTACATTAAAATAATGCAATATTTTAGATGCTATTAATTTCGCACAGAAAAAGTAATAATTTGACCGAATGTGCGGTAGTGCACATGGCAGCGAACCACCCATATCTTATTCCCTTGGTATCGAGAGTGCAAACAATATTATAAGTTGGTGCAAAAACAACGTACCAAACCTTTAAGAGATTCATAGTGATACAGTAATACAGGGCTCGGATTTTTACCTAAAAACTACCTTAAAAAAAAATACATTATGACCTTAAAAATCATTAAAAATTACCCAAAAAAAAGGAAAAATGCCCTACAAAGTTTAAAATTTTATATACAATTAGAAAAAATTTCTATTTTGAACGGCTGTTTATTTTCACTTTTATAGCATTTTATAGTTTTTTGTTACAATAAATGACTACATACATTTTTAAGTTGTCAACATCGAATGATCTATCATCGGCTAATATATTTTTGTACATAGAAAAACTTCTTTCTACGTCAGCACTAGATAACCGAACATTAAAATGTGTTGTGTTAAAATTTTCACCATTCAAAACATTAGCAATTTACTTTAAACTTTTGTACCTAACATTTTTATCTAGAACCTGATTTAATTTACAATATATACCTTGTTAGCGACTACGCCATGCTCAGTACTTAATTTGCTTTTAAGATCTTGAATCAAATTTACACCCACTTCTAAAGATAAATGTTTCGACTGAATGGATTCTATTGTTTTTGAAATACATGAAAAATTTTCTCTTATATATGCTAGTTGACCCTTCAGTTTGTCATTTGAAAAAAGTAGCTGCACCTCTTCAATGGCCCTAGCATCAAGGATAGTAAACGAATTTATAACATTTTTCACTGCCTCGAAATGTTCGCAGTAGTATGCACATGCACTTAACCACGTACCCCAACGGGTGATTACAGGCTCTGGAAGGAAAGGTGCAATAATTTTAAATTGATCTTTTCGTGATGGTGCCTTGATAAAAACCTCTTTTTTTTTTGATATGAGCCCATCAACGACTGGAAATATAGATCGTATTTCCTCCGCGTCCCTGTGTAAAGCGTAAGCTAGGCACGTTAGGCGTATCACTTTAGGATAAAAACTGTTAATAGATTTCTGCTTTGACCACGTAGGGCGCAGCATCTGTCACAAAGAGCAGGACGTCATCTTGTCCAATACCTACAAGCAAAAAACAATGAATCAAACCTTGTATAAAAATATATAAATAATTCGTAAATACTCTTACTTTCTGGCCAAATAAAGTCATTGATTTATGAAAAAGCTGGCATATCGTGGTGTGGTTAACGTTTTCGATCATCACACATGTAAGAAGGAAAGTCTGACATGGTTCTTCTCGCTTCATGGTGCCCACTAAAACGTTGGCAATATAACGGCCTTCCACGTCGCTTGTTTCGTTCATTGATACAAAAATTTGTTTGCCAGCAGTGCAGTTTCTTATATTATTTAACGTTGCCTCATTGCACAGCGGTAAGCAGATTTTTCGCAGAGTCCATTCGTCGCGTATCTTACACCCTGTGTAAGTGTCCAAAATATCTTTCAGTTTATTGTTGTTTATATTACTAATCGGAATATCAGCTGAAACCCTGAAAAAGTCGTTGTTTCTGCAACTGTTTGATGCAGCTTCAATCAAAAGTACAGTGAAGCCCGCTTAAGTAATCAACATTTTTGGACACCGTGAATTTTTTAATATAATACGAAGAAAATCCCTCTTTTAAGTACCTCCCGCTTATTTACCCAACCCGCCTAAGTACCTCAATTTTTCGTGCCCCATTTACAATTTTACTTATAACTTTCCCTTTTTAAGTGCTCTTTTAAAATTGCCTAAAATATTTACGTATTTTGAAATTCTGTAGCAGCGCTACACACCTTCGGTAAAAAAAAAATACTAAAAACTAAACGGTAAATTTTAGCCACTTGAAACTTGAACATTTTTGCACTAAAATTTAATGGGCTATAAAACTGTATATTCAAAAAACATTTCTAAGAAAAAAGTTTGAAATTATGATGCATATTTTTTAAGTGTTCTACAAAATCTTAAGCTTGGGTTTATATGGTATTTGTTAGGGAATGAACTGAACTTTAATTGATTGAATAATATTAAATATTAATAAATTAACATAAGTGAAAATCAATATCATTTTCAGTTTGGTACAAAATTATATGTCCAACTTTGACTTTTTAAACAATTTAATTCTTTTAAAAATGCCATACCATTGCACTAAATATTTTTTTAACAAAGTTTTTCTATGCTTGTTTATGTGTTTAAATAATGGTACGATTTTGGTTTTAAACTATGTATACTTCATTAAATGTTGTTATTCAAGTATTTATGTAAGTTAACAAGAAGATGTAACTACATCAGTAATTATGTTCGCTTAAGTACCCGCATCGAGGTACTTCAGCGGGTTCTTTTAAGTACCCAACCCGCCAAAAGCTGACATTTTTCGTGAGGTACTTAAGCGGGTTTTACTGTAACTGCCTGGATTTTCGCGGCCTATGTGTTGCTGCACTGTATATCTTTTATCCGCCAAAACTTTAACTTCACAAATTTTACAAAATAATACTGCGCCATCAGTCGAAAATATTTCGAAGCCAAACTTATCAACCAATTTATTTAAGTGACTGCTTTTCGATGGCTTTTGTTTTGGCATTTTATTCTCAGAACTGCAAATGTATTCTGAAAACGTTAAATTTATGTGTCAAAAGATAACGACAAAACACACAAAATTAAAAATCTAAGTATGTGCCGGTTGTCAATTGGATAGAAAAAGATAATAAGTGAAGCTACAAAAAGTTTATAAAGACGCCAGAATTTTGAATTAAAAAAATTAATTCAGTGTTGCAAAGCGAACTTCTGAACTGAAAAACAACAAAGTTGCTGAAGCTGACAGCCTGCCAGCTGAGCTATTCAAGTACGGTGGTGAGGAGTTAATAAGGTGCATGCATCAACTCTTGGTTAGAATATGGTCAGATGAACGCATGCCCGATGACTGGAATTTAAGCGTGCTCTGCCCAATCCACAAGAAAGGTGACCCCGCCATTCGCGCCAACTACCGCGGGATCAGCGTTCTAATCACAGGTTACAAGGTCTTACTGAGCGTATTATGTGAAAGACTGACGCCCACCGTCAATGAACTGATTGTGTCTTATCAGTGTGGCTTTAGACCTGGCAAATCCACCATAGACCAAGTATTCCCAATATGCCAAATCTTTGAAAAGACCCGCGAGAAAAGGATCGACACTCACCACCTATTTGTCGACTTTAAAGCCGCTATTGACAGCACGAAAAGAGTTGCCTATACGCCGCTATGTCTGAATTTGGCATCCCCTCAAAACTCATACATGACGTTGAGCAATACCACCAGCTCCGCCAGAATTGGGAAAGACCTCTCCGAGCCGTTCGCCACCAAACGGGGTTTCAGACTGGGCGACTCCCTTTCATGTGCCTTCTGTAATTTGATGTTGGAGAAGATTATAAGAGCTGCAGAACTGAACCGCTCAGGACCAATTTACTACAAGAGCGTGCAATTGCCATGGCCACAACCATCTATAGTTTTCCAGCTCTATCACGAAGGCGCATAGACAAAACGATAACTATGTTATGAACAAAGCGGTGTTGCTCTGCCTACTGCAGTCCGTTTTTCATCAAATCTATCGATTCTGTTTAGTATATTTTCTATTTACACAAGTAACTGCATATTAAACACATTTCATATTCATTTGTTAAAGCCTTTGCCTTTGCATAGGGCACATCTTATATGTTATCTTAAGAGAACGGCCCCTAACGCTATCAAAAACTTACCACTCTCGAGGGCGTTTCCTATCAAAACCAAAGAGTAATTTACTCAGCGCAGTATTAAAGGTTGTCTTTATTGATATGCTAAACTCGCAAAAGATTTATTTCTTGTCTGAATTTTTAAATAATGTCACGTGCGTTATTATAATTTGAATTTTTGCTACTAACCTGCTCGCAGCATAACTTTGCACGTAGAACTTCCAATTTTTGTGGTTTTTTCAAATATTGATGTGACAATTTTTGCCAAATTATAGGTATCTTTCATTTAAGTTGCACGAAAAAATGCTGAATTCGCTGAAAATATGCATATTCTCACACACACACAAACGCAATGCACCAACGGCCAACTTTAATATTCATGAATATCATTTGCCAGCGATGCCATGCTGCAGTTCACATACACAAACCGGATATTGCAAATATGCCACTTTTTTCCACCAACAATATCCGGCAGCGGTGGGGCAACCGGAAAAAATTACAAACACGCCCGAAGAAGTGGGCCAGGAAAAAAGTGCACAAATTGAAAATAGTAGCCACAAAAAAGTACAAACTACTAAAATGTTCGTAATGGCAAACGTGGTTGTAGTTGGTGAAACTGTAAATACAAGGTAAGTGATAATGAAAAATTGTACAAAAATAAATAAAAAGCTAACAATGCTCTAAAAAGCGATCAAGTCGTAAAACAGCAAAAGAAAGGCGGAAGGCTAAAAGTTTGCTAAAAATAGCAGCAAAGTTGGAGGAAAGTACTATGAAAATAATAGCACAATTTGAACTCATCAATGACACCAGAGCAGAGCAGCTGAAGCAGACGCGCGCAGTCATTGCTGCAGCAGGTGTCCCAGAGCCTGTCCGTCCGCTTGGTGAATAGCTGGCATTCGAGGCATGCAACGTGCCACACGTGCTGCAATTCTTGGCGCACAACAGCCGGAAATGAAGAAAAACTCAGCCAAATTGGAAAAAGAAGTAAAGACCAAGAAGCAGACTATGCTGGAGACAACATGCCCCCAAAAGACTGAAAAGGAATAGCTTGGATATACTAATGGATGGCAAACTTAAGGCTAAAAACTTAAATTGTCCGCTCTTCTCCCTTCGCTTTGGGGATAATATGCAACAGAGACGTTGAAGAGATGACACTTTGGGAAGGTATCCACAACCGAACATAACTTTCTGTCACCAACACATAGCCAGTTTTTTTTTGTCTTTCAAAATCTTTACATATGAATGGCTGTATGTACTATGTGTGTAGGTTGCTAGCAAGTGTTGCATCATTGCGCATTTTTGCGGCGCACCTGATGCACTTGGAAAATGTCATTTGCGGCGAGCTTTGCAGAGTTGGCGCGTCAAAGGAGACATGGTTACCGAAGCTTTGAAACGCTGGTTGGGTGTCTCTCCATCCACATACACATATTTGAGAATACATACACAAGTGTGGGTAAATATATTTAAGTGACGAGTGGGACGTTGAAAATTCAACGTTAAATCGCAGTGCAAACTTTTAAATTGGCAGGTTTGCGTATACGCAAAAGCAATCTTGGCTATAAAAACTGATTCGGATAGAACTAAAAAGGAGAATGGGATATCAATTGTGATATGATAAGGCTTTGTAAGGTTGTACCTGGCAACACGGGTATACTAGTTATATTCAATGATCCTATATTTTAACATTGATGGAAAATGTAATTATTGTTACAAGGTAAAGTTTTACGGCAACAAGAAGAGCATAGTAGATGTAAATAATTATGTAATACATATATAATTATGAAAAAAAATTCACGGCACCAAATGGAAACGCTTACTGGTCCGATACTATTCTATGATATGAAAGCAGCATTTTTCGACAACCTAACTCATTGACAAAGTGGGGTTTCCATCGTTGAACTAAATTAGTGATGATTTATTTTCTACCAAAAACTGCTGCCCTTCCATGGTGCAAGCTGTGTTTGTTTTTAAAAAAGCTTGTCGGCGAATTCATATTTGGCGAACCATAATTGGTTAGGTATGTATATGTATGTATGCAGATATTAAAATGCCGGTTTGCTATTCGCGCGACAAACTTTTTTAAAAACGAAGTAAATTAGTACAAATTGTTAGTAATTTTCATTAGAGTTTGAATAACTCCTTTCACTTATTGGCTTTTACTAACTTTAACGAGACCTTAACTTATTTTATTTTATTCATTTTAGTACAGTTTTGACAAAACTTTCTTGATAAAAAATCTTTTGTTATACTACTTTATTTTATTCCTTTGACTGTACATATTAAATAAAAGCTTGTTTTTAAAAAATATTTTTTTTTACATTATTTTATTTTAATTAAATTAAGCATATATATATTTTGTTTAACAATAAAAACTAATAAATAAAAGAAAAGAGAATTAAAACAAGTAAAGAAGTATAAGTTCGAGCGAAACCGAACTTTATATACCCGGCGCACGTATTAGATATAGTTTTTTCACCTTTCAGTAAACCGCATGATAAGCAAGAGTATTTTTCCGATGTCAAACAGTTTCGATAATATGCTATGAGATATTGAAATAATAGGAGCAAGTTTTGTGGAATTCGGTATGGAAGCTGCCAATATACACATATGTATGTAGTCATAAGTGGGTGGTGCCACGCCCATTTTACAAAAATCATTAATATTGTGTCTTGTTAAAAGATTATTGTAAGTTGGCTTGTTTAGTTATTGAAATATCGGAATTTTCGTATTTCTGAAATTTAGCGTTCTATGGTAAGTGACGGTAATTCTAGTCCGAATTCAAAAATTTTCAACACATCGTTTTTTTGAGCCAAGGTTGATAAATGTACCTAGTTTGGTAGAAATTGATAAACCGGTTACCGAGATACACATATCTAAGTGGGCGGTGCCATGCCTATTTTACCAAAAATTTCCCTAAGTAGTATTTTCTGCTGAGAGGTCATTGTATACATCAATTTTGAGTAAATTGGCTTAAATAGTTACTAATTTATCGCAGTTTTTGTATATCTGTAAATTCCCGTTATATGGGAGGTGGGCGTGGTTCTTGTCTGATTTCAAAACTTTTCAAAGGATTTCTTAGTGAAGCTCTAAGCAATGTTCCTACCAAGTTTGGTGGGGATTGGTGAAGGGACTACACAGATACAGCACTTGATCATATGTGGGTGGTGCCACGCCCACTTTCAAAAATTTTCATAACTATCTTTTTTTTATGCCGAAATTCTAACTCGCGTACCAACTTTCAACATTTTGGATCCAGTATTTACGGAAATATCGTAGTTTTAGTATGCTTCGAAAATACCGTTATATGTGAGGTGGGCGTAGTTATTGTCCGAATTTGCCTATTTTCAATCCCAACCTACCTTGGATAAAGGGATACCTACGTACAAAATTTCGTTCACATATCTCCATTTGTTCTCGAGTTATCGTGTGCACGGACAGACAGACGGACGGGCAGACATGGCTTAATAGATTTCTCTTTTCATTCTGATCATTTATGAATAAATTTGTCTATATCTATCTCGATTCGTTTTGGCTGTTACAATCAACCGTTATGCGAAAAAGTTATAATACCCTTGTGCACAAGTGTGCTCGGGGTATAAAAATGAAAATATGTAAAATGAAATGAATAAATGAAGCGACAGTAAATACATAAATATATTTCTAAAGCTGATGTCACATAAAACTTTTGCTTCGCTTTACGTGACAGATTCGCTTTGACAGATAAGATGAATTGTATGAAAATGCACAAAGCATGCCACATAAATCGTTGAAGCGGCAGCGCGAAGCGAAAAGATGGTCAACTCCCATCTTTTTGCGCGCTTTGGCAATCAGCCGGTTTAATATTTATTTTGTTTCGTCCAAATTCGGGTTTTCATGCAGAAACATAAAACTTAATTACATTGCTGATAATTTTAAATCAAAATAATTAAAATCCACAGCAACTTTGATGAGTAAAAAAGCGGTACAACATTGTTTTCTTGGCGTTCATTGTGGCATACCTTTTGCGTCTGGCACTTTGCTGGCAAAGTTATAAATGTCACGCAAAGCTACAAAGTTTTATCTGGCATCAGCTTAAAACCCAAATGAAACAAAGAACTACTTTTATTTTTAAAACAGGAAAACCAAGCCGAATTCATATAAGGTGGTGTCGATTCAACAAATACAACAATTACTTGTATTTTGTTTTTGCTTTTAGCTGGTGATTGTCAAATTTCAGCTATTCTTCTCCGAATGAAAAAGGGCGACGGAAAATGCAAACACTCTCACGATTTCACTCACTCACTAGCAAAATATAAAATTTTGACAATCAAACGCTACACACAGCTGATTAAACAACACCACCTTATATAAATTCGCCTTGAAGAAAACTTTTAAAATAGATTAGAAAATAAAAAAAAAGTTTTAAAAAAGTTGTATTTAAAAATTAAATTAAATTAAAAAATATATATGATGATGGTTTTGGCGACCTTTTTATTTCTTAATTGTTAATTCTGCCGGCTCGAGGTCAAATGGTTTTAGGGAATTTTTTGAATTAAAACACTGGATTTTAATTTTTTCCGATATATTTCGGTTACGCTTCGGTATTAATTAACAATTAAAAAGTATATATTTTTATTTTTAAAACAAATTAAATTAAATGGACCTAAAAAATTTTTTTCGTAAACGTAAAAACGTTCGTACTGTGCGGTCGCTTAAACATTCGTTTGAAAGAATTTCTAAAGTAACTTTGTTTATCTAAGTGCTAAGCAGTTCTAATTTGTGTAATTTATACTGAAAAAGCTATTTGAAGCCAAGCTCCAATAAATTGTTGTGTTTTAGACATAAAGTGCGTGGATTAATAATTAAAAATTAATATTCTTGTCATTCCTTGTGCTATTTGCATCTTCCGTGATATAAGTATGAAATATTTAGAAATGATCGCTTAGATAGAAAAGGTGGGGGTGTGGTAATAGCTGTTCAGACCGACTTTTCCTCTCGAAAAGTTGTGTTCACAGGTTCAGATGTTGTTGAATTCCTCTGTGTTAGAATACGGTACCCCTCAAGCTCGGAAGCTTCTTAAACATTTTGAAGACCTCAGCGACATAGCAAACAGCTGATTTTAAAGTTTGACATTTTGGTATATTTATTTCACAAATTGTGTATTTTTATTTAAGTAAATAAGAAAAACATGAACAATCAAGAATATGTGATTAATTTTGCGACAATTTAATGTTGCAGCACTACATCTACTCATTGTCGCTGGCAAAATTAGAAATAGATTTAATTTGGCGACGTCGACAATTGCAGTCCTGCAGCCATGATGTCGTCAAAATAATTGTGTCCGTAAGAACGTGTGTATTTAAAATTTGACAGATGCTGCTTGTCGCATGCTGTCGTCAAAGTGTTCCGAGCTTCAAGTAGTGTTTTTCTTGTTGCAATTTATATTCCACCAAACTCTAACCCTTCGGTTTACTTCAAACATTCTTCATTATTGCTCTCCTTATTTGCCATGTTCAAGCCCTCCGATTCGATTGTTGTGTTGGGTGATTTCAATCTAGCGTGAATTTCCTGGGATTCGGTGGATGGAATTCTGGTGCCAAATTCTTCTCGGGATGTACTTAACCAATTTCTTAACGAACTTTCCGATCTTGGTCTATATCATATTATTTCAGTTATCAACAACTTAGGTAAATGTCTTGTCGTTTATTGATGATACTGATAAATGCACTATAATACGCGGCGATCCTTTAGTTATACCTATAGACCCTTATCACCCACCACTTGGGTTGTTATTGGCACCATCCTACGATTCATGTTATTGTCCTGAAACTAGAAAGCCGAAAGGTCGGCGATATTCTTTCAAATACGCTAACTACGACACGCTTAAAATAGCTATATCTGAAATAATCGGGCCTGAGTAGGATGGGGATGTTGAGAACAGTGCCTTACACTTTAGTAAAATCATAAATAATATATTCAGTAAACTCATTCCTCTTGTTAAAGAAAATACCGGACCTCGTTGTGGTTTAACTCAGAGCTAAAGCATTTAAAAAATCAGAAAATTAAATCATTTAAACTTTATAAAAAATAAGGCCTGTCTTCTCACTACGCCGCGTACTCCATTCTTCGTCATAAATACAATGCCTTTATCAGAAAATGTTACAGGAATTACATTAATAAAACTTGCATTAACATCGTTTCTAATCCCAAGTCAATTTATCATTTTGTTAAAATGCGTAAAATAAATGGGTTTCCCTCAACACTGAAATTAGATGATGGTATTTCTAGTGATGATGATATGATTGCTGATATTTTTGCAAATTATTTTGAATCGAACTATTCTGTCGAGCCAAATGAAATAACTTCTAGCTATCCTTTTCCACTCCCATAGTTTGACCACATCCGTATTCCTTCAATCTCCGCTGACAATGTTCTCCTTCATTTGAATAGTTTAAAAAATTCTTTTCTAAGTGGCCCGGATGGTATTCCCTCCTGTGTCCTAATAAGTTGTGCTGATTATCTATATAAGCCATTAACAAACATCTTCAATGCTTCTCTAAGGCAAGGAGTTTTCCCCTCTTTGTGGAAGGAGTCGTATTTCTTGCCGCTTTATAAAAATGGGAGCAGGTCGAATATTGCGAATTATAGGGGAACCGCTAAGCTGTGTGCCATTCCTAAATTATTTGAAGAAATCGTTACGGAAGAACTATCGTATTCCATAACACCCGTTATCGATGTATCACAACACGGCTTTTGTAAAGGTAAATCAACTGTATCAAACCTTCTTGAATTCACTACATATGTGAAATAATGGTTTCAAAAGTAATTATCAAACTGGCGTCATTTACACTGATTTCAGCATGGCTTTTGATAAAGTATCTCATTCAACTCTAATATACAAACTTGATAAAATTGGTTTCCCTCCAATCCTGCTGCGCTGGCTTTCTTCTTATTTAATTGGCAGGAGAGGGTGACAAATGTTCATCTCGTGTAATTCATGTGACGTCAGGTGTACCTCAAGGTAGCCACCTTGGTCCCCTTCTGTTTATTTTATTCATCAACGATCTTCCAAATATTTTGAAGTATTCGAATTGCTTAATGTACGCAGACGACGTTAAGTTATTTAAGTTCATTGTTGCCCCAGGAGACAGGAAAAAATTACAGGTGGACCTTAGTAATGTGTTTAAATGGTGCGAAGTAAATTCTATGTCACTTAACTTGCAAAAGTGTAAATTTATGTGTTTCTCTAGAAAACTCTTTCAATCATATAGCTACCGCATTTGTGAACATAGTGTTGATCAGGTAACTAATTTCATCGATCTAGGCGTAGCCATGGACTCTAAGCTTCAATTCAAGTCCCATGTAAACTCTTGTGTTAATAGAGCCAAGGGCGTCTTGGCTTTCATCAAACGTTGGGCTAAAGAATTCAGAGATCCTTATGTCACTAAAGCTCTCTTCACCTCCCTAGTCAAGCCGATCTTAGAATACGGGTCCGTCGTATGGAACCCTAGATATCAAACGCACTCTGACAGACTCGAGTCGATACAGAAACAATTCTTATTATTCGCATTAAATAATTTGCCTTGGGATTCGACATTAAATCTCCCACCGTACAAAAGCCGCTTGAAGCTCATAAATTTTCCAACGCTTCACAGCTGTAGAGAGATGCTCGGGGTTTTGTTCATGATTAAGATCTTGAACGGGATGGTCAATAGTCCCTTTCTACTCAACCAGATCACGTTTTGTATTCCTTCTAGGCCTTCTAGACATTACAAGCCCATTAAGTTAACTATTTGTAGAACAAATTTTGAAATGCATGATGCTTTTCGTTACCTATGCCAGGACTTTAATAAGCATTACGACTATTTTGACACCTCCGACTCACATTTTACCATTAAAAAAACCTTACTTGAGATTTTGAATAAATAACATGAAAACCCTTACATTGCACCTGATCGTCCAGCTGGTGAACTGTATTTCTGTTCAGTTTATTAGGTAAACGTAAACGTGAATCGCTTTTTTGTAACTAAATAAATTAATATCTTTAACCGGGAACGATAACTTACACAATATCTATGACTGCTTAGTACAACTGCAATCGGCTTCGTATATTTTCGCGACCTCGTAAGACAATACGAGCATGGATCGGAACCTCGGCCTTTCCGACCATGATCAACAGCTTGTCCACAGCGCGGAGCAGAAACTAGAGCTTTCCGCCTGCCACACACACACTCAAAGTAATGACTTCGGGAACATGGATCGGAAACTCGTTCTTTCCGACCATGCTGAACAGCTTGTCCACAGTGCGGAGCGGAAACTAGAGCTTTCTGCCTGCCACACATTCAAAGTAATGACTTCGGGACATGGATCGGAAACTCGTTCTTTCCGACCATACGCAACAGCTTGTTCATAGCGCGGAGCGGAAACCAGAGCTTGCCGCCTGCCACACATACAAAGTAATGTCTTCGGGAACAAGGATCGGAAACCCGGCCTTACCGACCTTGAGCAACAGCCTGTCCGCAGCGCGGAACGGAAACTTGATCTTTCCGCCCGCCGCACACAAAAGTAGACTGAAGACTAGGCCTCGCCAGCTACCAAACCTGCTATTTTATGCTGTTATTATTATTATTATTATTATTATTATTATTATTATTATTATTATT
>NW_023458559.1:24013392-24023051 GCF_013731165.1 Rhagoletis pomonella | reverse complement strand
TTATTATTATTATTATTATTATTATTATTATTATTATTATTATTATTATTATTATTAATATTATTATTATTATAAATTACTATGTATCTAAATGTTCTATTCTCATTTGTCGGTAAGAAAACATTTTTCTGTAGACCAAATAAATAAATAAACAATGAAATCTAAAAAATAGAAGATAATTAAGCTAAAAAGGAAAAAAAACAAAGTAATTAATAATAGATTGGTGCTTAAACATATGTTAGTGTTTGGCCTCCGATTTGTGGCGCGCTCCTAGATGTTGTCACACAAAGGGGAGGCACCTACTACCTACCGCTATTAGAAAATATTTTTTTGTTTTTATTTTTTGATGTTGTGTTGAACCGAGCTTGAATCCAGGCTCTGCGGAGTGGTAGCGCGAACTGCTTGCCACTACAGCACAGCGGCCGCCTCAAAAATAAATTAAAATAAATAAGTATATTTTTGTTTTTAAAATAACAAAATATAAACACTTTAAATTAAAAAAAGTTCCGCTGGCCGAGGTATGGATTGCTCGAGCCTGTGATATAAGTAGTAGTGCTTTCTTTTAAAATAGCTGTTTTTTTAAACCTTTTGTGCTAGAATAACCAAAGTCTTTCCAATTATCTTGCCAACTGTCTTTCATTTGTATTACGAAAGACTTTTTACTACACCTAGTTCCCATAGCGTTCTCTTCATCGGCATTAAAGCCGAATAGATTAGGCCGAAGAATTGTGGTACATTCTTAAAAATCTGGTAGATTTACATATTTAATCTAAAAGAAGTGAAGTCGGAATCTGAATGCTTTCACCGCCTAGAATTATTCTATACCGAAAAAAATATATGTATGTATATGCCGTTTTTTTTAATCAAAATATATTTAGAGGTCGCTCAAATTTTTCCATGGACTTTATATTGGAACAACTTTTCGTAGAAATGGTATAGAATTCAAGAAAATTTCTATTGCTCTGAAAGCTTTGCTTCTCTTCAGGGAACTTTCGGTAATAATACCGAATTATTTATTTAAGCATTTTTTAATATTAACTATGTATTTTCATATGTCCTCCAAAACCCCAAAGAAAAAATCGGTAGTAGCTAAATTTTTTTTAAACGAGCGACAAAAGAACGCTCAACCCTGTTGGTAGATGGCAAGAACCATGTGATTAGTTTAACGGCATTAAGATACAAAACCCAACTTAAATGAGTAATTATGCGAGGTATTTGCGTAATATATATACTTGTACAAAAATTTCCCTCTCCACTTTCCCATTAGCAATTTACAATAGAGCAGTATTTTCGCTTAACAACACTTCCCTTCAAGTCGCGTATTTTTTAACCGACCTGGTTGAACTCGGATAAATAGCCTAGTTTGTGTTGTTGCTTTGCGTGTATTTCGTCATTTTAGCGAGCGTTCTTTTGTAGCTCGGTTGCAAAAGAATGCACCTAATATTAAAAAAATGGTAAGATAAACAATTGGGTATTATTATTGGAAGGGGTTTTCAGTCGAAAAATATTTATTTTCAAGAACTCTATATCATTTCTAAGAAAAAAGTGTTTTTGAGGCAGTTCTATATATAATTTTCCTTTTACCGTTAAGTTTTGGTTGGCGGTCTTGCCTATATAACGTACATATGCATGCCCGAATTCCTTTTTATATGGAAGAAATTGAGCAATACCGTCAATTAAAAAAATATTAAAAACCAGCGACAATTCTTAGCTTCATTTTATTTTGATTTTGCATAGGAGGCTTTAACGCCTGGCAATGTTTTTAAATTAATATATGTATATAAAAGGGACATTCAAAATAAAAATCGATTATTTCAGAAACCCGCTAAGCACCAAAACATTCACAAATGAGTTGATGACGAAATATTCTTAGAAGTGAGCGCACGGATTAGAGCATAAGGTCGGCAGGAACCATTGCTGTAAGGCTGTTAATGGACGCTTGCAAGAGTTTTTGTATGTTTTTTTTTTGAGTTTTTGGCTTGTTTTTTTGTGGTTTTGTATATGTCTTCATACAAATTTAAAATAAACAAACATTCCTGTTTAATTCAAAGAGAATTTTATTTGCTAATAACCCCAAAAGCAACGAATAATAATATCGTATCGCCAGATTAGCGGTTGTTTAGACTAACACGGGAATAACCTTACTGCATTTGCATGTGTATCTCAAGATGCGCTTTCGCATTTATTAGCATTTAAAATAGCTATGTGAATATTAAATAATCAAATTTATCAACTTATGTAGCAAAATATTATCCCTGTGCGGAAAATCTCTAGTTCTGAACTGGTGCGCTTCTACACTGAGGGAAAAATTTCGGCATAAAAATAAAAACAGACTAACTCGATTTTAGAATTTCGTACACAAATCAAATATGATGCTGCTATATTAGGAGTACGAGTATTTTATTATAAGAAACATTATGAAGAAAAAGGTTGGGTTAGTTGTCACAGCCTTTCATACTTCGACTTAGAATGTTAGATGTATGAATATGAACAATATTTTCACAAAAAGACGCGTGCAAAAATGAATGATATATATTCCTTATTTTTTAAGTTTGCATAATCTTAATTACAATATCTGTTACTCAAAAATATCATTGTTAATATAAGATTTGTGCTCTTTATTTTAGTATTTTCAATCTTAGTCCGATTTTAAGTTCGGAAATGCTAAGATCGAGAACGAAAAACTTGATTCCTACTCTGAGTGTAGGACATTTAGACCCAGTACTGATTCGCTATAAATCTCCTGGCAATTTCCCCCCACTGCATGCCTTTTTCGATAGTTCCAAACTAGTCCTAAAATCCATAGTTTCGAACCAGTTCTAAAATCGACAGACGAAAGAGATCAGTATCATGATTTATCAATATTTTCGGTTCTTCCCTGTGTGCGATTTTAAATTAATTTCATAGAAATTTGTTTTCAATTTGAGATTAAATTTGTTTGAATGATGGAGAGAATTGTACGTTTACATACCTTTGTCTGTAGTTGAGTTTGCAGAGGTGCTTGCTGCTATTGGATAGATTCCAGAAGGTACCAAGATGTTATAATTTTGACAAAAATTTTTGTTTTGTAGTACCAAGCTATGAAAAAGCATCTGGGAAGTGCAGAATGGAAGCGTAATTGAACGAAAGCCGCCAAACACATTTCCATGTAAACTAAACAAGCCTTCCGCTGCATCCCTTTTTCGATAGTTTCAAACCAGTTCCAAATTCGACAGATAAGATCTAGTTGGTTCTGCACCCCTTTTTCTATAGTTCCGAACCAGTTCTAAATTCCTCACCTTAGATGCAGATTTCTAATAAAAAAGTGAAATGAAAGAGTTTTTTAAAAGTACAACGTTGCGCTGATTTTGAACTGGTGTGGAGCTAGTTACTATCGGGCTGGTTGGTATTAGGCGATAACGAACTATTACGGAACTAGAAATTTGATTCACTAGTTCGCGATTTCTCTGTAGGGATAATAGAGGTGCTCATTAAAAAAGGATAGTATTTTATGGGGATTGTTTTAAGAAATGCATACTAAAACTAGAACCTTTCGGTTCTTCAAGAAACAGGTGGTTTCTTCCATTGATTTCCAATCGATGAAATCCGCACATCCAAAAATCAGTTGAGTTTAAAAAGTGCTCATCACACTGCAAGTCAACATTGTGCATGCCATCTTCGAGCTCATCCTATATGATTCTACTTGTTTTTGCTATAACTTCCATTTTCAAAACTCGTGTTCTTTATGAAGGTTATTACTCCGCAGATATTTTTCTTTAATGTAGTAAATACTTGCATCTCAAGAAATACATAATATATAAGTTAGTCTTCGCAACACTTGCCGGCTACTCGTCAATACGCAACAACGCCGCTGCTGACAAGGCATTTCGTTGCGCTTGTGTTTGCCTTAATTTGTTATGCGCGAAAGCGCGTCATATTTTACTTTTTTTCTACTTTTACTTACTTATTTGTAGTCCTTCCTTTACATGTATTTCCATCACGTGGTGTTCACTTAAAAAATGAAAATAAAAATGTTTAACTTCTGGACAATTCACTTCCGTTTTCTTTCCCAACATACTAGTACTTCAAACCATATATAAGTCTTTGTTACCACTTATCCCCTAGCTCACCGCAATCTGTCGTTTATCACCGCCTTTTAATTCGAATGCGCTGCAGAGTTTTAGGCGTTTCAGCGCATCAGCTGCTCGACTGCTCAACTAGAGTCTGTGTAAGTACAGCAGTCGTGTGCTGGAAATAATTTTGAATTGCAAATTTCTGACAACGTCAGTTTTGACAGTAGTTTTGGGTATGTTGTCGACGCTTGGGACAGATGTTGGCAGCTGGTGCGAATTTAAATCTTGGATGAATGGTCTATCTGGCAAAATCACTTTGCACAGTTTGGGTTTGGAGTGATTGAAAGTAATCTTTGGACTAAATTTTAAGCAATGACTTGCTAGATCGACTCTATACGAAATGCCATTTAAATGCAGATGAAAACGAAATTGATTTTCTTATGGTGATGAGGGAGTGAGTAAATCCCATTTGGCTATGGAAATTTTTGTGCAGGTTTCATTTTATAGATATTACTGATGCATGATGAAATTAAATAGAAAAATGATTAATGAATAAACGAAATGCAATCACTAATACATACATATGTACGCAAAAACATATCGCTCATTTACTTCAATAGTGTCATAACTCAAAAAAGTAACAGTCGAGATAAACGGTTTTAAAGGTTCGAATTTACATATCGTCGTCTCAGAAAACGGATGTCGAATGTTACAAAACACGGTTTTGAGAAAATTGACTTTGAAGTTTAAGGTCGAATTAATCCGAAACTGTACGGTAGATTTTTGTAACTTTTGAAGGAGACGTAGTTGGTGATATTAGTTTTGATTTCCCATATTTTTACATTTAATATCTCTTAACGTTAATGAGAAAATTTACTTTTCATTCCGTATAAATTTGTCGTAAGTAGCGTTTACTCACCACTTTGTTTTGTCCACAGAACATACGACAATAGTAAAGTATCTATTTCAACGACGATGGTATAATTTGATGAAAAAAACAGACATATTTATTAAATAATGATTACTTATTAGAAAAAACATAACAAAAACATAATCATGTATTTAATAAAAAAAATCTGTACATCTCTTATGCTGTAAATATGTTACGAACATACGTTTTCTTTATATAAAAACAAAAAACAATACTTAAATTCAGTCTTTTGTACATTTTTATCTCTTTCATTTCATTGGAGGCTCAGTGCAAGCTAAAATTTAAAAATTTAAAATTTTAAAATTAGTTACTTAGTTTAATTTTCAATTTTAATTGTATCGTTATAGTAGAGGACCATCCAATTGTCGTAAGTTCAAAGTTTTGCGATACATACGACACATGTTTTATGATTAAAAAAGGATTACATTTGTATGGGAATTTGTCGTATGTGACGCATTTTCAGCACATACAACAAAAGGCATACCCAATCATTAATATTATGTAACATACGACAAAATGCGCACGAAATATCTCAAAAACTAATGGAGATATAAAAAAATGGGTTGCAGAAATCGAAAGAGCATGTCCAACTTAGTTAATCTGCATCAAAATCCCAAAATCGTGATTTTGCACATTCGTCATCCGTTTTCTGAGGCGACGATATACTCCCATAGTAAAAATTACCTCATTCGATATTTTGATCTAGTGAGATACTGTTAACCGATTCAGCTATGAAATTTTTACACAACGTAGAAGAAGAGGTAGCGTTAATTTCTGACACTATTGAAGTACATTTCAAAGTAGTTGTGATTCCCGCACAAATAATATCCCTTTGCGTACACATATCTGAAAACTGCCGTTATGTAAAAGGTGGGCGTGGTTATTGTCCGATTCAAATATGTAACGTTCTGTTACCAAGCATGTTTAGTTAAATTGTATACATTTTAAATGCTAAAATAAGATAACATTTCTGCCAGTTATTACAACTTTTTTAAGAATATGTTTTCAACCCTTATTTTGCGGATAAATAGATAATACATCACATAACAATTTCTTAAACAATGGACCTAAGTCAATTTTCATAAATTATGTACATATATCTAAATCAAATTGGCTAATATGGAAACAAAAATGTTCATATGTAGTTTTTATTTACCACTTCACAATAAAGCAGTTTTTCCACTTAACCGAACTGACTGAATTCAGACACATAGCCGAGTTAGTACTCAGGGTTGCCGTTTTACGCTTTTTCTATCGCGTTGGTTGGATTAGGACGGTTCAAATTTCGTTGGTTGGTTTCTTCTCATTAAAAGGAAGACATCTCCGGTTTGTTGTAGTGTGCCACTTTGTTAGCACTGCGAGCAGGCTTGGGGACAATATCAGTTTTACTCTCATTATGTTTCTTGGACGGTTCCAACAGCGTGCCATTATATCGAATACCTTTTAAAAAAATTCCTTGTGTACTGGTTGGAACTTTTTGATCGGTACAGGGTGATTTGATATTTGAAGAAATTAAAAACGGGTACTAAGCGAGACCTCTCTTCACTCAGAAACGGCTGCACGGATTTTGATAAAATATTTTACTCGGATCGCTTATAAATGTGACTAACATTTGGAATAAAATTAAATTTTTTTAAAATAAATTTTGGTCGTTTTAACGCCATGCGGGTTTACAAGTATGAATATACATAATAGTTGATGTTTTTGTTTACCTGGAAATCTTATTTTAGGTATTAAACCCACATAAATTGATGTATTTAATGCAGTCAAACGCCCTTTTCTTGATTAAAAGAAACAGTAGGAAAGAAGCCATTTTGGTAGGTTTTTGAAGCAGCTCTTGGTAGGAAAGAAAGTTTCTCAGTGTTTAATCGCAATTTGATTTCTCTGCTTGCAACTGGATTTGTTTTTTTTTTCATTTTATGCTCTGCTCTGGTGCATCATATTATCTGACTTTTATCGATACGACAGTGCAGCCATCAATACCCTGCAGAAAAAAATTATCAATTGATTAAAATAACCAACTTCTAGTTAGCTTTTTTGGGGGTAGTTCGATAAATAACTAACTTTTAACTAGCTATGACAAAACTAACTTTAAGTTAGTTGTAAAGTCGTGCAACAGCTGCGCAGACGTTATCGGGAGTTTGTTTTCTTTAGAAGTTTCTATTTAAATATCCACACAAAAATTACTTTCAATACACTTTTTTTGTGAACTTCTCAGATTCTTTTTCGTATTCAGGACAAATAAAAGAAAGATCGAAATTTAACATTATCATTCTGAAGTTATGTCTGACGGTGTTGGAATATTGGACCACCTGCAGCAGAATATGTAAACAAATATGAAATGTAATAAAATAAAGTAAGTAAATAAATAAATAAGTAAAAAAAGCAAAAAATATCTGGTTTTTCTTATTGATTTTTATGTCCAAAAGTAGTTAGCTACAAGTTAGTTGACATGTAATGCAGAGGAAACCAGTTCTTACTATTTTGCGGCCATCGCCTTTCAAAAGTAGTTAGTTACGGCTAAAGGAAAGAGTTAATATGTAAAGAGTTACCACTAGTCGAATGCTAGTTAGTTAATAGTTAGCTTCAAACTAATCCCATTTCCTGCAGGGTAGATAGCGCTATGTATGCGGAATGGAAAAACCTTTAACTTAAAAAACACCAAAACACTTCGTTAATTTCGTAGGTCTATTCAGACTCGGGAGAAGTATAAAGCTTATATAATTTTATCGTACATACATATTTCCAATTTGATTTTAATACAAATTGGGTGAGAATTTTTTATATTCGGTCTCGTTTTTTGTTCTATTTTCTATGGTTTTGTTGAATTTAGACAAGAGATCGTAGAAGTTCGTTTCAAACTCACCATCTTATGACTCTGTCTAAAGAATCAAGTAAGTATAAAGTTGTTGCAAGTCTTATCTGAGCCCTCTGCAACGAATTGAAATTTTGCTTAGAGCCGAATATACACTGGTGGCAAAAAAAAAAGAAGAGAGCCTTATTTTGGCCAGTTTTGGGCACATTTTTGTTGGTTTTTAATATCTAATATTTTTAAAGCCTGAATCATTATGTAACAAACTGCATACAAATGCACAAACCAAACTTTGTAAAAAATTGGAAAAATTCAACAAACTTTAATCTCGATTTTAATCTTTTTATTCAGAATTTTTAGATATCCAGATTTATGGCCTATTAATTTTTAGCAGGATAAAGTTCAAATTTGAAGTGCATACAGTTAATTTTTTAGCTGACGGTGTTTTGCATTTTCTTCCATATAAAGTATGCTCAAAACATTTTCTTATAGAATTAAATGCGCATGCATAAATTGCATTTGCTATATAAAAGCCAGAAAACTCATGAAGTCCCACGAAACAAAAAATTTAATGGGCCATAAAACCGAATACCCAAAAATTCTGAATTAAAAGTTTGAAATTTAGATGAAAATTTTAATGCATTTTTTTAATTTGTTACGAAGCTTAAAAGGCGAATTCATATGAAGTTTATTACATAATGATTTAGAATTTTATTTAAAAAAAATATTCAACATTAAATACGCAAAAAAAAATTTAGCCAAAACTGGTGAAAGGCGTTTCTATTATTTGGGCTACCAGTGTAAGTAGTTATGTGTGATCTGTGAACATTTCTAGCGCACACAAGTGCATACATGTTTATGGGCATGTAATATCAAAATGTGTATCTTCTATATGACAAATCGACTTAATAGTTTCCCAAATATCTGAAAAGGGCGAGGAAAAAATTAAAAAAAAAAATCACACATACATACATAAAAATTCTCTATGAAAAGAAATATTACATTTTTTTGTAATTTTTCACATACAAATTTTTTGATAAAAATAATTAGTTTTTGAAAATGCATTTTCAAAAAAAAAAATTTAAGAAAATCACTATGGTAGCTCTGAGTATTGCGCAATATTTAAGTATAGTATGAAAGGGTGCACTCTACAATAATTTGAGTTATCAATTATTTTTTACACTGAAGTTGAGTAAAATGAGTACATTACAAATTTACAAATTTTTAAATTTTTTTTTAGAATTTTTCTGAGTATGCAGTTTTGTAGCCCATTAAATTTTAGTGTTATAAAGTAAAGCTTTAAGCGATTGGAAAACTGGCGTTAATTTTTTTTCTTTGAAAACTGTTGTGCGCATTTTCTTCCATAAGAATAAAAAATATTAAAAATCAACAAAATTTGCAGTAGCTTAAAAAATTTACATGGCTACATTAATTGTACAAAAAAATATTAAAAAATTTGTAAATTTGTAATGAACTCATTTTACTCAACTTCGGTGTAAAAAAAATCATAACTCAAATTATTGCAGAGTGCACCTCATAATACTATACTTAAATATTGCGCAATACCCAGAGCTACCATTGTGATTTTTTTTTACTTATTTTTTACTTTTTATATATAAAAAAAATTTATATATTTCTTTTCATAGAGAATTTTTATGTGTATATGTGATTTTTTTTTTCAAACTATTAAACCGATTTGTTTTTGTTTTTGTGCTGTAAAGTTTTTAAAAATGTATTAATCAAGCTCACATTTCATATTTATTTTTTATTTATGTTTATTTTATTTATCAACCCTGAAAATTTTAAACAAATCAAACACATGAAGTGTGAACCCCGTCCGTTTTGGTATGGAACGTTTTTGTAT
>NW_023458559.1:23884714-23988392 GCF_013731165.1 Rhagoletis pomonella | reverse complement strand
ATGCGTGGCTGTAGCTGAGTGTGCAAAGATGCTTGATACAATTGGTTGCTACCAAGGCTGTCCGGGTTCAATCCCAACCAGACGGAGCATGAAATTTAAGATTGTTTTTTTTTATTTTTATTCTTAATTATGAAAATGTTTGGGTTTAACATTTAAACCGAATTGTTTACATTCTAACAACACATGTGCTCTCTTTTTTTTAAACTTGGAAGGTTTGTATTTGAAACTGAATTTAGTTTGGTCATATATGTAGTCCAAAAAGTTTAAAATTAAAACCGATATTTTTAACCGTGTGCAGACTTTGGAGCAGTATATCTCTGAAAGTATTTGTGCTAATGTCCTGGAAATTTGTATAGAGATTTTGGGGCTACTGGAAAAGGGAAGTGGTGCTTTCCAAACATATTGAAACTTTTACCTATCTGTAAATATATACACCCAGAATACAGTGTTTTTTTTCTTTTTCGTAATAAATTTTTTTGTACAAAATTTTGAGTATGCAGTTTTGTAGTTCACTCAATTTCAGTATCATAAAGTGCAAGTTTTTAATGGCTATAAGATACCGTTGATTTTTAAGAAGTTTTTTCGCTGATGATGTTGCGCATTTTCTCCGTATAACGAATGCGTGAGAGCTTTTTTGTATGGGAAAAAATGCCGAGGAGTGTCAGTATGTAAAATATTTATTCTGGTGGCTTAACTCCTAACAAACGACCGAAACGATTTTAATGATAACTTTTAGTGGCGCTGGAACCGAGTTATTGCTAAAAATCGTCGATTCGGAAGCACCAGGGATCAAAGTTAAATTACTCCCGTTAAATCAACCATCAGAACCATTGCGGTCCTTGCTTTACGGTGACTAAACAGAATGTGGATCAATGATACTCACCAGTTTGTAAATTGCCACCAACTATACTATACAGATTCAAGGACGATTCACTATCGAGCCGCAAGAACTTCTTCCCAGTATAACGCTTTCGTCAGGTTATTTAAGACGGCAATGGGGATATGCCTTCTGTCGACCACAAAACCAAACATGAACTTGAGTTGCTGGCGAAAGCGTTGGACCAAATATTTCAATAAAAAAATTAATTTTGGGCGGGACGAAGTTCGCCGGGTCTGCTAGTGTTATATATAAAAATAGGTGGACGTTTTTGGTGTGACCTCATAACTTGATAACGGCTTCACCGAATTCAACCAAATTTATGTGGCATATTGGATCTATCATGCAGATGGTTTATGCGAAGTTTGCCCGAATTCGGAAAAGGGGGCGTGGCACCACCCATACTAACTAAAATATAAAAATAAGTGAACGTTTTCGGTGTGACCATATAACTTAAGAACGGCTTCACCGAATTCAACCAAATTTATGCGGCATATTCGGCCTATCATGCAGATGGTTTATGTGAAGTTTGCTTGAATTCGTAAAAGGAGGTGTGGCACCTCCCATACTAACTAAAATTTTTATGTTGTATATCTCTTGAAATATTTGTGGTATAGTACTGAAAATTGGTATAGAGGTATATCAAATAATTCCATACTCATGGAGAAAAATGGGCGGTATTGGAAAAGAGGGCGTGCAAGATTTCAACCAAATTTATATGGCATGGTCGGGCTATTATGCAGATGGTTTGTGTTAAGTTTCTCCGAATTCGGAAAAGGGGGCGTGGCACCACCCATACTAACAAAAATTTTCATCTGGTATATCTCTTGAAATATTTGTGGTAGATTACTGGAATTGGTACGTGGCCTGTTCAAGAGTTGGCATTCCAAATTGTTTATTTATTCATACCCAAGATGGAAAAACCAAAAATGTTGTATATCCAAATGTGTTGGCTTAAGATTTAAAATTAAGAATCAAAAATTTTGAAATAAAACAAGTGATAAATTTTCATATAGAAAAATTTCAGGATTTTTCATTAATTTTTCAATATTTGTTGTAGAGAAGCACATCAGCGTACCGCTAGTAATACATAAATGTTTCCTATTAATAATATATATACAAATACCGTCGTTTAAAGTACAAAACCGCGTATTAACAAAATGCAAAACCGCGTATGTGAGGTTGCATAAATTATTTTCTAGGGAGTAAAAACTCATATTTCAAAATGGTTCCCTTTTTTATAAAGCAATCGCATTTCTTGCTAGTATATTTCAGGGCAAATGGATAAGGATCGAGCGAAGAGCTTGAGTGAGCAAATCCAATTTTTGGAAGCAAATGCCAGTCACGCGGTTTTGCAGAAATACGATACGAGGTTTTGTACTTTAAACGACGGTATGTATTTGTATGGGTCAATTCTTTTAAGAATAACAACGGCGACCTAGTGACTTATGTCCAGAACGCACTTAAATTATGGAGGGAACACTTTACCACCCTACTGAATGGTAGCAGTACTAAAGGCTGTGGAGAAGAGGGACCCGAACCCCTAGTCGACGATGACGGGGTCGATGTTCCACCATGTGACTATGACAAGGTGCCAATAGCAACAGCGCGCTTGAAAATCAACAAAGCTGCTGGAGCTGACAGCCTGCCAGCTGAGCTAATCAAGTATGGTGGCGAGGAGTTGATAAGGTCCTTGCATCAACTTTTATGCAGAATATGGTTAGATGAACGCATGCCCGCCGACTTGAATTTAAGTGTACTCTTCCGCGGGATCAGCCCTCTTAGCATAGGTTACAAGGTCATATCGAACGTATTCTATAAAAGACTGCAGCCCACCGTCATGGAACGGATTGGGCCTTATCAGTGTGGCCTAGGACCTGGGAAATCCACCATAAACCAGGTATTCACCATACACCAAATCTTGGAAACGACGCGAGAGAAAAGGATGGACACTCGCACCTATTTGTCGACTTCAAAGCCGCTTTCGATAGCACTAAAAGGAGTTGCCTATACGCCGCGATGTCTGAATTCGACAGCCGTCGAAGCTGATGCGGCTGTGAAAAATGACATTGAGCAATACCACCAACTTCGTCACAAATGGGAAAGACCCCTCCGCGCCGTTTGCTACCAACCGAGGTCTGAGACGGTGCGACTTCCGTTCGTGTGATTTCTTTAATATGATATTTGAGAAGATAATACTTAAGAGCTGCAGAAGTGAGCCGCTCAGTAACAATTTTTTACAAGAGCGTGGAATTGCAGGCGTACGGCGATGACATCGACATCATCAGTAACAAGAACCCCGAAGTCTGTCTG
The DNA here is from genome assembly GCF_013731165.1 of Rhagoletis pomonella. NCBI lineage: Eukaryota > Metazoa > Arthropoda > Insecta > Diptera > Tephritidae > Rhagoletis > Rhagoletis pomonella. Next base: position 23,985,202 of record NW_023458559.1, on the reverse strand, counting down.
CCTTTTCAAGTTGGATAAAGAAGCAAAGCGAATGGGTCTGGTGGTCAACAAGACGAAGCATCTACTGTAATGAAACAAATAATCAGCGCATTTGCGCCTTGGCACCCACATCACTGTTGACAGTTATAATTTCGAGAAAGTAGAAAACTTCGTTTCTTGGGAACCAGAATTAACGCCGATAATAATGTCAGCATCGAAATTCAACGCACAATCGCTATTGCCATTAAGTGCTAATTTGGACTGAGTAGGCAATTCAGGAGTAAAGTCCTCTCTCGACGTACGAAAACCACACCACTTGGCATGGCCACACCACTTGATCAATCAAGTGATCCCTATATTCGTATTCAGCTAGAACAAAAACCAAAAAATAAAATAGTTTTATTTTTATTGAATAAATTATTTTTCCTATTTTCCTATATCAACTTTTTTTCAATTTAAAACATGTTTACATTATAACCGTATATTAAAATTGAGTTACCAGAACGATATTTTTCGAGATCTTCGACTTCCAAAAATGGTAATAATATTGCCGAAATTGAGTTCGCGAAGTAAATCCGTCTCACGAACAAGTCGATCTTATTTTGTAGTAGTAGGAAGTCGATTTTCGACCAATTTAAGTTTTTAAAGTGATCTTCGCTAGTGCAATTCAGCGTAGGATGATTTCGGTATTAACGAACGTAGAATACAAATTGCTGATCTGACACGAAAAGATTCATACTAGCGCTTCTGCAAAAGCACGAATCCAACTTTCAAAGCTTTTGTAGCATCAGCGCGACATGACCAGTGGGCATCACTGACACTTTTGAGGCTGTAGATGTTTCAAGGCTGACAATTTAGTACTCAAAATCTCATACTGCGTTGTTGAAGGCGTGATAAATAGAAAAAGTTCCTCTAAAAACATTAAAAAAAATTTACTGCCCACGGGTCATCGCTGCCCCATTCGTATTCAATGCATATGCCCAGCTTGTAATATACGCTGCATCGCTATTCTCTTTGAGTATTAGAGATGGCATTCCTGTATGTCAATGTCGTGTTTCTTGAAAAACTGTAATGGAGCTTTCTATGGTAGAAATTTGATGGTGTTGACAACTAAAGAACTAAAGAACCTCGCGCCGATAATTGACTGCCTCGTTTATCTGTTGCTGCATTGCTTGGTCCACACAATCCTAGTTATGATCCCGAGTTGCTCATAGCGAGAGCTAAAATTGAATCACCCGCGACCTCGTCGGCCCATGCTTTAATACGACCCGTGCAAATGAATACAAAAATATTAATGTTTTCGAGTGACAGGTGTGTGTAAGCATCCGCCGCAATATTCATTAACGGTAAATTATGTCAATATTATTGGCAGCATTTGGCTGATTAAAGAATTGGTGTTCATGAGCAATTTTAAATTGTGCCGCAAGTGCATATTTTTCCTATCTTTATACATATGAGTGCATAAGAACATATCCAACCATTTTATCCAGTACTGCTACTGACACTTGGCACTTTTGGGCTCCCCTTCGCTTACATTTTTCTCTTCAAAGTTAAAACCTATTAACCATATATATGTATGTAAGAAGGCATGCATTTTAATTATTCATATCTATAGTCATTAAAGGTTACATATTTTTTATGTATTCACTGTATTCAAAATGAACTGAAATCATAAATTGTTTCGGTTTCACGTACTTTCAACGCCTACAACAAAAAAATGTAAATGTTAAGTTAAAGTAGACCGAAGATACGCGTCGAATTCCATACCGTCCGAGGAGCCAACATCGACTCGGATCATTTAAGGTTCGCATGACCCTCTATGCGATAAAGAACGTTCACCAGGTATCGAGACGTAAGTTCGACGTCTAAAGCTGCAGTCACAACGCACAGCCGAGAAATTTCGGCATCGGCTCCCAGCCATGCTTAATAATATCCCAACGGTTTTTACCCTCCATTCCCGCCCATCCGCACGAGGGGCGCAGTCCGCATGACGTACGGAACCAATATTTTAAATTTTTGTGCCGAGTCACGATAGGCAGGAGTTTGTTAAGTGTCGAGATCTAAAACTGTTCAGCTACAGAACTAAATTCATCAGCTGATTTTATGTATTGTCAATAATTCACTTATTGAGAGAGGAGAGTATCGCTTTCTTAATGCTGAAAAGCGGATCTGATATATCAAACGTGCTGGAATGAGAGTTCAAATCCTGGCATAAGCAACGGAGTGGGTCGTGCAATTCAAAATTGGTTTTACAAGCTTTCAGAAATATGGGACAAAAGTGTATTGATACGCGTGAGGGAACATTAAAGCTTACATCAGCCAGAAGACACGGACTTGAAATTGAGCCTGCCAGTAATTTAACCATAAAAATTATACCAAGCATTTCCCTGCGACTGGCAAGTGTAGGAAGGTTAATAAGTTTTAAGCGACTCGTATAAGGTGGAAGACTATATTGAGAATCCCATCGGAAATTTCTTAAAGCAAAAAGTAGGAATTGTTTTTGAATTGATTCTATCTTGTCTGAGTAAATTTGATACCTTGGAGCCGTATTCCAGAATCGGCCTAACTAATGTTGTAAACAGGGTTTTAGGGATATAAGGGTCACTAAATTCTTTTGACCATCGCTTCACAAATGCAAGTACACCTTTAGCCTTGTTGGCTATCACATTAATGTGAAGATTAAAATTAAGCTTAGGATCCATTGTGATACCAAGGTCCACAAAATTGTATACCTGTTCCAGGTTATGGTTACCTATTATATAAGCAACTGGCAGAACAGCTCTTCGCGAGAAGCACATTACTTTACATTTCTTAAGATTTAGAGGCATAAGATTTACTTTACACCATTAAGCCATGCTGTTTAAGTCTGATTGTAGCAAAGACCTTTCTTCAATTGAAACGTACGATTTATAAAGTTTTACATCATCTGCATACATTAAAATTTTGGAGAATTTTATATCTGTAGAAATATCGTTTATAAAAAGCAAGAACAGAATCGGGCCTAGGTGGCTACCCTGAGGGACTCCTGAAGTAACATCAATGACGTCAGAGATAGTATTTTTAAACAGTACCCTTTGTGATCTATCATAGAGGTATGAAGAGATCCAACGTAGAAAATTAGGTGGAAGACCAAGAAGATCAAGTTTATAGATGAGCAACGAGTGGCACACTTTGTCAAATGCTTTACTGAAATCAGTATATATAACATCAACAGTTTTGCTCTCACTAAATGCTTTTGAGATATAGGATGTTAATTCAAGTAAATTTGTAGAAGTTGATTTGCCCTTGCAAAATCCATGTTGACTGTATGATATGCTTGAAGTGATACAATGCGTCAACCGATTTGTTATAATTGCTTCAAATAATTTAGGAATTGCAGAAAGCTTAGCTATGCCCCGGTAGTTCTCCACTGAAGAGCGGCTACCGCTTTTATGTAAGGGGGTTATGAACGATTCCTTCCATACAGTTGGAAAAACGCCCTCTTTAAGAGACAAATTAAATAAGGCTGTTAACGGCTCATAGCGATAATCAGCACAATTTCTAACAAACAACTTCTTATCGACCGGATATAAATGAGCAGGGGCGATTGTCTACTAGAGATGGGAACGGGACTAGATATGCAATCCCGATCGCGCCCATCCCTAATTACAATTTTTAAGTGCCGAACCCGCCCATTCCGACGTCCCATGGGTCCCGAAATCTATCACTAAGAAAAATTCACATGTCTTTGAAATTAATTTAAATAATAAAAATGATATTGAAAGACTTGGTATCTTCCGATTATTATTTTTCTTGCTTTTCTGTTCGTTTCCATCTCAATAAAACATAAAAAATTGCATATTTCGTACAACGTTTTTAAGGAAGATTTTCCGTATTAGCGACGGTTACGGATTTTACTGGGAGTGTTGGGAAAGGATTTTGGTACTGCTCGCTCGCAAAATTTTTAAAGACCTTCCCGATACCGCCCATCCGGGTCATTTTGAAATCAGTACCGTGGGTCCCGCGGACCCCGATATCCCGCGTCCATCTCTACTGTCTACTGCCACCCAGGCGGGAATAATTGTTTCAAGCATTTCTGAAATTAACTTATATGAAACGCGGTCTCAATTTTAATCCGATTTAAATAATTTTCAAGATTTTGCTTTTATGTGGCAAGCTCAATAAACATACCGAGTTTAGTACACATTTGTAGAACGGTTACCGAGATACATACATGTGATCATAAGTAGGCGGTGCCACGCCCATTTTCAAAAATTTTATCATAACCGTATTTCTTGGAAAAGAATTGATGCAAGCATTAATTTTGAATAAATTAGCTTTGATATTTCCTGATTTATCGAAGATTTCGTATTTCTCCAAATTACCGTTATAGAGGATGTGGCCGTGGTTAATATCCAATTTTAAAACTTTTCGACCATTTGGTATGCTGTAGTAAGGCTAACAACTTTGCTCACTTTGGAAGAAATTGGTGCAGCGGGTACCAAGATATACACATGTAATCTTAAGTACGCCCATTTTCCAAATATTTATAATATTCTTGTTTTACGTTTAAAAGGTAATGTAAATATCAATTTTGAGTGAATAATCTTCAGTAGCTACTAAAATATCGCAGTTTTCGTATTTCTGAAAACTATCGTTATACGGGAGGTACGCGTGGTTATTGTCCGATTTTGTCCATTTTCAATACCTTCCGTCATACGCCCGAAAGAAGTACTCGTACCGAGTTGCCTTAGGATATCTCAATTTTAGTCGAGTTATCTTGTGCACAGGCGGACGGACCGACAGTCACCGCTTAATCGATTTCTCTTTTCATTCTGATGATTTATGTATACATTTGTCTATTTCTATCTCGATTCGTTTTGCCTGTTACAAACAATCGTTATGTGAACAAAGTTATAATAACCTTGTGCACAAGTGCGCTCGGGTATAAAAACATTGAACATCAAATTTACGCTGATGATGTACTGGTATATTCAAAGGTAAATTACACGATTGCTGTTCAAAACACCTTCACTGAAATTCTCTGCAATATTTAATCTTGGTGCTCAAACTCTGGCGTGCACATTTCGTTAGAAAAAACAAATCTTCTTCATATCTGTCGCAAAGGACACCATGCAACATAAATGTTGATAAGCGCATCATCGCGCCAAAAGAAAAGTTAGCTGAACGGTACAAATATGGCATTAGCAAAGACCTTCACCAAGATAAATACACGCAAAACACCATTAAAAATAACATCGGCAGTGCCCAGATCAATTGAATATGCCAGGGACAACTTCATATCTTTTTACGGAGGCAAAAAGAGTGTTGATACATTTCCTCCTTGGTTCATTAGACCAGCATCTTTTGAGAATACCTTACTAAACTTGCGTAAACAAAGTGCACCTAACGCGGTCTACCAAGCAAAGTTTGCACATTTTCGGGATCACTATAGTGCAAACAAATAACAAATAAATAAAATGAATGACACTTTTTTTATTTTTCTATTTGGCACACTTTGGCACTTTTTTATCCTCAATATGGCACTTCATAGCTAAGTATAGTTGGCAGCCCTGCTTGTTGGTAAGAGTGGTTCTGAGTTGGATTTCGATGTTGACATTGTTATCGGTGTTAATTCTTTTTTCCAAGTAAACGAAATTCTATACCTTATCCAAATTCAGTGTTGCTATTTTGGTTACTTTTAACCAATTTTGGTTATCTTTTTCTTGCCTGTGAAGTTGTTGATATCTGTCCCTTTTTGGTTACTGTTTAATTTTCACTGTAGTTTTTAATTGACATAGTCCAGGACCAAATTATAACGGTCAACAATAACTTCAGTGCCAAAGTGCGAATGCGCTGACTGTTTGTTTGATGGCAGGAGATACTTCGTCTTGTCCGCGTTGACCTCCAGTCTCAAAATGCTTTGCTTCTTTATCAAACTTAGAAAATACAGAACAGAATTCGCGGTGCTTATTAACAATGATAATATGTGAAAGGCATACGCCAGCAATTGCACGCTCTTGTAGTCAATTGTTCCTGAGCGATTCAATTCTGCTGCTTTTGCTATATCAGGTTAAAGAGGTTTGGTAGCAAACGGCTCGGAGAGGTCTTTCCCAATTCTGAAGAAGCTGGTGGTATTGCTTAACGTCATTTTACACAGCCGTATCAGTTTCGCAGGGATGCCAAAGTTAGACATCGCAGCGTATAGGCAACACCTTTTAATCCTGTCGAAGGCGGCTTTGAAACTGACAAATAGATGATGTGTTGATCCTTTTCTACCGAATATTTTCGAGGATTTGGCGTATTCTGCGGGGTCGCCTTTCTTGTTGAGTAGAGCACACTTAAGTTACAGTCATCGGGTATGCGTTTATCTGACCATATTATGCATAAGATTTGATACACGCAGCTCCCTTTAGCATCGTAATCTCTCTTCATACCACGTCATAGTCAGGTGGACTGGGTATCAGTCACTAGGTCCTCATGGCTGTTCTTACCGGACTTCAACTTTGTCTTGAAACCTTTCTATGGTCGCCTAGCTCTCCGATAAGATTTTTGGGCGTTTTTCGCTGTGGTGTAGTAGTAAACAGTGCGCGCCTCCACCCCGCACAGCCTGGGTTCGGTTCAAGTCATGGTCAAAGGAACATCGCAAAAAAATGTAGAAAAAAAGTTTTTTCTTTACAGCGGTCGTTCGTAGCATGCAATGGCAAACCTTCGAGTGTATTTCTGCTATAAAAACCAGCTTCTCGTAAGAATACAATTGCCCTTCGGAGTCGGCGTAAAACTGTAGGTCACTCCCCTTTGTGTGACAACATCAAGGGGCATGCCACACCGGAGGAGAAGCTCAGCCAAACACTATCATATGTGTAAGTGCCAATCTATTATTCAGTTCCCTATAGCGGTCCCACAAAGCTGGCGTTGCGACCGATTGCAGTGTGGCTCTGTAGGCGGCATCTGATTTCTCTGTAGCGTCTTGCCACTCTTAATAGTACCAGTTGTTCTTTCGGGCTCGCTGAAATCTGACTACTTCTTCGGCGGCGGTACTTAATGAGCGGGAAAAGTAGTTCCACTGCTCGCCAGTTATCGGACTTAAAAAAATTCTGTGTGGTAGAATCTGGAAAAAAATGTGATAGATTTCAAAAAAATATGGTAGATCTCAGGCTTTGGATCAAAACTTGGAAAAAAATTAAAGAAATTCTGTAAGGTTTCACCTAAATTGCAAACTTTTTAGTTAGACTCTAAAAAAAAAAAAATTAATTTTAGTATAACAAAGTGCAAGATCGAAGTTGCTAAAAATTGCATTGAGTTTTGATAATTGTTTTCCTTGACAGTGTAAAGCGGTTCCTTCCATATCAAGATATTTTTCGAACATAAATTTTTTTGCAACCTTGCGGAGTGCTGCCAGCGTTTCTTTTTATCACATCGCGATGTAGCGAACAAATGTGGCATGTTACAGAAACCGCTACTTGGGATTTGCCGATTTTGACAATTCTCAAGTAAATGTAAACAACGCCTCAGAAACTTTAGATGCACTGAAATTCACTAATACCTTCACAAAAATCGCCGTTTTTTTAATTTCGCTACTAATTTTTATAAATCATATATGTTAAAATTTAACATAATGAAACCAGGTTTGCTGTCGAAAAATTTATTATTGAGAAAATTTACGATTTTACAGCTTATTTTATCCTCCCATTCGGCTTTGTTTACTTTTACTTGAGAAATTCCATCGCCACCGGAAATTGCTAGTTGCTAAAACTGGTTTTCGACCTAAAACTTGTCTTTTCGTCAATGTAAAATCTCTCAAACGAAAACAAGTTTTCGCTGAAAATCACTTGAAAACTCACGTTCCACTCATTCCAATCGGTGTCTGCACTAGTTTTTTTCGATTATTTATCGAAGTGGAAGTCATATTTTATCATCTTTAATACGCCATTTCGGATTTATTGTTAATTGGCTGACCAAAATAAAGTAAGCATGGAAGTAAAAGGTTGTTAATGAAAAGAAATTGTAGGAAAAGTATTTTGGTTTTGTATTTGTGCAGCAAAACTGTAAACAAAGGATGTAAGAAATGTCAACGAAAACACCAACAGTCGGTGTGAATAGCCTTCAGCCCACAATCCCAAAACTCGTTTTCAAGGTGTTTTCGTTGTCGGTCAGAACATTGTATTATGTCGGTTTGTTAAAGAGTGCTCTCTGAGAGCACCTCAGTCTCACACCTAGTCGAGTAGCAATTGCATTGGCCGTCTATTCTGACTGCATCCAGTGATGCCAGATTGTGGGTAATTTCTAATTTGAGCGATATTTTTCCCCAAAAATGATTTAAAGGGAAAAAGGGGCATTTCAAATAAATAAAAGGATTTTCATTTAAAATTCGACAATCCTACGTAATTAATCGTTCTGAAGATGTGATATGGAGTAAAATGAACGCGGTGACAGGTAATAAGGTCAACCACCCTGGTGCGAAATAAAGTCAATTGACATTATTACCTTTTCAAAAGCGAAATAAAGTCAACAAAAATTTGGAAACAAAGTCATTGACGCTATTTCCTCATTCAAATGGAAATAGCGTCAACAATGCTTAAAGTATGTCGATTCATAGAAAAAAATGTTGTTCTTACAATAAACTTTGCTCCGTAAGTGTTGTCTTTTAATATATGTAAAAGGTTATTGCCAAATCCTCAGTGTTGTGATATTAATCCACACACAATCATGAACTACCACCAATTGATTTTATTAAAAAAATTTAAATTACGAATATGTAAAAACACGATGCGAAAAACTAAACACCTGCGCACAGCTGGAATATGAGAAATATTTGAAGAAAGAGTGTAGAAATGATCCATAAATTGCAAAACATTTTTCGTTTCCACAAAAATAAAGCTAACAATATTAAATTGATGAAACAGTCCATGTCCAAAAACCCCGGAGGAACACTGAAAGAATTCTATGTTTTAAATTAGCATATTTTGAACGAATTCGGAATGTCTAAGGTGGAAAAGAAACCAACCTTTCTATAAGGAAACAATTACAGAAAAAGAATTTTCTTACACTGTATTCATGTCTCCGCCAGCAATTTGTGACGACATCATTTAAAAGCAGCTAAGGAGAATGACGACATTATTTATTAGATGGCACATTCAACGAGCCAATGTGCATAAATGCGAGTATAAACAATTATTGATTATTTAATATCGGAACCGAGATCATATAAGTTAATAGATTGGTTTTCACACACTTTTGAAACACAAATTATATGCTTTTTACTGCAGACAAGTTGTTGCCCCACAACACAGCAGAAATCTTCCAATCAGGGCTGCCAACTATCCTTAGTTACGAGGTGCGATATTGAGGATAAAAAAGTGCCAAAATGTGCCAAATAGAAAAATAAAAGTGCCAAAAAAGGTGTCATTCCTTTTAATCATTCACATTTAGCAATAAAATAAAGCTACATTTTCCAAACAAAAGTTCAATGATAAAATAAGATAAACCAGTTGAATAACCTTTATAAATTAGAAAATTTTAGTTGAGAAAAAGAAGTGCACGCAAAGGATTTCACAAAAATGTATTGAAATGTAATTTTTTTTACAAAAGTGCTATTTTGGCACTTTGTGCCAAATTGAAAAATTAAGTGCCATTTGAAGTAAAATAGGGACAAATGGCACGGTTTGAGCCAAGTTGGCATCCCTGCTTGTAATAACTTACAAATATAAAAATGTGAAATATCGATTGCTTGAATTCATTAATACCCTGTAGGGAAACGAACTAGTGCGGAACTGGTTCGGTTCTAGTGCGTTTGGAACCATGACTAGTTAGTTCTCTTTTGCATGCTAGCGACTGGCGAATTTAACATTGCGATGTCCTAGGAAGTGTTAATTGTCCCCCGTTGCATCCCTTTGGCTCTAGTTCCGAACCAGTTCCAAATTCGACAGATAGGATCTTGTTCGTTCTGCATCCCCTTTTCTTTAGTTCCAAACCAGTTCCTAATTCGACAGATGAGATCTAGTTCGATCTGCATAAATTTTTTATAGTTCCCAACCTGTTATAAATTCGTCACCTTAGATCTACATTTCTAATCAGGCTTGTCGAAACATTTCCCTTCTATATTAAATAAGATCGGTTGAAGGTAGGACAATACAATCAAAAATGTTTAAAAGCATTTATTAAAAATTTATAAACCATATTAGTAGTAGTAGTAGTATTAAACTTAAGTAGTAAGCAAAAAACACAAGTGCGTTCTGCTTAAAAGTAAAAATATTAGTTCACTTTGTCTTACTTGTCTAAATTTAAGCATATTGATTTTTAAGTAAATTCAGTTCTTTTTAAGCTTATATGTATGTATATGAAGTACTTCGAAAGTTTTTGTCTTACTTAACTTAAATGAGATATACAGTCAATAAAGTTTAGGTACAGTGAAGTTTTTACAATACCGGCAACTATTTTTTAAATATTTTATTTTTCCCTCATTTTTTATAAAAATATGGTTAATTCTACACCAAAAACCCCAAAAATCAGAGTTCCAAACCTTATGCAAAATTAAAGAAAACTGCGAATTTCCACCCAAGTATTGCAATTTACACTCTTTAGAAAAAAGTTAAGTACTCAGTTATTAGCCCATTCAATTTTAGTATAACAAAGTGCAAGTTTGAGGTAGCGAAGACTTACCATTGATATTTAGCAATTTTGTTTTGTTGTATGGTAAGTCCTAGCTTCCTCACACTTGCACTTCATGATACTAAAATTGAATGGGCTAAAAAAACTTTTTCTAGAGAGCGTAAATAGAAAGTGAATTATTTTAATGAAATTTTGCAGAATTTTGTTAAATTTTGCACAAGGTTTGGAACTCTGATTTTTGGGGATTTTGTTGTAGAATTGACCATATTTTTATAAAAAATAAACTAAGATATTAAAAAAATACTAAACTTTATTATTGACTGACTGTATTAAGGTAGCTGTGGTGGATTGCATAAAAAAACTAAATTTTCCTTTTCATAAAAAAAAGGTAGCTTTGGTGGTTTGCATTTTTAAATAAATTTAGTAAGAAAGTGGTAATTATTTTGACACTTTTTTTAAATGCCTCTTTTTCTGCGACTGCATTGCCTTTCTCAATTGTCCTTCAGGATCGTGGGCTTTGTTTATGGAATCACTAAGTATAATGATTATTAAGCAACTCAAAAACTATACCAGCGTGATAACCGACGTATCCTTTTGAGAGGTAGCCGCACCCTTATAAAAGGAATAAGACCCAAACTTTTCAGGTAAAAATTTCAGTAGGTTGCGTCTTTATGGCCTTTTCAATTTTATAAATTATCATTATTTTTAAGTGGAAAAATAAAACTGAAAATTAATGATAATCTCTGCGCGAAAAAATAAAAATCATAAATAATCATTATTTGTAATCCCAAAAATAAAAATCAAATAATAACTATTTCCGTTTGAGCGAAAAAATAAAACTCAATAATAATTCATAAAAAATGATTAAATGCTAGAAATCTGGTTCACTAGTTCGTGTTTTCCCTACAGGGTACCCTGCAATTTGCACAAAAACTAATTTGTGATTTTAGAAACCATCTGGGACTTATTACCTGTCGTTATATAAGGTAGCATTAATATCACTGATGACAGTTAAAGCTTAGGTGGATTTTTATATCAGAATCTCATCTTTGTGAAAAGTGTGCAGATAGAGGGTATTTTATTGAATATAAGCCCTCGATGTTTAAAATATATAACAATTTTATTTCAACGTATACAAAAAATAAATCTACCTGCGATACAGCACGGTGGGAGACGGGGAAGGGGGGGCCTGGGGGGCCGCGGCGTAGCGTGACGTGGTGTGCGCGCCGGGAAGCTAAGCAAATTTAATGTTTGAAAGAGAAATAATGTCAATGGATTTTATTTCGTTTTTAAAAAGGTAATAATGTCAATTGACTATTTCGCACCAGGGTGGGAAATAAAGTTAATTGACCTTATTTCCTTTGATCTTATTACCTGTCACCTCTGAACGCTTTAAACTCAAAAACTACCGATCGGACTTTATTACGGTTTTCAGTAGTGGACGGTGTGATTCATAAGGAAGGTTTTTGTTTATAATGTATTATAGTTAAGTATAAATTGGCTGAAATGTGGCGATAATAGTTGGAGGTAGTTGGGAAAAAATGATTTCGACGCCAAAAGTATTTCCGGTTTTGTACCAAATAATGGTCATTTGGATAGCTTTAATTTATAAAAAATTTTAATGTTACATTGGTAATGAAATTTATTATTTAACATTACGACAAAAATTATGTGGCAACCCAAATTATAAATACGCCAGAATGGAGAGTACATATCGAGGGCTTATATTCAATACCCTCTATCTGCAATTTTTACAAAAACAACTTTGAGATGTCAGAACCCGTCTGGGACTTACTGATGTTAATTCTGACTCTGCAATTCTTCTGTCAAGCGTTATACAATATCAGCATTAACATTCCCGAAGACAGTTAAGTCTTAGCTGGATTTTTATATCAGAATCTCATTATTGTGAAAAATACAAATAGGGGGTAGATATTGAATATAAGCCCTTGATATTCTTGTGTATAGTATGTATTAGAATGGTTCATAAAAACACTTTTTTTGGAAATTCATAAACGCTACATCAGAATATTGTTATTTGTGATAAAAAAGGAGACACGTATTTTTTTATTTTGAAAAACAAGTTTTCTTAGAGGTCGAGCTGGTCGATTTTTTATAAATAATGTTCTCAAAATTTTTTATTTTCTTGACATGTTAAAATGCATCTAAAAATTTGTTTTTTGCATATAATTACTCTGGTATTATTGGGAAACATTCCCTTAATTACATACCTGTCTTGGGCAGTTAGAATGGGCCTAGTGCCCGAAAATATGCTCTCGAAAAGAGACTAGTAAAATTAAAACGTTGATACTGAACGATTTACGCATTTTCATGAGTTGAAACTTGTTACCAGGGGGTTTCTGGGGTTGCTAATTAGGAATCTGAAGTCAGTTTTTCGAAATTCAAAATGGCGAATCCAAAATGGCGGTCCATCTTTTTTTAAATGATTGGATTTGTTCGAAACCCGGCACTCGAGAGTTTTTGGGGTCGCCGATTGAAAATTTAAAATGCAAACCGTTATCTGAATACAAAATCTGATCAAAATCGTTACAGCCATTTTCGAGAAACCTATGGATATTCGTATACATATGTACCAGAATTGCTCGTTTAAAGTAATAAGAATAAGGGGCAAAAGATTTTATTTTTTTAAGTTAATAAAGTTTGCAGTACGAAATTTAATGATGCGCATATTAGAAAGGTGATCAGAACTTTTTAACATCCAAGAGGGCAAATTCTCCACATTGAAAACACATTTTTTTTTTTACATATATTTATTTCAATACATAAATAACGAATAAATTAACAATTCAAAGTTTCTCTAAACACAAGTCAAACAAGTTAATAGTACACTGAATTGCATAATTATAAGGCCGCCACATATTAACAAATTTTGACTATTTATTTTTAACCGACTTCAAAAAAAGGAGAAGGTTATCAATTCGTCGGAGTATTTTTTTGTATATTAACGCTTAAGGTGGTCCCATAATAATTTGGTTTAGATCCGATCATTGGATCATGAAAAAATTAACGGTACTCCAAAATTTTGATATGTGAATTGAAGTCGGTTGTGTTTTTTGCTTAAAAATTAATTGTTAAATCATTTAATGGTACAGTGAAACCCGCTTAAGTACCCCCCCCCCCCCCCCCCTCCGTCTTAAGTAGCCACCATTTTTGGACACCGTGAATTTTTAAATATAATCTGAAGAAAATCCCTCTCTTAAGTACCTCCCCGCTTATTTACCTAACCCGCATAAGTAACTCATTTTTTCGTGCCTCATTTATAATTTTACTTATTGTTTTCCCCTTTTAAGTGTTCTTTTAAAATTCTTTAAAAAATTTACGTATTTTGAAATTCAGTAGCAGCGCTACACACCTTCGGTAAAAAATTCTAAAAAATCAACCGTAACTTTTAGCCACTTGAAACTTGCACATTATTACACTAATATTGAATGGGCTATAAAACTGTATACTCAAAAAACACTTCTGAGAAAAAAGTTTGAAATTATGATTAATTTTTTTAAGTTTAGGTTTATATAGTATTTGTTAGGGAATAAACTGCATTTTACTTGATTGAAAAATCTTAAAAATTAATGAATAAACATAAGTGGCAAACAATATCATTTTGAATTTAGTAAAAAATGATATGTCCAATATGTTCGATTACAATTTTGTACCAATGCTATACCTCGTTCAGCAATATCATTAACATATTTAATACTTTTGATCGTATATAAGACGACCAATTTTACCAATGCCCTATAAGAATATGCATAGAAAAAACGTTTATCTCTTTTTATAACTTTTTTAACGGGTCAAAAGTTATAAAATTTTTAACAAAAACTAATTATTTTATATGTTTTCTACATAGAAAACTTCATACGCCCATTGACATCTTTTAAAATTGAAATAAAAACTTTTCTAAATGGGAGAATTTCCTTTTCAGTAAATAGGCCATTTAAAGGTCATAAATTCGCCATATTTGGGGATACCGGATTTAGACACTTACAAATCACTTTTCACATTAGAAGTGGTCCACATAAAAAGCTTCCATTTTTTCTCGAATTATTTCACTTTGCTTTAAAATATCCGCCATTATAACGCGGAAAAAGAGTAAATTATTCAAATTATTAACAGTGTCTATAAGGGTTTATTGTTTAATGGATTTATACAGCTATTTCGGTAGCTGTCGTTTTTTTTAGTACAACGGGCACATATATACTAATGCATACAATTTTCTTGAAAGCCGTTTTTTTCTCTTCGAAAAGCTTGAAAACAGCCGAACCGATTTTTCGCAGTTTTGGACACATATTTCCGAATTTCCAAGCATGGTTATAGACTAAAAATAATTTGGATATGTGATGGGGATGTGGCACCTCCTATACAAACTGAATTTTTCATACTGCATATGGTACGTGGTATGGAGATAGTATATGAAATCAATCCTATACTCAGTAGAAAAGTGGCCGTTATTGGAAACGGGGTCATGGTCCTCCTTTACATACTGAAACTTATATAATGCATATTTCTGCAGGGATATATAGATCATACAAGTGGAACTATCGTACAGAATATATCTAGAGATATTTGAGGAAGGATACGGAATTATTTGTGGAGATTTATGTTAGTAATACTTTATTGTAAGAGAAAAAGGTGAGCTAGTGGAAAAGAGAAGCTTTCTCGTAGTTGAGAATAGTCTTGCAATTACGTATAACGATAAAATGTTCAAAATCTGGCCTCTGTGTGACATGATGATTCAGAGTTTTTGTCAAAAGCGTCAGGTAGTTTCTGAAGTAATTTTCTAGAACTGTATAGATATGTACTGGTACGGCCGCTGTGGTGTAGCGGTAAGCAGTGCGCGCTTCCACTACGCAGGGCCTGGGTTTGAGTTTTGATCAAAGCAACATCGCCAAAAATTTAGAAGAAGGGGTTTCCTTAACAGCGGTCGCCCCTCGGCAGGCAATGGCAAACTTCCGAGTGTCATGTCCATGAAAACACGCTTCTCATAAAAATACAATCGCTGTTCGGAGTTGGCGTGAAACTCCAGGCCCCTCCCTTTGTGTGACCTCAAGGCGCACGCCACAAATCGGAGGAGAAGCTCGTCCAAACCCTAACATATGTGTAAGCGCCAATCTATTATTATTACTATTGTATATATATTTATTTCTTAACGACATTTCGATTACATTTTGCCACTATAACTGGGCGATAGTAAGTTCTGAAACTTGTTACTAAGTCTTTGGCATATATTGGCTGAATTTCTTTATTCATTCTGAACGTTTGCAATAAACTTTTTTGTTTACTTATTCCTTAGAACGTTCCTGATGATATGTTAACGTATATTTCAAAAGCATTCTGTTTATTCCGGCTGTGAAATGGGATTATCCATATGTATAAAGAAACGCAGCCATTGTGAAAAAATCATTGGAAGCTCATAGGATCATCTTGGATATAGAGTTGTCAAATCGCTGTTATCACAAATGTGAGGTTTTTATATTCGTAGCAAGAAATGGTGGTGGGTTATGAATCTCCACGTACATGCTTGATATGAGTATATCTAACCGGTGGAGTCAACATGTTTTGTCGAGCGAAGATTCTTTTCGACCAATTAGCTATTAGAAGACACATTGTTCGAAAAAAGCCACCCATCCGGTTCTATCGTAGCATATCCAAACCCAAGGCAAAACGGACATAACCCAGGCAAGTTTCTCAAGCAGCTAAACTGTTTTGTGTCATGAGGTTATAATATGGCGATGTACAGGATACAAAAAAAACGTTATGCCTTGTCAATTAATGTTTTAAAAATTAGCACGCATAAGTGCCCGCTGAACTAAAAAAAGAATACTCCCAAAAGTTAACCTTTAAGCTTTTTTCGTTAATTTTAATTCCTAAGTTTGTTTAAAATAGTTTTTATGATCACATAAATAAAATTAGATATAATAAAATTTCAACCGTTTTTGTTTGGGCGTAAATGGGTTAAGATATTTACGGCGAAGCGCGCCGGGTAAGCTAGTAAGTACTAAAAATTATAATTGCAATTTTGCAGTTTTTCTCACGTTAACCAATTCAAGTGCTGTGTAAGAAAGAATCTTTTCAATTGTAACTGGTGTTTAATGTAAAAAGCGGTACAAATTATCCCATGAAATGTTAATTTATACATGTATGTATGTAAATAAAGTAACGGTTGCTTTAGAACCAAAACAACTCAAGTGCTTAAACTTTAAGGTCACCAAAAATCCAAATCTGCAAATATCGAAGCCTACCCTAAGCCTCTCAGCATATACTACCAAAATGTTTCTGAACTTAGAACTAAGTCTAAAAACGTATACGAATTAAGTTCACATTTTGACTATGACGAATTTGTTTTGGTCGCAACCTGGCTAAATGCTGATTTTTATGACAGCGAATTTTTTATCCCAATATTTACAACGTCTATCGTAAGGATCGGGATGCCATCAAAACTGGACTTGCTCGTAGTGGTGGTCTTTTAACTCAAACTTTCAAAGCAACATCGCAAAAAATATAGAAAAAAGGTTTTTTCTTAACAGCGGTCGTCCCTCGGCAGGCAATGACCTCCGAGTGCATCTCTGCCATGAAAAACAGCTTCTCATAAAAGTACAATCTCCGTTCGGAGTCGGCGTAAAACTGTAGGTCCCTCCGCTTTGTGTGACAATAGTGCATCCTATATTCCGCCAAGTAACCTATGCGGAATAAAATACGAACTGATGCAGTAAAAAGAAACAGCTATACTTTCGGATGCAACAAATACCGTTTTACCACTCACATAAATATTATCGAAATTTCCAAGAAACACTTTTATAGAAAATACTCATGCCCTTAACGATTGGCCTGTTTAAGTTTTCAGGCATAGTGCGGAGGGCTATTTCAAAAATGTTATTTTGGGATTTTATTGTGCCAACTCGAGTTATTATTTTTTTTAGCCATTTAGACGATAATTAGTTCAGAATAATATTTAGGTATTTCTTTATGGGTCCCCTATGAAAAATATTTCCCTAATCCGTGGTACAAAACTAAAATGAATGTGGAGCAAGCAAATTTTGGGAAAGCGCTAATAAGCGCTTTTAATTTTCCTTTTCAACGTTTAAAATATCTTGGGTAGAGTGGTTTGCACATATTTCACTATATCCCTGGCTGTTGCAAAGTAGCTAAGGTTTTTTTGCTTGCTTTGCACTTTATTGTCATTATACGCTGTGATTTTGCAGAGAGATCAAGCTATTTATGATTCTTGATACGGTCTCATTTCGCGGATATGTGAAACATTTTTTTCGCACTCGTGGGTTTTCCTTCTAGTGTTTTCCTATTCTTTAAGGTCGACATTTCCTTTGAAAATAAAGTTTTTTTTTAACAGCCTTAATCTGTATCACGAACGATAGGTAACACGAACGATTCGTCTACAGAGGAATGCTTCAAAAATTATTCCGGCGGCATCATTCTTGCCGGTTTAAACGCAACCGGGACCATTTCAACGTAATATATGAAAAGCAAGACGAATACGACCGATAGATTAATAAAATCACAATCAGAGATGCTGTCGTCCGCAGACGAATCGTTCGTGTTGCCTATCGTTCATGATACAGAATAAGGCTGTAAGTTTCATATAGAATAAATTAAAAAGCACGTTACTTTTCGTGACATTGAGTTTCGGTATACAAAATTTACAAGCAAATTTTCAGAGTGCGTTCGCTTTCAAAGAAATGATTTCAGCATTATAATATACAACGAGGTAATTTTTAGTGTAATGCTTGTTAAGATTGCGCTGTAGATTTTGGTATACTCAGTTTGGCTCCTGAGTTTACCAGAATATTTTAAAATCTGCTTAGAAATCGTCCGCATTTCATTCCGCATACGTTAGTACACATACTTTGTATAAAGCGCACATAGATAACCTCGTGAATTTAGTACATAAGCGATCAAATTGAAATTTGTGTATTGTAGGTGATTTTAACCTAGGTAATGTGGTCTAGGCACCTGTGGATGACAGTATAGCTTTGTATCCTAATATTATTAATAGTTTTTCTGAAACATATGTTGTGGATAATCTATTAAGCTTGCATCTCTTTCAGATTAACAAGTTTATTAAAACACTTGCTAGGATCCTAGACCTAATATTTATAAGTGATAACATGGACTTTTCTCTACATGAATGTCTCGACCCTCTGTCGTGCCCAGGCCTACATCATGTTCCTCTTGTTCTGCAATTGGAGTTTTATGAGTTCAGAAGCATTAAACTTGGTGTTCCATCTAAAAATTACAGTTTCAGGAACTGTAACTTTGATGCTATAAATGATAAAATTGGTATTCTAGACTGGGACTCTATATTTTCTGGGGTTGATGTTACCAACTGCTTTGATATTTTTAAATGCAAAATTAATGAAATTTGTAGGAGTATTATCCCGCTGAAGAAGGGAATTGCTACAAAATCCCTTGGTATGCAAAGGATTTAAAGAAGCTTAAGAATTTAAAGAATATGTTTTTCAAAAAGTACAAATTGTCAAATTCCTCTTTCCACAAGGAAAAGTAACGGAGTAAGACTCTCCATAAAAACTATGTGTCTAAATTTGAATATGACATCAAACTGAACCCAAAATCTTTTTAGCATTACGTCAAATCAATAAATTCGTGTTCAAGTATCCCGTCGCAAGCTTTTTATAATAAAACCCATGCTCATTCGTCTTTTGAAGCCGCTAATCTATTTGCGGACTTTTTCAGTTCAAAATTTGAGCCTAATTCGAACTTATGGATGACGATGCTTCTAAATAGCCTGGATTCCCTATCAATTTTAGAGAGCTCTCCTTAACCCTTTAGAACGTCATTAGAGGCATTTTGATGATCAAATCATCATCTCAAACGGATGTAGATGGCTTGTGCCATTATGTCTTTTTACTTTCTCTTTGCTTAGAACATTTTAGCTCTTTTAGGCACATAACCAAATTGAGATCGGAACATTACCCGCAATTAGAGAATGAAAATAGGCTTTCTGACTTAATCTTCTTTACCAAGATAGTGGAACAACATTTGCAAAACTTGAATTTAAATGGTTTTGATTTGTCGCCAATTATTTTAAGTTCTGAAGCTAAACTACGTCTTTTTATTCATGATGTCAAAAAAAGAATATTTCATAATTTTGCGTGGCTAGAAATAAATATTGCACATGATTTAAAATCAGATTTTGGAAAAAGGTTACATTAATTACATTTCATCATTTTGAGGGAAAGCTGCTAGTTTCTGCTGGAAAAATGTTTGCCAACAGTAGTTTGCCAACAAGAAAACAGCTGATCAAAAACAGCTGGTTGGAATTTGCGCAAATTCCTACATTTAATTTGATGGTTTGGAAGTTAAAATAGTAAAATATGACTAATTAAACTTGTAAGAAGTAAGTAATTATTCGTTTAGACAGTGAACTGTGTCAGGATAAGACTTCTGGATTTGTTTTCAAACATTTTCAATTTTATACTTTTGAATGTAAACAAAATTTCTATCAGCTATTCGTCTAACTTGTAAGTTTCTGCAAATTTTCTGTTCGCGTACTATTTTGGATACTTTTCTCTTGAACGGCTTTAACTAACGTAAAACCAGATATTGAAAATTTGGTCGAAGGGATCTTTTGAATTTTCTTTAACATCTATCTTACGCAAGTTAAAATAATAGAAAAAAATAATGTTTTTCATTTCTAATAATAATTTTATTTAAAAATAAAATTTTTGTTTTTGTTGCTTTTTGTGGCTCTTTGTAGCATTTAGAATTTACATGTGGCTCTTTTCGGCCTCGGCATTGTCCACCCCTGGCTTATGCTCTTACTTATTTAAGAAAGCTGTCGAAAGCGCTACGAGTAATTCGTGTTAGATAAGCACACTGTGTGTCTTCGAGTTAGCTCGAATATCTTATTTTTCAGTCGAGAAATGTAGTTTTGAAATTTTCAAATTACTACGGTGTATTTTTTTCAAAAACATTTGACTCAAAACATATGATTTATAAAAATGTAATTTGTTTATAAACAATATATAATATAATAAAAAAAAATGTCTATCATACTTAGGCGTGTTGGATCAAAACAAATATGTAGAACAAATCGCTGCACTTTTCCTATGGTGGAATGCATAATGTTTTCGAAATGTTTTAAAAATTATTAAAAAATTTGAATTCTGAGTCCTATAAGTACAAGAAGTATTTAAACTAAAAATAAAATTATAGTTTAAAAAACTAGAACCTCGCTATTATAATTTCCATTCGTACTGTCATCTGATATGTAATTTGAGAATAGAAATCGCTGCATCTTTCAGGCGTATCCATATTACATAGTTACATCCCGAGCTAATAAAAGGGAGGTAATAAAATTATATCGTTACCTTAATAATTTTTTTATTGCTTAAATCAAAAAGGGAATTTAAGATTTTTACTTAGTTGCGGTTTTTTGTATTTCAGCGACGATGTATTAAGGTAACGATATATAAGGCATTTTTGCTGTTTTTATACCCGAGCGCACTTGTGCACAAGGGTATATTAATTTTATTCACATAACGGTTGTTTGTAACAGTCAAAACGAATCGAGATAGATATAGATAAATGTATACATAAATGCTCAGAATGAATAGAGAAGTCGATTAAGCCATGTCTGTCTGTCCGTCCGTCTGTCCGTCCGTCCGTGATAACTCGAGCAAAAATTGAGATATCTCAACGAAATTTGGTATGTGGGTTTCGATTAATCCAAGGAGGTTGGTATTGAAAATGGGCGAAATCGGACTGTAACCACGCCCACTTCCCATATAACGGTAATTTCCAGAAATACGAAAACTGCGATATTATAGTAACTACTGAAGATTATTCACTCAAAATTGATATTTACAACAATTTTTAGACAAAAATAAGAATATTATAAATTTTTGGAAAACGGGCGTAGCCGCGCCCACTTATGGTGACATGTGTATATCTTGGTAACCGCTATACCAATTTCTTCCAAACTTGGCACACTTATTGGCCTTGGTATAACATACGAAATAGGCGAAGATTTTTAAAATCGGACAATAGCCACGCCCACATCCAATATAACGGTAATTTAGAGAAGTACGAAAACTTCGATAAATCAATAAATATTAATGCTAATTTATTCAAAATTGATGCTTGCAACAATTCTTCACCAAGAAATACGTTTATGGTAAAATTTTGGAAAATGGGCGTGGCACCGCCTACTTATGATCACATATATGTATATCGGTAACCGTTGTACCAATTTGTACCAAACTCGGTATTTTTATTGTGCTTGCCAAATAAAAGCAGGACGTTGAAAATTATTGAAATCGGACTAAAAATACGGACGCTTTTCATATAAGGGTAAATTTCAGAAATGCTTGTAACTGCGATATTTCGAAATTTAAGGACGCTAATTTACTCAAAATTGATACACCCCGGCTTACGAAAAAACGTATATTTAATACTTGCGCCGGGTATTTAATGTTCGGCTCCGCCCGAACTTAGACTTTCTTACTTGTTATTATACTAATACCCAGTTCACCTTATAAATGTCAAACATTTTCGTTATTATTATTATACTAGTACCAAGTACAACTGATACGTGTACGTTTTTGTCAATTAATAAATGTTAAATTGTTGGGGAAAATAGGTTTTCATTATAATTATTGGTTTTACTCTATGTTGATACTTAAAATGAAAAAAGTGATACATATTTTAAGTCTCTTCTTTGCTACAAATTCATCACAAGCCCGCGGTCACACTGATCGTCGCCTCTTTCCAAGTGGAGTTCTTGCTATGAAATGTGCTTTGCAGTAATATCGTGAATTTGTGAATTCAGTATAAATTTTTGGTCGGCGATACCCACCAGTTGGTTTTGCGACAACGAGTGTTCTGCAATAATAAATATCTAGCAGTTTATTTGTGTAGTTGCAGTTGCGACGTATTGCTTCCAACTTTGCGATATAGGATCCACGTATTCTGTGTAGAGACATCAGCAAGCGAAGTAAAAATGAACTACCACCACTTTCTTACTTTGGCTGATCTTATCGCATTCAGCCGTTTTGATCTATTCGGTCTGTTCCACCCATGCAGCTGCTGTAATGACTAATTGCCAAAGGACGTGAAACCTCTATCTTTTTACGGACTTCACAGTATCTCGGAGCAGTAGATGGAGAATGTATGCCGTATATTGCAGACGTTATTGTGAAAATGGAGTCATTGTTCCATTTGTTGAAGTAAATATCCGTAATAACTTCTGTCCACCCACGTGTAAGTTTCATCTCGATTAGTTACTTATTGGATTGAAGAATACCAGATTTCGGATTGTAGTTCCACGAAAGGTACATATGTATTCGTAAACACTTTCATTCAATCCTAAGATGATGTTTACATTTGGGAACAAATTGTCGAAATAAACACAACAACGGTGCTGTCGATTTAATGTTTTCGATATAAAGATAAATCCATCAAAGACGAGTGGAGTCGATAGTTGCGTAGGTATTGTGTCAAAATGTATCAATATATTTATTTATATAATAGAAATATTTTTTTTAATTATATCTGAACTTGTAATGTTACATTGGCAACATATTGCACATCAAAACCATGTGAGTGAAATCGATAGTCATAATCGATATCTAACTCTTTTTATAAAGGTTACAACATTTTTACTCTGCGTGCTATAAGTTTTTCATTCCGAAACTTTTTAAATGCACAGACAGATTCTAAAAGAACTTGAGATAGGTATGCAAGTATAGTTAAGAATATAACCACACACACTAGGGTGGTCCTTGAAATATTAACATCGTTTGTATTTAATTTTGTTCTACGTACGAAATAAAGGCATCCACGAAGGTTTTAAAATCAGTTTAAGGTTTTAAAATCATTAAGAAGATAATTTCATTTATTGTAGACTTTAAGTTTAAGAACTCAAGAAACAACTATTAATTCGATCCGATTAAATATTCGGACACAAATTTTCACATTATATGGCTCGCTTCAGTACGACTTTCTTGGGTTTTGTGCCATTCTATTTTTTCTTGATCGTTAGTATTGAATGATGAGTCAGCTTGGTGATGGCTACGAATATGTAACAATCATGATCATCGGCGTAGCCAGAATGAAATTTAGGGGGGGGGAGGCTCGACCCTATTAAGCTGGCATTTCAGGGTACTATTTTATATATATATAAGGAAAATTTGAAAGTTAGGGGGGGAGGGCTCGAGCACCCCCGCCCCTACCTGGCTACGCCCATGATCATGATCCATGTTAGGCCAAATTTATCAGATTTTAGTTTTTCAAACATTGGTTGTTATTTTGTACAAAATATACAAAATTCATATTTTTAAAGACCACCCTAATACACGTTTTTATGCATACTTACAAACCTATAAGTACACTTACGCACTTTCGTAATCAACCTTCCGCACATGGATATTCCCTGAAGTCTTTAAAAGTTAGAAAGTAAAAACTTTCTGCGAGGCAAAATGGAAGTGCAAGTGTGGCCAGCGTGCGATTGAAGAAACCACCGTGAAATTTGAACTTTATAAATACGCAACTTATCTGGTGGATATCATGTGAATGAAGTTGGTGACATACAAGAGCAGCTAACATCCCTTTTTTTGTAATTTAGAAAAGTAGAGGAACATAGATTTTGTCGGATGAGAAACTTTTTCTTTAAGCTCAGGCGGATTGTAGTGAAACTTATCAAATGTTAGCGGTTGAGTGAAGAAAAAAGGGTAATGAAAATATTCCAATATTTGGATGTGTGTGTATATTCGCAATAAAGTCCTTGTGTATGTTCCTACATTCATATGTAGGTGCGTCACCACTTCTGGGAAATTTCTCAAATGCTTTTCAATACTTCGTAAACGAAAAGTTTTCATTGTATTTATTCCTGACAAGCGGTAGACATTATCACTGCAAATCTACCAGTCCCAATAGTACATATTTTATGAGAGTGGAATATGATTGCATTTGAAATGACCTAAAATTTAACAACTTTTTTTTAATACTTTGAGCGTCGCACGCACACACAAAAAAGTGTATGTGTGAACTTTTATCTTTATCAAAAGTTGACAAAAAACGATCAAGGTCAAATATACCTGGTTTTGTGAAAAATCTGTTTTATTAAAAGTATATATATACGTTTATAAACCATAACTGCATTAATTTTTCATATGCAGCTATTGAAAACACATCCCGCAACGAAACACCACAAGCTTTTCAGGCATTCATCACTTTTAAGACTTTTAGCATCCTGGTTGGTGGGTTGTAATTTTAAAACCACAACTCGCAGTTAGACCTGAAAAACAAAAACAGCAGAAGGAAGCTTGATGGGATTTAAAACCCAAAAAAATTGCAGTTAATATAAATTCTTCTTCTTCTTTATTGGCGCTGTAGAAGCCTAAGAGATTTCGGCAGAGTTAAAAACAGTACGCCAGTCATTTCTCTTTTGTGCCAACTGACGCCTTCTTCACCTG
This sequence comes from Rhagoletis pomonella, assembly GCF_013731165.1. Classification (NCBI taxonomy): domain Eukaryota; kingdom Metazoa; phylum Arthropoda; class Insecta; order Diptera; family Tephritidae; genus Rhagoletis; species Rhagoletis pomonella. The sequence continues at coordinate 23,960,165 of NW_023458559.1, read as the reverse complement.
GTCTTTCCAACGCATAGGAGGCCTTCCTCTTCCTCTGTTACCAGCATCGCGGCCCGCGTTGAATAATTTCAGAGCAAGAAGTTTACCTAGAAACCTCATTCTAGTCCTAACCAGTGCTGAGATGTTTCTCAGAAGATGGCTTAGCTACGACAAGAAATATTATGTTCGAGTCCAAGTCCTGCAGCATGATAACTTAATTCCAGTTTACGCAGTATTTGGGCCACATATACTACTGACCAACGATCAGTCCAGGATATATGTAGCCAGATTTTCGCGAATACATGGTACTTTGTCTTAGCATCGATAATATATCAATTTTATTCCTACACTCATATACTAATGATGGCATTTATAGCATTTTTATGGCGTTTTGGAGGTCATGTTTGTATGGAGGAATGAGGTAAAATAAGCCGATTGCGCCCATTTGGGCAATTGGGTATTCACTTATAATATTATCATAAACAATGAACCAAACTTCGGACTCATTTACGCTTTTTATAGCGTTTTTTTTAAAGCCATTTTTGGGCTTTTCGTGATTATGTCCATAAATGTTACATAGAAGAAACTAAGGCTCTACGCCAATGCGTTCTATTTTTTCCGAAAAATATAATGGGCGGCACCACTGTGCATCTCCCAGTTGGGCAAATATTCGTCTGCTGCCTTAGTGGCAGCTGCCTCTTCCTGGAAAGCACTACAGTTATCTGAAAGACTAAATTAAAGGTTAATGGAATCTTCGACCGAACCTGTGTTGAAGTTCACCGGTGACGCCAAGGCGAATTGTAGTTGTTTTTGTTGTAGCGGCACAACAACCCCGCCCAGATCGGTGAGTCCCTCAATCGTTGCCGTCGAGCTCTAAACTTTTCAAGTTTATATTGGCTATTGTTGTTCTAAGGATTATTATAGCATATACAGACCACAACGTTTATCCGGATTAACAGCGCAGTTGATCCGATCAAAATTTTACCCTGACAGACGATTCGATTTTTCATTTCTTTTTTTCAAGTTCATTTAATTATTACTTTTATTTCTTTTAATCTAATTATACTGGGTCACAAATTTTAGTTTTGTTTTTGTTCTCCAGACGCCACCATCCAATTGCTACATAGAAATGCTCGATGACTCCGAAAATCGAGTTAGTTTTTTTTATGGAGTCGTTTTCGAAATATTTGCAATTTACCATTATTCATCTTAAAAAAGGGTGGTTCCACTTAATCAGGTATATCTTACGAACGAATTGAAATATCCTGATACGAAATACGGCAAATAAAAGCCAATGAAATTCTTTATAAACTGTTTATACAACACTTTTAAAGGCCTGATAGTTTCTGAGAAATTGTTTAATAACACTAGATAAAAAAATAAAACTTTAACAGGGGAAAAATAAAAAATAACGTATGTTAGTTTTTGAATTTTTTTGTTAAGTAATTTGCCGTATTTCGTATCAGGATTTTTCAATTGGTTCGTAAGATATACGTGATTAAGTGGAACCACTCTTTTTTTAAGCTGAATAACGTTAAATTGCAAATATCTCCAAAATGTATTCATAGAAAAAAATTAACTCGATTTTCGAAATCACCAAGCAATTCTACATAGAAATTGGATAGTGGCATCCATAGAACATTTTAGCTATAAACAGTGTTATAGTTGTTGTGGACTTATTATTGAACTCCAAAAGTTTTAGTTAATTAGTAATAAAACAAGTAATATAAAAAAAAGATAAAGATAGAAATAAAATAATGTAAAATTAAATATAGAAATCAAATAAAGTTTAATAAATAAATTTTGTGACAATCGCTCAAACCGAGAATCGGACCGCTCATCTCATCATGGAATCGAGTACCAGAGCTCTAGTATTGTAGCAGATTTTATACTCACATTACAAACTTTATGTGATTAATACTAGAATGGATGGAAACTTAACTTAAAAGACAGATAGGGGCTGACCTGATTGCATTGTAATTTATTTCAGTAATTATTTTAGCAATATTTGCTATTTGAAATTTAAAAAAGCATTTTTATAACAATAAATAATTTGAAGCTAATAATGGGCCAAATGATCCTTGTCCATATTTGTAGTGTATTTGTATTTGTATTTATTTAGATGCCTAATCCTAGGAGAACAATTTAACATATAATTTTATAGAACTTAGTACTTTTTAAATAATCATACAAAGTCTACTAAGAAAATCGTGAAGATCGCTGCAGTATAAGCTTATTTCAGATAAAAGTGTTAGGGATATAACTCCTTTATGTAGGCAGCAAAACTATTAAATTGTATTTCCAGCTTACATATTGATCATACATAGTCATAAAAATCATTTAAATTGGTGTTTTTAAAGCATATCTTCTATAGCAGTGGTTGTTCAGATATGAGTTTTGACGTAGAATACGATTTACGTTTCGATATTGAGGTTATGCTCAAATGTTGTGGTTGTAATTTTTAGAGCTTGACGAAAACGATTACTTAAGTATTGCACGAGATCTAATGATGCGATTTCAAAGAAAAGTGCAGCGTTTCAAAAATAAAATGCTCAACCTATCGACAGATTCAATTTTGTAAGTAACCAATTCGGTTTCTATCGCAGAAACAACGGTAAATATTGGCTTATTTTGGAGTCAATTTTGAGCCTTTAAAGTGCTCTATAAACTTATGATTTGCAGACATGGCATTCGTTTTCGGGATATACATAGGTTCTTTGGAGCAAAAGAAATATTATCGTGTACAAATTTTATATGAATTCAGCAAATATTGAGCATTTTAAGTAAACAAATTTTGGAAAAAATTGGCAAATTTTTTTCATTAGCATTTCATTTTCTCGAAAACTGCTCGAATGATTTTCTTTTTGTTCCCTTTAATCAAAAAAGGCAAGTTTTTTTTTCCATTCGTTTGGTATATGGGAAGTATTGGTTGATATTTTCTAAGTATGTTTATTTTATTTCAATATATGGGCATAAAAGCTTTTTCCATACAAAATCAATTCTTCATCATTAATAAAATAATAATAATAAAAATTTTGCCCTAGTTTTGTTGAATTTCTCTAATTTTTCTACAAAGTTTGAAATTTGGACTTATATTTTAATATTTTTATTGAGCTTTGTACCACGATTATTTTATTAGGAAAAATGTAAAAAGCAACAAAGTCTAAGCGGAGATCACCACATCTCCTCATCAGACTTCTTTTTTTCTAGACTTCAGCAGGGATCGAACCCGCGTCATCGATGTACAATGTCAGAAGCGTTAACCACTGAGCTATGCACACCCCGTAAACTTGTGTTGCTAATTCATTTTCCTTATTCAACCAACTGCTATGAAGTGTGCAGCTGATTTGGTCTTATATTGTTTTGTTAGATAATAAGCTGTTTAAAAAAAAAAATTATAATAGACAGTAAACAAACAATGGAAAAATAGCCGTAACGGTAAAAATGTCGTGTCTTTATTGTTACTGTAAGTAACAAAGATAAATTTTTTAAAGAAAATTAAAAAAATACTTACCATTATTGACACAGATTTCCAGGATCTATTTATTCTTTTCACTTCTCCACAAATATCGAAATACCGGAATTTTATTTGCACTTAATCGTAATGAGCCGCGACTCGAATTTACACAATAGGAATATTGTACTTCGTATACTCAAGAATTTTCTATCAAAAATGAGCTACGACAACGGTGCAGACAAGTGTGCTCGCCGCACATTCACGAGGTGGCGCCTTCAGCAGTACCGCTATTTTCCTTGGCGAATGTGATAGAATCAGCCATGTATTTGCGTAACATCAACAGAAATGCTTTGTTCTTGTACAGTAGTCATGATAATTGTAATAGTAAAATTGTTTTGCTGTCAAAACAAGCAGAAAGACTAGCAAAAAATTGGCGAAAATAGTTACCGCTGATTTCTACTAGCTTGGCGTGTCTTTCTTCATCTTTATAAAATACGCTCTTTTAATATAAATTTATAAAACGGCAATAAACGGCTATGAAAATGTTTGTAATTTTTATGAGATTTTTCAAGTCATTAATATTTTTATGCGCATACAAATGTCTGGTTACTAGAAAGTGAAATTTCCTACATACATATGTGTACCGCGAAAATAGGCAAAAAGTAGTATTAGAAAGTTCGATTTGACATACATACATACATTCATAGTACATATCTACATACTAGAGGTTTACGCCGACATGCTTTGCGGCGGCGGCGTGGTCAACTTCGAAAATATTCGGCGGCGGTAGCGACGCCGGCGCTACTGCTCATAAAGTAGATTTCAAAGAGCCATGATGCTACTAATCTTATCATTTCAACTCGTCAGCGTTAGGCATTCGCCATGCCAATTATTCTATTATTATAATTCTATTTATTTCCTGATTGAATTAGTTTTAAATTTAATTATTTTTACTTCCTACTTGAATTAAAATGTTGAGTGTCTGGCGCTGATTGATGGGGTCTGAGGTATATACGTACATACACACACGGATCTCTATGTTCTCTACAGATCCGTATGTACTATTTATATTTAAAGAAATAAAAAAACTTTAAAAGTTTAGTTATTGGGGTAATTTATGTCGCTCTCAATAAATTTTTGCAATAATCTTATCAACCGTTATGTTAAATTACGGAGTTCTTACGATTTTTGGCGCATTACATATTGAAAACAATGTTGGTCTACTTTTTTTCCAAAAGTTTACCCCTTCAACTCGAACCAGAGCGGGCCTTTTTGACCCAGTGTTGAAAAAAATGGCTTATAGGTGGTTAAAATTTCTACTCAAATATGAAGCGCCAAATTTTTCTAAGGAGAACCGAATGTAATGAAAAATAATACTAATGTTTACCATAAAGAGGGAACTTTAACCCTGAAATATTGGGATGCGAGGGAGCAAACCCACCACTAAGGAATGCTAAAGTATAATAAAATAACTTACGAATGTAAATATTAGCAAAAAATGTGTTTGTTTAAAAAATTAAAAAAATACATAGAAAAATCAACTTGTTTTTGTTTTATCTCCAATAATTGAGGAGTTAGATGCAAAGAGGCTGCTTCTATTATAACTGCTTTCTGATATATTGGCGTTAAAATTTTTTATGTGTTATAACCTTCTTGTTGTGTAGCAGGTGTATAAAAAGTAGTATTGTTGTAATATTGAAAAGAATTGTCTACTGCGGGAAAAAATCATTAGATTACCAGTATTCGACCCTAATTTAAATGTAATAAACGCTTTCGTCGACAAACATGTTACCTATGTTTTTTCAGAGTTACGCTATTTTTGGAAAACTAAAGGAGATCACATTCTTGTCCAGTGGTCCAAATTATGCAGAAAAAAAACTAATTTAAAAATGTAATTTTCATTTCGTAAAATTGTGTTTTATACAAGTAGTATTTAGTTCCTTCAAACGATGTATTCAATGTACATACATCATGAAAATTTTGTACAAAATTTCTTAGGCGCCGAACGCCGCCGCCGCCGCGCCGATATTTTGTAACTCGGCGGCGGCGCGTGAGGAATGACAAAAAACGGCGGGGCGGCGGCGTGGCTCGGCGGCGTATACCTCTACTACATACCCATTGTATTAATTTTTGACGTTGGCGAAGAGTTTAACACGATTTCTTATTCTGTAAATAATTTTGTGCAAGCCTAAAAAATGGTTGCGATTGAAGATTAAACAAAAAAAAACTTTAAATTTTTTTTTAATTTCTCGTTTCAGAAATATATTTTATCCGAAATTTTTCTTTTTTGCCCCCCATAATCCGCCACTGTCTCTACTACATACAAACATACCACCGTATTTGGTAGTGCAATATGTTTCCTTCGGGTATTGAAGACATTTTAAAAAACTAAGTAAATAGTTTTTGCAAGAATGGCTGAGAGAAACAAATGAGCAAAACAAAAACCGGATTCACTATGCGTTTGTTGTTAGCGAATTTTTTTAATACATGGGTAGCAAAATTGTTTTTGTTGTGCCTAGGGGAGATAGTGAAAGTGAAACCTAATTAGGAGATTTTTTCCCGCTACTTTATTTTATGCTCTTCGCGGATAACTCAAAGCCAAAATTTGTTTTGTTTTATCAAAAAAGGGCAACATTTTCAAAAAAGAAAGCAACTTTATTTATAAAGGAATAAGAAACAGCAAAAAACTAACTACCTACCAGCATTTTTAAGCATTTGTCGGTGGTAGCTCCGAAAAAACAATAACTCAAGAGAATGCATCCTTGTTTCACTCCTAATGAGTTTTATGTTTTTGTGCTTATTTCGAAATTCTCAAAAGATTTTCTCTTGCTATTTGTTAATTACTCTGCTTTTTCTGTTTGTTTTTCGCTATTTTATTTTATACATTTAATCTTAAGAAAACATCTTCTAAAGTAAGCAAAAGGCCAATAATAACAATAGGGCGCTGTATCCCTTTGGTTAGCTTTTCGACTAGAGGTTAGAAAGTAAGTAAGATATGATGGAGCTATACACAAGACGTATAACTACAACTAAGTGCAGAGGCTACTAGAAAGTCTCCTGAAGACCACTCAATAAAAAGAGCTTTTCACCATGCATCGCCTTTTCCTTTGCTTAATTTGCAATAGGTATTTATGTGTACAAACATATGTATGTATGTACAGTATTGGCCAATAAAATAGCACCTTCATTTCAAAGTGATATTGTTTGCCACTCATGTTTATTTATTTATTTTTAAGAATTTTCAATTAAAATACAGCTCATTCTCTCACAAAACTCACATAAACTCAAGTTTAAAACTTTTTAAAAGACCGCAAAAAAGTGCAACAAATTTTCACCCAAATTTCAAACTTTTTTCTCAGAAGCGGTAGAATTTTTTTGAATACTCAGTTTTATAGCCCATTCAATTTTAGTCTAATAATGTGCAAGTTTCAAGTGGCTAAAAATTACCGTTGATTTTTTAGAATTTCTTTCGCCGAGGATGTTGCGGGTTTCTGCCATATAAAAATAAATTGTGTTTAGTCGTTATATGGAAGCAAATGAGACAAAAAAAATTCTAAAAAATCAACGGTAATCTTTAGCGACTTGAAACTTCTACACTATTGGACAAAATTGAATGCGCTATAAAACTGTGTACTCCAAAAACATCTAGAGCTTCTGAGAAAAAAGTTTGAAATTTAAGGGAAAGTTTGTTGCACTTTTTTGCGGTCGTTTAAAATATTGGTTTATATGGGTTTTGTTAGAGAATGAACTATGTATATTTTAATTGAAAATTCTTAAAAACAAATAATTAAACATAAGTTCCAAACAATATCGCTTTGAAAGGGGGGTGCTATAGGTATGTCCAATACTGTATGTACAGTTTCGCTGTCATTTCATTGTTCGCTGACCACATAGAGGCTCCCACCAGTTAACACTCTTTCATTTAGGTCTTTATTTAATTGCCAATTACATTTTAGATAAGCGCGTGTTGCTGCTGACGTGTGCGTGTGCGGCTGTAACAACTCGAAAGCGCCAGTAGCAGCAACATTTGTGATCAGCATTCCCATGTTGCATGTTGCATGTTTACTTTAAATTCCATTTTATATCTAACCATAGTAATTTAGTTGCTAAGAATCACATATGACACGCCGTTTGACGGTGTGTATGTGTGGGCAACGAAATAATTACATTTTGTTTAAAATATTATTTTTTCTTTTAGCTCTAACTTTTTCTACCAGCCACTGAAAAACTAATTGTGGATAAATTTGTGTTTGAAATACTACAAGTTGCCCAGAGTTTTCTAACTTAAGCGTTGGAAATATTCATAAAACCACATGCTACGGAATTTCTCAGCCAAGAAGAATAACCAATGGTGTTCCCCAAGGCTCAATACTTGGTCCTTTACTTTTACTTACTCTTTGTTAATGATGTGTTCCATGTATGTAAATTTGTAAGTATGCATGCATATGCTGATGATATTCAGCCGTATTTGTCGAGTAGCTTTACTGATACAGTGATCTGTGTTTTAAAATAAATAGTGACTTATCAAGTTTGTTGTACTGGGCGAATAACAATGGCCTCTGTCTCAATTAGGGTTCGAAATTTCAGACTTTGGTATCGATACTGAGTACTCATTCTGGCATCGAGCTCATGGTATCGATACTCTAAAAGTATCAGGGAAAAAGTATCGATACTACTCAGTATCGGAGTCATTAAAATACGTTTCTTGGGATACTAAAATTATTTTGTTCTTCAATCGTATATCTAGTTATTTCCTGAAATTAAAACAATAGACATTTAAAATATTTGATTTTTATTTCATTGCAGAACTTACTTCCACGTTAGAAGTAATTTAAACGTTAAATGTACATACATAAATACACACATATTTACTTTCACGAAATTTAAATTTGATTAAGAATCTTTGGAAACTTTGTGGGTATGCATTTTTGTAGCCTATTCAATTTTGTTTAATATTGTGCAAATTTTAATTAAAAGTCAACGGTAGTAGGCTACACGGAAAGTTGAATAGGTTACAAAACTGCATACCCTAAAAGTTTCCAAAAATTCTGTATTTTCGTGAACTTTAAAGTAAAGTTGTATGGCCTTATTCATAAAAAATAAAAAGGTTTATAAACTGAAGAATGTATGAAAGTGTCATTTTATTTAAGCTCTTGAAGCCTACTTTATTTTTTATGAATAAGGCCATTAAACTTTAACTTATTTGGTTTATGTTATGTAACAGACTACACGAGATTTCAGTTCATTTTAAGTGATGGACAAAATTGAATGATAGTAATCCATATAAGCAAGGAAAATTGGGTTGCCAATGGAAGACAAAAATTAAAAAGTGTGTTTTTTAAAAAGTATTCGATACTACGAGTACTTTGGAAAGTATCGAGTAAAATCCCCAAATAAGGTATTGAGTATTAAAGTACTCATTTTTATACCCTCAGTATCGATACTTACTCAGTATCGATAGTATCGTTCGAACCCTAGTCTCAATGCAGCAAGGTCGTATGTGTTGCACATTGCGAAGAAAAATGTTTCGTGCTTTAAAATTCCTGCAATATGCATTGCGAACACTCCAATAAAGTCTGTGAGTAAAATCACTAATCTTGGCTTTGTAATTAACTCCAGCCTTACTGGTATCGACCACATTAACCCTGCTGTGGGTAGAGTATATGGTACTCTGCGTAACTTAAGACAGTTTGTGCACTAGACGCCTCTTCAAATTAGAAGAAAACTTGCCATCCAACTCATCCCTGCAGGGAGTGACGTTAGCTTATATCTAACTTTAGTCTGTTTACGCGAACACTAATGCTAACTATTAACTGTGTATTTTGTTCGAAAAAAAGCTAACTACTTTTGTGGGGCGATGGCCGCAAAAAAGTCAGACCTGGATACCTCTGCATTACATGTCAACTAACTTGTAACTAACTACTTTTGGACATAAAATATCAATAAGAAAAACAACATATTTTTTTGTTTTTTAATTTTTTATTTACTTATTTAATTACTTTATTTTACTACATTTCATATTTGTTTACATATTCTGCTCTGGGTGGCCCCATATTCGAACACCGTCAGACATAACTTCAAAATGATAGTATAAAATTTCGATCTTCCTTTTATTTGTCCTGAATATGAAAAAGAATCTGCGAAGTTCAGAAAAAAAATGTATTGAAAGTAATTTTGTAAAGAAAACCAACTCCCGATTGCGTCTGCATGACTCCTGCACGACATTACAATTCACTTTAAGTTGGTTTTGTCATAGCTAATTAAAAGTGAGGTATTAATCGAAATCTCGCCAAAAAGCTAACTATAAGTTGGTTAGTTTTAACAATTGATAATTTTTCACTGCAGGGATGCTACCATTTATAACCTACTCAGAGTTAGTTTACAACAAACTTGATTCTAGATCTGCTCATAAAATTGAAATTGATTTTAATCACGTCACACGTTACGTTTATGGCTTGTGCATGTTTGACCATATATCTGCTTGGAGGTCTCGTCTATTACGCTGTAATATTCTTGATTATCAGAACGCTAGAAGTTGCATTATCCTTTTCCGTCTGATGTCAGTAAAAACACCGTCATATTTATATAAAAAACGTGTATTTAGCAAATTTGTCCTTTCTTGTACCTTAACTGTACCCAGTTTTAATTATATAACCTCCATAAGACTGATTTTTTCCAACACCGTGCGTATCTGGAATTCTATTCCAGCTACTACTAGAAACACTCTTAACCAAAACAACTATAGGCGACTTCTTTATAGTTATTTCTCTGATAACAAAACTTAAATTTGGCATATAATTATTAATTAGATAAATGTAAGCTACTTCTCTATTAACTTTGTAACGTTACTACTTATTTATATTTCCCTCTATATTTTTAATTTATATATGCATACTTGTAATGAGGAAATCATATAGACGTTATTGTATTCGTACGTCTTTTGTTTGTAATAAATATTGTTTGTTGTACTATAAAAGATAAGACATCTTATTGTACTAATTATAATCACTGAAATGAATAAATGAAATGAAATCTACATGCAAACATATCGAGCCCTAACCGCCAAAATAACGTAAGCGACATTTTTTTCAAAATTTTCTTTTTGATGCAGAAATGCATCTAGATGCTCTAGGAATATTTCTGCATCAAAAACAAAATTTTGAAAAAAATGTCGCTTACGTTATTTTGGCGGTTAGAGCTCGATATGTATCTATACAGTCCGCAGTGTTGCCACACATGGACTTTTCCTACCAAAACTGGTAGGTTTTTTTCCATTTGGTAGCTTGGTTGGATTTTGGTAGGTTCCGTGACAATAATATAATAATAATAATAGATTGGCGCTTACACATATATTAGTGTTTGGCCGAGCTTCTCCTCCGACTTGTGGCGTGCGCCTTGATGTTGTCACACAAAGCGGAGGGACCTACAGTTTTACGCCGACTCCTAACGTCGATTGTATTTTTATGAGAAGCTATTTTTCATGGCAGAAATACACTCGGAGGCTTGCCATTGCCAGCCGAGGGACGACCGCTGCTAAGAAAAAACCTTTTTCTATATTTTTTGCGATGTTGCTTTGACCAGGGCTTGAACGCAGGTGCTGATGAGTGAAAGCGCGCACTGCTTACCACTACACCACAGCGGCCGACAATAGTTATTGCGAAAAAGAGCAAATATATATCTGCAAATACTTTAGCAACCTTATTTACACGAATATTTCACCGGTGCGTTCGTACAACGGCGATCGAAAACATTTTAATATATCTGATTCGTAAGTACAAGCGTATACCCTTATTATTGTCAATATACAACGTGAACATCCATATATACTTTATGACGTACTAAGACAAAGATTCCAGAAAAGTCTGTCAATCTGCAGTCAGTTCTGCAGCTCTTATTGTCTTCTCCAACATCAGATTAAAGAAGTCACATGAAAGGGAGTAGCCCTGTCTGAAACCCCGTTTTGTGGCGAACGGCTCGGAGAGGTCTTTCCCAATTCTGACGGAGCTGGTGGTATTGCTCAAAGTCATTTTACACAGCCGTATGCATTTTGAGGGGATGCCAAATTCAGACATAGCGTATTAGCAACTCCTTTTAGTGCTGTCAAAAGCGGCTTTAAAGTCGACAAATAGGTGGTGAGTGTCGATCCTTTTCTCGCGGGTCTTTTCCAAGATTTGGCGTATTGTGAATACCTGGTCTATGGTGGATTTGCCAGGTCTAAAGCCACACTGAAAAGGCCCAATCAGTTCATTGACGGTGGGCTTCAGTCTTTCACACAATACGCTCGATAAGACCTTGTAACCTATGCTTAGAAAGCTTATCCCGCGGTAGTTGGCGCGAATGGCGGGGTCACCTTTCTTGTGGATTGGGCAGAGCACACTTAAATTGCAGTCGTCGGGCGTGCTTCATCTGACAATGTTCTGCACAAGAGTTGATTCATGCACCTTGTCAACTCCTCGCCGCCGTACTTGAATAGCTCAGCTGGCAGGCTGTAAACTCCAGCGGCTTTGTTGTTTTTCAGCCGCGTCATTGCTATACGTACCTCGTCATAGTCAGGCGGTGGAACGTCGACTCCATCATCATCGACTGCGGGCTGGGTTCTTCTTCTCCGCAACCTTCCGTGCTGCTACCATTTAGTAGGGCGGAAAAGTGTTCCTTCCATAATTTAAGTACGCTCTGGACATCAGTTACTAGGTCGCCATTATTGTTCTTACAGGAGTGCGCCCCGGTCTTTAAACCTTCCGTAAGTCGCCTAACTCTCTGGTAAAATTTTCGGGCATTCTTCCTGTCGGCCAGCATTTCAAGCTCTTCGCACTCACGTATTTTGGCCTCTCTCTTCTGATAACGGTCCCACATAGCGCGCGTTGCGTACGATCGCAGCGTGAACCTGTAGGCGGCATATTTTTTATCTGAAGCTTCCTGACACTCCTCATCGTACCAGCTGTTCTTTCGGGCTCGCTGAAATCCGACTACTTCTTCAGCGGCGGTACTTAATGAACGGGAAATGTGGTTCCACTGCTCGCATATGCTCGCGCTGTCGTGGAGGCTGAATTTTCCGACTTTGGTTCCAAAGATCCCTTCCTTGCCCACCCTGGCATTGAAGTCGCCAAGCACGATTTTGATATCATGACGGGGGCAGCGCTCGTACGTGCGCTAAAAGCGCTCATAGAAGAGATCCTTGGTTACCTCATCCTTATCTACCGTCGGGGCATGGGCGCAGATAAGCGAGATGTTGAAGAATCTCGCTTTGATGCTGATAGTGGCTAGACGCTCATCCTCCGGGGTGAACGACAGTACTCGGCGACGGAGTCTCTCTCTCACACCACCAGTCCAACTCCGAATTTGCGCTCCTTTACATGGCAGCTGTAGTAGACGTCGTAAGGCCCCAGACATTGCTTGCCTTGCCCCGTCCAACGCATTTCTTGGATGGCGGTGATGTCAGCTTTTGTCCTTACGAGGACATCAACCAGCCGGGCAGAGGAATCTTCCCCATTAAGGGTCCGGACATTCCAGGTGCATGCCCTCAAGTCGTAGTCCTTTAAACGTTTGCCGTGGTCGTCATCATAAGGGGGGGTCTCATCCGAGGCTTTGCCTTGCTTCTTCACTGGAAGTGGTTTTTACGTGGCGGATCCCAAGCCCAGCGCACAACCCATTGCTGGGACGGGGGTGGTTTCACAACCAAATACACGTTTATATAGCGAGCCGCTTGCTCCAAGCAGACACCCGCTTGCAGCCTCACCTACTGGTGAACAGACGCTGCAGACTTCAGTGAGTCCTTAAACCGAATAAGTCGGAGTGGCCCCACCGAAGCTCCCTCTCTTTCTTCCGTGGCCCAAGGCTCCACTCGGATTGGTTACCGCATCTCGCACATGGGTTGCTCACGTTGCCCAGAGTGCGCGCACGAGGACGCAAAAGTCGGGATTGAGTATAGCCATGCAACTGTAACTGCAGAGAGAGATTTAGCTCTGTTAATATTCTTATTTTCTGCTTTGTATCTTGCTTTCGCTGCTAAGTATTCCAAATATTGGTCACACTTAAAATGCGCTTCGCTTGTTCATTTGGCTCGGAAAATGTGGCATTCACAGTTTTCGGTCCTTCTCTATACTTTGCGTTCTCTGGCAGTACTTTCGACGAAGTTTCAATAATGTGAATACAATCTTAAGTTTAAAAATTTTTCTTTTCCTCTAGTGAGATGAGCATAAATTTATTTTTTATTTTTTGGAATGATTTAATAAAAAAAAATACATTATCTATTTTTTTTACTTTTTGTAGTTCTAAGTTTGTTAAAAATAGTAATAGCGGATAAATAAAGTAGATAAAAATAAGCTATGGGTGGTAACACCCATGGTTAGTAATGATGTCATCGTAGTAGACGATAGTAATGCAGGGTTAATAAGTTAAATAAATAATTACAATATTGGTATCAATAGAAATGGTTTTGAAAAGGCCTCATTTTCAAACTACAAAGCCAAATTCAACTTGAAATATGTATCATAACATGGATTCCAGGCGCAAGGGGTTTAAGAAAATTTAACTTAAAAAAAAAAATAAAAAATTGAAAATCTCCTATGTTTTTGGCTAAGTTTAAGCATGTTGAGTTCTATTGAAACGAATTACAACTAACTTTACATGTATATATTTCATACACTCAGCGAAGCGTGTGATGTAAAACTAGCTTCCCATAAAAGCATCACTAACCTATCGCCATTGTTTGGTTTATGCCAATATTCACGATATATGTGAGACATGTGCTGCTGTTCAGTAGAAAGGGTTGCCTACTTCTATTTTTTGATAAATGACACAACTGCGCCCCTGTCGGATTGGTAAAAAGTAAACATTTATAGATTCTTCACAGAAAATTGTGGCTATGTATCAGCCTAATCGGCTATATAACTCAAAAACACGAAATCTGAAAATTTGAGTTTTGTCGTTATTGCAGAGAACCATCAATATGTGCATATTTTGATTGAAAGGCGAATTACTAAATTAACGTTCTTGTGTTATACGATTTGACTTTTAGCACGAATTGGGTTTTTGCGGTGCCGGTTTTGGCAAGTTTTTTTCTTTTGTGAGAGCATTTGCAAGCTCTTTGCAAAGCGGCACAAGATCACTTTTTAATAAGCATTAGGACTATTTTGTGTACTTCCACTCGCTTTTTACAAACTTTTGTTTAACTGGTTTGTTGTTAACTTTGTTTATAAGGATATTTATTTGGGGCAAATCTTGCAATACATTTTTGACCAACTTCCAGATGACCTAGAGATTTGAAACTTCACAGTTGGCTCAGAACCTGATGACAAGAGTTGCGTTCGATAACAAAATTAGCCAACACCAGCCAACAATCAAAATCAATAGAGTAAGCGAAAATTCTCTCCCAAAGAGAAGAAAAAGCAAAAAAGTAAACGAACAGGAAATTAGCCATCACTTGCAAAAGCCGGAAGAAGAAGACACACCAGCTGACTTTGTTTATGTTTTATTTGTAAACAAACTGAAATTCATGTTTTCTCCATGGACGAAAAAAGGAAAGTGAACGTTCAATGTTCGCCAGGAACATTTCTAGAAGTAAAAACTAGTTGGCGCTATCATAAAGTCACATAGCAGGCAGCCAAAAAGCATATAAATACCAAAACTCGAAAAATGCAATTTTGTTTGTTTACAAAAATTGCAACAATATGTTTTGTGATCATATGTTTTCATGTTGGATAATTTTTGCTGACTAAAATTTTGCCAGTACAGAATGAACGCTTCTCTTGCATCAAAATGAACGCTTGCTCTCTCAATTTTTGTGTGTTGGATAATTTTTTGTCGCTATCGAACACCATCCAGTAAAAATTTGGAAAAACTATTACAAATTTTTGACTTGTCGAACGCAACTAATGTAATACGAAAGATGAAGTAATCCGATAGGTGGCGCAGAAATTGAGATATTTATGGTCCGATTTCGTTCATATTTAGAAAACCTATTTTTTTATATTTTCTAATATGTATTAACTTATTATTATTAAAAAACTTTAATTGATAATTTTAGTAAATAAATGGTAAACCCTTACATCGCATCTTTAATCTTCAGTTGGTGAACTGTATTGTGCAGCTTTTTCGATTATGAGGCAAACACGATCCATTCGCATACTTTTCCGACTGTTTTTAGGTGCCGATCAATGCGAACTGTCTGTTGGACTATCAAGAGTATATCACTTTTAAATTATTTTATTAAGTACAGATTAGCGAAAATGTACGGGGTAAAACCTCCTCTGGGTAGCATATAATGGTATGTTAAAGAAATGTGGCACACCCATATTCCAAACAAATTTTTCCCAAAAATTCGACTTCACGTACTAATTTTGAATAATCTAGATCCAGTATTCACAGAAAAATACTAGTTTTTGCGTTTTTCGAAAATTCCATTTTATGGGATTGGGTACGGTTACCTTTCTATTTCGCCCATTTTCAACTACTGTCGTTTCTTAGTTTAAAATAATGAAAAAATTTTATGACCACTGTAGCCGAGTGGTCAGAGGTGCGTTCTTCTACTCCTGAAAACTCCTAAAATCCATTAGCCTTTCAGAGGCGGCGTAAAACTGTAGGCCCCTTCATATTTGTAACAACATTAAGACGAACCCCACAAATTGGAGGAGAAGCTTCAATATCACTATACCCGGAAAACAGCCGTTTCTGAGCATTTCCGACTAAGTACGTACAAGGGTATTTGTAATTGTATTGATGAATATGCATATATATAGACATTTTTGACATATGAAGTGAAAAGTCAAACCAGTCAGTAAAAATACCACTTCATGAACTGGTATGAGCTAAAGTGGTGACCTACTAACAATCTCCAACTTATGTGATCAGCGGCATCTGCTACTACTATTTCCACTGATATGTACGGATGCATGGCCGGACAATGGACATTTGTAAATGTATATGTATATGTATGTATGTACATGTAAGTATACTCTGTAGTCAAATGTGCCATTTGTAAACTACCTCACAACTAGTATGAACGGCATGCCCAACTAGCCAGCCACCACCTTTTTTCTCATACTAGTTCAAAATAGATAGAAAAATACCTGTCCAATTATGGACCGAAACCACTACTTTGGGAGTCAAAAAATAAAATGAATTCATGAATATACAAAAAAAAAATACGTTGGATTAAGTACACTTTAATATATTACATATTTTTTATTAAGCAGCCTTAGATTTGCCAGTAACACTGTGAGACAAATGGTAGGGGTCAGTGATCGGGAAGGGTTCAAACTACCGGGGAAAGTTATATCGGTAAAAAAGAAGTTATACGTATCCCGGCGTTTCGCTGGGTCACGTCTAGGAATCGAGATATATCGATTTGAAGTTAGTAACTATCATATAGGGGAAATTGTCACCTTTGGTGTTTTTTTTTTCACATAACTCGAGAACCACTGGTCCGATTTTGCTCAAACAAATTTAAAAAAATTAAAAATTACAATTCCTTTAATCTGTTCATATAACGTTTTTCTACATAATCAACAGTTTTGCCGGTAAAAATAAATGTATGAAGAAAAAAAATATTTTTTGCCTAAAATATTAAATTTCATGATGTATGTCTCATTTTGTTCATAGGTTATGTGACTTTACGTGACACTTTTTTCCGTTTTGGATTTTGTATGAATTAAAAAAAAAAAATTTAATTTTTTAGAAAAAAAAAATTATTTTTGCCTAAAAATCAAAACTGTTGATTATATAGAAAAACGTTGTATGAACAGATTAAAGGAATTGTAATTTTTAATTTTTTTTAAATTTGTTTGAGCAAAATCGGACTGGTGGTTCTCGAGTTATGTCAAAAAAAAGACCACCAAAGTGACAATTTCCCCTATATGATAGTTACTAACTTCAAATCGATATATCTCGATTCCTAGACGTGACCCAGCGAAACGCCGGGCCACGTATAACTTGTTTTTGACCGATATAACATTTCCCGTTGGTTTCATCCCATCCCGATATTGACTGTCGCATAGTGTAATTAGTGTTAAAATTTTTGAGTATAAATTAAAAGTAAAAACAAATACATAAGTACTTCAAACTTTCGAAAATAATTTTAACCGAATTTTTCATTAAATGTTATTAAAAGCATACTTTTTTAATATTAAGTATGAAAAAAGAACATTTTAGTTAAAAATAAATTAAATACTTTAGTTCATTTTCGAGTGAACTTAAATAAAAATAAAAGTTTTCATTTAACTAAATTAAATTCATTAACCTTGCAAATTTCAGGCGTTTCTTTTTAAAATTTTATAAAAGGAAATTTTAACGCTTACAATTTGAGATTTGGATAAGAATAAAATAAATAAATAATTAATGCAGTTATTAAATATTCTTAATTTTAACAATTTTTAATTAGTTATTTATCATTGAAAAGGTGCTAATATTGGTATTTAATCACTAAACGGTAATCCGAAAAACATGCTTTAATTAATAATCATTATGAGTATTTATCATTATTTAAAAGGTATGGTATAATTGAATACGTACTCGCTTTAATGGTTTACAATATAGTATACCCAAATAAAAGTTATACATAATATTTTGTGTCCTTTATTGTATTAAACTGTCGAAGTCAAATAAAACCGTGCATGAATAAATCGTTTTGTACTTGGTACAAGTCTGGTCATTTTCGAAATACAGTGCTATCTGGGTCGAGTGAACTAATTAATACAAGACCAGTTCAAAAAAGGAAGATTGTTTACTATATCCAGATTGAGTTTTTTGTTCTTTAAATTCAATTTTTTTGCGCAGTACGTCTTTTGAAGTTAAATTTTTAAGAACTCTGAAATGTCGTCTTTTCCCTCAGCTAATGCCAACACATGTTTCCTGTTGTTTTTCTATCGTTGTCGTCAAGCTCTATTAGCGGTAGACCCTGGAAGCGTGCAGCCTCGATGGGGTCTGTCCATAAGGCCAGAGGCGTTAGCAGGGTGGGGTTCAGTGGGTATGCGAAGAGATGCTGCGAGTCTCTCCGAATGCGGGGAATTCATTTGGCTCATCTGCATTTATTCTGATCAAGTATGAGTTCAACCTGCTGCAGTAGCTAGATCGGGCTATGGGGTCCGAGTCTCCCGAGGCAGACGAAGTTCTGTCTCGTCCACGTCTGGTGGTTGCGTGCCCAGAACGGCATACACAGATCGAGAGTCTATATAACTGTCGGTAGGCTGTTGGGTCCGGAGGTAGTTTTTTGAACCTCCGGACTTCGTCCGTCAGTTCATAATGATGCCTTCTGACGTGCCGTCGTGAGGGTCCTTTCGCAAGCAGATGTCTGTTCGGGTACCTAACACGGTGACACCCTACTAGGAATTGCTTGCAGACCATTGTGTTATGCTCCTTAATCGGGAGCATATTGGCCTCGTTGCGCAGGTGATATTTCGGCAACATCAGAAGGCATCCTGTCGCTGTCTGAGTGCCGTGTTTTGGCAAGTCTGCAGTTTCATCCACTGCGTCCTACTAGTCCCCGATAACCACACAAGCGTTGCATAGTTCAGAACCGGGCGGCCAGCCAGCAACGTTTCTTTGTTCTTTGTCTTAGGGGAGAGGGTTAGGCTCCGTGCAGTGACGAAGCGCGAAAGCTCGGTGAAATAACCATTATCCAGCAATCGTCAGAATAAGAGACAATCGAGACTACCTCTGGTGGTTGAGGGAGCTTAGAAATGTAAATGTTGAAAAGTAGTGCGGAAAGGGCGCCACCCTGTTGAACTCGCTGTTTTATTTTCCTAGGTTTGCACGATTTGTCTCTAAAGATCACTGACGACCACTCAGGTATTTCGCAGCCAACCGTTTGTCTTCTAGTAGCGTCACTTGAATAGTTCTATATAGCTATCGGGCGAGAAGACTCTCCTTTGTTGGACGGTTTCCCCGGTGGACAATCACCTCACGGTTGACCAAAGCTTGCTCACACCAGAGGCGAAGTTACAGGTCTTCAGATGGTATTCCCACTTCTTCCGCTTATGTACGTTCACTAGTTGCCGAATCTCCGAGTTGAGATCCCTGATACGGGATTTACGGGATCGGCCTGGCGAAGGGATTAACCCTTTTGTTATTAAATTTGTCGTTACAGTTTTGAATTTGGAAGGAATTGGTTTTAAATTTTGTTCACTCACAAATACACAAAATTGTTCACTCAATAGAGTACTCAATGGAAAAATTTTCATGTTCACTCTTTCGAGGTGTTCGTAGCACCGGGTGTTCACTCCAGCCAGATAACACTGTATTTCGGTTTCAGTCAGGAAATTCTTGTTGTAAACTAGTATTTTTCCTGACTAGTTTGGGGTTTCACTGCAGGGTATATACATCCATCCATTCATATGTACGTGTTTGTACCTAGTTTTCTCCCTTGAAATGCTGAACAAAACGCGATTGCTTGTTGTCTGACAATTGTTGAGTTACCACAAACAAAAAGAAAACAAAACTTATGATAGCAGAAGCCAAAAGATAGCATTTGTTGCAAGCCACAACATTTTACCACATAGTGTGATAACTAAAATATTGATAACAGTGGTATCAACACCGCATGGGCAATTGTTGTAACGCGTTAGGCAGCAATAGTGAAAATGCAGTACATTTTTAATGTGTGTGATAGCAAAGCATATTAACTTAAAAATTGCGTTTGTCAGCAAACGCAAAAAACCACTTTTTGATTTTGAAACTTAAAGCGAAAGTACTCAATAATATAATTATTTGATTAATTTCTATTATCAATCAACAAGCTAAACTATAGAAAAAAATGAAGAATATTTAATAACTGCTCGAACTATTTATTTATTTTATTCTTATCCAAATTAAATTTTAAACATTAGTTATTACTTTTATAAAATTCTAAAAAGAATGGACTGAAATGTGCCAATATTTCAAATCTCCCTGTACAGCTAAAAATGTTTTAACTTCAAGAAATAAAACCTGTGTACATATATGTATAATCCCAGCTCTTTAATTTGACTTTTCATTTTGTAATTTCGAAATATCGTTATTAAACTGAAAGTTATTTTTGAGATAACTAACAACACTCGACAAAAAAACGTCTGCCTTATTTTTTAAAAATCTAAGCTCCATTAATTTCTTGGGCATATCAAAAATTATTTGAAACATTTCAACATTTCAGTAAAAATCAGTACACATTTTGAAAAATCAGGACATTAGCGTTCTGATTGAAGAAATGAATAAAATCAGTACAAGAGTCGAAAAATCAGTACTGTACTGATAAAATAAGTACGTCTAGCAACCGTAGATGGACAAAAAATCCCTTCGCGTATTATATATATATAAATAAGATGCTGGCTATGTTTTTGGCTCCCCTATGTTCTATGTTCTTTGTGATAACGAAAGTGCTGTTACGTTTGTACGAAAAATTGTTTTTGGGCCAGAGTACAGGAAGACTCTGACACAGGAAGACACTGAAAATCGGGATTTAATCGGTACAAATATAAAAATCGGGACACTTATGCGTCCCGACTTAAAAAAATATATTCAGCGGGACAATTTTCTCAAATTCGGTAACCACTTTCCCGCCAAAATCGGTACGAATGGTCGCCGTGCCTAAATTGTTGGTGGGGACCGTCTTGCCTGCGGGCAAAGCTCTTTCAAGCTCTCTGTACATTTTATATAGTCGTATGCAGAGTAGGAGCTCTATCTGCCCATCGCTGGCGTAGACTATTTAACAGTCCACCCCGTCAGGAAGGGGAAACAAGTTTTTTATTGGAAAACGCGAAATTGCGAGTTACTAAGTCGTGTATTATCTATCTTTTGGCATTTTTACCGACTTCCGGTCTCGAAATTATTAGTATAGTAAACGTACATAGTTCTGACTTCGAATTTGGTCTGTATTTACTTGGCTAAGGTATTTAACTGCCAAATTCTATACATATCCAAAGTCTTGTTTGCACTGTGTTTTTTTTATACATTAAATACTTCTAAGAAATAATACTTTTTATTTTATGTCTTTAAAGTATGGGTACTTCATATCCACACACACACATAACGCAAAAAAGGGCAATGGACATTACAAGCGTCTACAACGCTTCCAAATGCTACAAATGTATATCACAACGTTTTCCGTACATTTTTTCGCTCTCCCTACCACATTTGGCGTTATGATGATTTTGACCTAAAATATTTGGGTTGGGTCAAAATTTGAATTCGACGTTTGCTTGCTTCTTTCAATTGTGGCATTCAATTATTGAACACTTTGTTGTTGTTCAGTTTTCTTGTCAACATATGGTCCGTTGTAGCCGCGTTTGGTTTTTGCTTCTGTTTTCTCAACAACTGGTCACAAACATATGTACACATGTACATGGGTATGCATACTTCTATAAATGAATTCAAAGTGAAATATTGGACTTATTTACTTATCGATGATTTGATTTGCATGTGATTTCACTGTTTTTGTGAAGAAACTGAAGCGTGTGACTTTGATATTGTTACACCTCAACGAATACTTGCGTTCCGAACACGCCAAGGGGAGCAGTGGTCTTGTGCCAACCTTGTCATCACTAAATGGGTGTGTTGTGCGAAAGAATTCTACAGTTATTGACTGTTTTTCTTGCAAGAGCTTTGTTTTGAAATCGATGTAGCAAAGAGAATAAAGCTGGTTATCGTAGTGATCACTTCACATTGGAAGCGATCGTCGTGCGCTTCGTTGCCCGCCAGCTGTCGCCAAGCTCATCCAGCCTAAATGTGTAAAATGGTATGTGGCTCCATATAGGTACTTACTTTTACTTTGCATTGGGTTGCCCTGTTTTTTTCTGCCAAAACTTAATAACGTTTCATGGGGATGACTACACGGCTTAATTGCTCATGAATCCATACATAAATATATCCATATAAATTTATTTATTTATCGTTAGCGCAATTTAACGACCAAATCAGTCCAGGTAGGTGATGATTGCATTGTAGTTGATTGATATGTACGTAAATACATACGGACATACATGTCTTCGTTACTAAGTTACAAAAACTGTCTTGTTCTTATCTTCGTTGTTGCTGATGGAAGCACTAAACGCTATAACTCATGGCCCTTTACCCAAGTTGTATTAATCGTGCAATCGAACAACTCGATCGTTGTCGTTTGACGCACAGTTTTACTTGTCTTACAATATTTCAGTGCTCATATTCCAAATTCTTTGCCACTTTAGCCCTGGCTTGTATTTTTAAACTCATTTTGTTTCGATGGTTCTGCTTTCCGTTCAAATGATTTCTTATCTATTAACTCATGTTTACTTTAGGATTTGATCCGCAGGTAAGGTTTATTCAGCTGGAAAAATATGGCAATAAATGTGACCAAAATCAAATAACATAAAATAACCATCCTATTGATTTTTGATAGTGGTTTTTAAATAAAATATCGTGTATTTCTCAGTTTATGTACGTAAAATATTTGTGTGTAAATATTCATGTACATACATATCTATGTATGTATGTATGAACAATAGAGCGTCCATCAAATAGATGGCATGTGCAAATTTGTTTTTCGCTGGCCGCTCAATTTCGGATATATTAAGTCTTCAAAATTAGATTTTCATAAAAAAAATAGTTTTCTCTAATGAAAAGTAATCAGGCTAGCTTGATTTAAAAACTCAAAAAATGGTTCGAAACCGACCCAATTAACGTTCATAAACAAATAATTTAAGAAAGTTGGTTTAAAGAAAATTAACTTGTTAACTTTTCATGCAGATGTGACTTTGGCCCGAATTGTGTAGGTATAAAAAGTAAAGTATGAAAATGAAATAAAAACATGATCAGAATGACGGGCTTGAATCGACTAATGTCCGTCTGTCTATATAGTCCCTCAGTTCCAATAATGAGTGGGGTTTTTACAAGGGCGTTGTAAATGTCGCATTGTTGTATGTTGTACACTTTTTAACGGTGAAAACATATTTGAGGGGTCCGAAACAAAATAGCCATATTATAAGTTGCCTCGTTGTTAAAAAATATTTGTTGTGGTTTGGAGTTTTCTAAATATATACTAGTACTTAACCGTTTAAAACCTTATGACATAAGACAATACGATAGCTTCTGACGGAAGCTCTTCACTAAGCAACTGATTCTAATTTATCAGTGTAGCTTTAGATCCACCATCCACCACATTTTCACAGCTCGCCAAATTCTGACTTTAAGTAAACTAATCGGGAGGCGAAACCTTTTCATCGATTTTAAAAGCGCTCTCGACTGTACACAAAGAAGCTGTCTTTGCGAAGCCATGCCTAAATTTGCGATCCCTGTCTGTGTTGACATTCATCGGTTGATTTTTTAATGATTTTGTCAATTTTATTCAATTTAATAGTAACGATAACTATATTTGAATATCCTTGTGCATATGAGCACCCTGTATTATTAATAACACAGGGAAACACTAATTTTGGTGCGGCAAATGTTAAGGCTATTTCTTATAGACTTTTTGTGAGGATTACGATTTTGAGAAAAACGAGGTCAAAGTACTGAAAATCAAGTGTTTTGTCAATGTTTGGGAAGTTATAGCCAAGAAACGAAAGGTTATACCAACCTTTCTCGTAGGCTTATACGATGGAATGGTACAGATGTGTGGATGCTTTAAAGGCACCGTTTTCGGTGCTAGATAGTATACTACTTCGAAAACGAAAGTACTGTGCGAGCTATGAAATTCTACATAGTATGGACAAAGTAGAATATCGTTCACCGAAAAAAATAATTATTTTACTACGTTCAAATTGACGAGCTAAACATGTTAAATGGGCTTGAACCAGTTAAATGAACAAAACATGTTCATAAACAAGTTAAATCGCATGCAATTGTTGGAAAATTTAACCAGTTAAATCATTTAACTCGTTTGAAAACCAGTTCAGCGCAGAGTTGTACCAGAAAGCTTTTTGCTCCGACCAATCAGAAAGACCCAAAAGCTTTCATTTGACACGCCAACGTTCAAAAAATTTATATTCTGAAAAATATTAAAAATTAAAAATTATCAAAAAATATCAAAATTGTATGCATGTCTGCCCGCCCAAAAAGAGGCCAAGGCGGTAATTAGTTATTTCCCAAGAGGTCTCATCGAACTCAGAGATAAATAGTGAATACGTTTTGAAGTCTCTAAGTTATCCGTATGCGTTAGTAGGCGCATGGTTGCATTTTTGTCTACAATAATTTGAATAAATTAGTTGGTTAAATTTAAAAAATTATAAACACGAGCGATTTTTTTATGAAAAAAGGAAGTAAATAATTGTTGATATAATTAATTTAGTTAATTCCAATGATTTGAACTTAATTCGGATGAAAAAAAACTGGTACTCGCAATCGGAATGCAATTGCAACCAGAGTCGATTTAAGAAACCCGACAGCTAGTACGGTGAAGAAATTGAAATGTATGTTAAAGAAAGTCAGAACAACAAGAAATATACATGTATATCCTGTTTTTGGCCATCCGAACGAATTTTAAAAATTCTATAAAAAATTTTTATGTTTGAAATGCAACCGTGGACGCCAGCTGGAAGGGAAACTTGCAACTTCCTGCAAATTTGCGTTCGTGCAGAAATTTGCAAGTTTCTCAACATGAGAGAGAATTTTTTCTTACTCTCTGATATTTTGAGTGTTGGATAATTCTTGCTGGATTTTCGACGAACAAACCTAATATCATGAAGCAGACATTCGCTCAAAACAAATTGAAACGCAAAAACTTGATTTTGAATATTTTTTTTTTGAATTTTTATTGGTAATCGAACAACCGTCAAAGTTAACTCCAAATGTTCAATGTGGACGATTGTGTTTTCCAAAAGCTCTTTTTCATTTAACAAGTTAAATGGGGCCAATTTGAACGTAATATTAGCTTTTCTACATCAAGCGTGATTTGTTTTCATACGTAAATTTTTGCTTTAATTTTATAAGATCGGCTATGGACTTTTCCGTTCTCACAACTTGACCGTCTGTGATTTCAGCCCGACAAAAAGAAGAACTGTAAATAGGTCCACTAAATAAAAAAAATGTTTACGAAATGTTACCAGTACTTGCACGTTCTTACTGGACATGACCAAACAAAAATTGCAAGGGAGAGCGAATTCGAGGGCGTAACAACCCGAAAGGAATGCGAATTCTTGCAAGTGAAAATTTTACTAGCAGAAATTGCCAGGTGTTAAAAAATAGGGTTCTGTTTCAAATTAAAATGTAAACAAAATGTTTAATATAATGATTTGTTGAAACAAAATTAGTGAATAAAAAATATGGATGAACAATTTGACTTTAATGTACATATATGTATTTTTTATTTCCAAAACTTACTAAGTAAGTGCAAAGATGGCGTAAGTTGCAAGTTTTTACTAGTTTTGCATTCAATATTGTTTTCTGTTATTTTTCTCTTCCTCTCAATTTTTCTCTCTCAGACAGAATCGCACAAGTCTGTGGACTCGTTAACTCTTGTTGTTCATATAACTTCTAAATTTACGCGCTTCTAAGTTTAGACGGTTAGATGTGTACCATTAATATCTGTTGTTGTAAAGCTAATATCAATAAAACTGTAAGCAAAATCGTTTGATAGTAAAATAATTTTCCACCTGTATCTACATATGTACATTAGAGTGGTAAAAAAAATTCCAAAATAGGGCTTGGGACGCCTCCCAATTTTTTTCCTTTTGCCGAAAAAGGTGCTGGTACCAAACTTTACGTTTCTAAGTATACATTTAGAGGATGCTCATGATGCTCATATTTTACTCTAGAAGTATTGAGTACATATGTATATTAATCAAGCAATGGGTTAAGCAACCTATGCACATTTTTAATTTAAATTATCTAAAAAAATCACAAGCGTCAGTTGCCATGGAAACAGTAGCATTTTATAAAAATTACCAATACTTTTCTGGTTTCACAGGGATCCAGTAGCGCCTTTCAAGGTCACTGAGTACTCTGTATTGCTCAGCAAAAAAATAAACAATTGATTAAAATAATCAACTTATAGTTACCTGTTTCTCAGGATTTCGATAAATAACTAACTTCTAATTAGCTATGACAAAACTAACTTTAAATTAGTTGTAAAGTCATGCAGGAGTCATGCAGACGTTATCGGGAGTTTGTTTTATTTACAAGCTTCCATTTAAATATCCTCCTATAAAAAATACTTGCAATACACTTTTTATCTGCACTTCGCAGATTCTTTTTCGAATTCAGCACAAATAAAACAAAGATCGAATTTTTAAATTATTATTTTGATGTTATGTCTGATGGAGTTCAAACGTGTTTGTGTGTGTAGCCTAATAAGTAATAGGACAACATGTAACCTGATAAGCGAATATGTAATGTTAAATAAAAATCAATAAAAAAGGTATGAAAAATAAAAAAAATCTTTTTTATTGATAGTTTACGTCCAAAAATAGTTAGGTACAAGTTAGTTGACATCTAGTGCAGAGGAAACCAGGGATCACTATTTTGCGGCCATCGCCTTTCAAAAGTAGTTAGTTACGGCCAAAGGAAATAGTTAATAAATTGTTACCACTAGTCGAACGCTAGTTAGTTAATAGTTAGCTACAAACTAGTCCCATTTCCTGCAGGGTGGTTACAGTAGAAAATTTAAAATTGGTATAGATATTACAAATATCAAAAGGAAAAAACTGAGGGGGTGCCCCGTTTTCTAGGATGACATTTTTGTGGACTACTCTAATGTACATATGTATATGTATGTATGTATATTGGTATGTATGCATATGTATATATCTATGTAAATTGGTATGTATGCATATGTATATACATACATATGTAGGTAGGTATATATGTAGACGTAAATAATCTTCAATACCCTACATGACGTGATATAGGCGTTCCGGAGCACTGTTGACTCTTTTAAGTACCCAGTGGCTTTTTGGTAAGGGCATGTCTGACAATTTTCAACACAATGATAAAGCAAACCCACAAACATACTAACATCCGTGCTTAGTTCCAAAGGTCTGCTTTTTAAGTTATTCAATGATCCCTAAACTCAGCTTAAAAACGAATTCGTCATTATAAGTCTCAAGCGCAGCTGCACTTTAAAATATATTTAAATGTGCATACATTTATGTTTATGAGTATATAAATAGAGTAGATATGGTCATTTGTGATTTTCGTAAAACGTTGACTCATCCGCACTCACAATTGCCATTGCGATAAGAATAAAGGCGAGACGGTCAACGTTGGTAGCCAATACACATATGTATGTACATATGTAATTCAATTCAACTGAATTTAACAAAACATTTATTGACTACGGAAATGCGGTTCGAAACGGAAATCTTATCAACAGAAAAATGCAAAATAAAGTAAATGAATACATGTGTACATATATATGTATGTAGAAATCTTAATAGAAAACGCCTTCATAGGCATACATCAGTACATACAAATATAACCAGTAATTACTTTGAGGAAAATAAAAATTGTGCGCTGGTGTCAACATACACACATACATCTAACCATATGCAATCCAAATGTGCGACCGTCCTTTACTTTATATGCGTTAACCTCTCCGACCATTTTGAACTGCCTGGCTGAATGCAATTTAATAAATACTTGCGCATACATACAATACACATACCTACATACATACATAAGTATGCAGGTATATGTGCATATTTTTACTGCACTTACCCTGTAGAAAATAGTTTGTTTTATTTTGCCAAGTTCAAATCAGTTTGGCATCTAATATTACGGGTACCCTACTTGTCCAAATTGAGGAGACAAACAAAATTGTTTCCGAATAATACAGGAAGACCAGATAAAAGCCTCATTATTCGAATTCCACACTCTCTCTTCTGGTATGAACTTAAGATAAAGAGGAGGGTAAGCTTAATTTTATAAGCCTCATTCATAGTTTTAGGTAATTTCATTTGGCAATGTACATTTTCTTTACAACGTTTTTGTTTAACTTACCTTGTTTGGGTTAAATCTCGCAATTGCACGGCTATATTCATTACCGACTCTTGTGTCCTCGTTCGCGCACTGTGGGCAACATGAGAAACCATGTGCTATATGCGGTAACAAACCCGAACGGAGCCTTGGGTGACGGCAGAAAGAGAGGGAACTTCGGTGGGGTCATTCCGATTTATTCGGTTTAAGGGCTCACTGAAATGTGCAGCGTCTGTTCACCAGTAGGAGCGGCTGAAAGCGGGCGTGTGTTGCTTAAAGCGGCTCGCTATATAAACTTGTATCTGGTTGAAAAACGACTCATAACAGTAATGGCATATATGGCAAAGAAGGCATATTTATTCCAACAATTCAACAACAAGAAAATTCAGCCTACATAACAATGGGAGGAGTGCCACAATATCCACAAACGAATCAAAGAACGAAGAACCAAATTGATCATGTTGTGATAGACGGAAGATACGCTCCGAGCATTCTTGATGTTCATTTAACCCGAGGAGCCAACATCGTCTCCGATCACTACCTGGACAATCAAGAACGTATGTCAGGCACCACGGTGAAAGTTCAATGTCGAGAAGCTGCAGTCACAACAGGCAATCGGAAAATTTCGCAATCCACTCATATTCCTGTTTAAACAAGAAACTATTCATGACGAGGCTCCCCTGAAAGGATTATACGACTCGGCACCAATGGACGAAGTTTTTTGGTCTCGGCTGGATGAATGGCTGTATACAACTACATATATTTTCAGTCGCGTGGGCCAGCTACCTACCAAATACTATACAAGGTGGAACAATAAACGAATAAAAACTCATGATTTGCATCTTCACATTGATTTTAGAATGAGCTGCTTTAGGCCATTTCTTTCTGTAAACCGGCTGTACGAACCGGGTTTTGTGCGGTTCTCCTCAGGTCGAAAAGTGGATAAGGGAACAGTAAAATATTATTCTGAAGGAATCATGCATGAGGACTAAAATCTATGTAAATTAGAAAATGTACTCAGTATGTACTCACAAGTTCTCTGAACTTAAAAGAACTGGAAAGTAATCAGTACTCAAATTAACTTTACCAATCAACGCTCTGATACATGTTTTCGGGATCGATTCAAAGTACTCCGTACTCAGTGTGGAATAGGTACTTCAAAGTACAGAGTTATATTTACAATTACTGCTGTTCAGAAATGATTGTACCCAATGAAAGTACATACTGTGGCGAATACTGCGGCAACGCGAAGCGAACAACAGGGGTGGAGTGCAATAAGGCCCGTGGAAATAATGCCCGTGGGATTTATTTCTTAAAAAAAAGAAACAAAGCCCGCGGGCGTTATTGCCTTTTCGAAAAAGAAATTAAGTCCGCGGGCTTGATTGCCTTTTTTACGGTGGGCATTATTTCTCTTTCGATATGGCAATAACGCCCGCGGGCTTCAATTCCTAAAAAATTTAATAAAGCCCGCGGCGTTATTTCATCTTTATTATGGCTCTTGTCTCCGTTTTAGACTATGTACATCCAAACCCCCTGTTCTAAATAAAAGCAAACTAATATGATAACATTGAACTAAGTATTTGTTTTCCTTTATTATACGAAGAAATTGAAAGTAACAAATTTCAATGCATATATTTAATAGATATGTATGTACATGTGTATAAAAATTAAATAATTCAAAGTTTCAACAGCATCATAGAACGTAAAAAAGTGAAAGGTTAAATAAATACTTTCGTCGATTGTCGAACAATTTGACGGCAAATTGGACACAAAATGCTTGTATTACCATTTAGATTAGTATGCCTACTGTGCTCTGCAAAGCAATCTGTGCAAAGTTTAAAATGATTGGCCGAGCTTCTCCTCCGATTGGCGGTGTATGCAATTCGTTTAAATATGTATTTGGAATGTTTCAGTAAAATAAAGCCAGAGACAATGCTACTCACGGGCTTTATTTCCTTTTTTATAAAATAAATCAGGTGGACGTTATTTCCTTTTTTTTGGAAAATAAAGCCCACGACCATTTTTGCTCTTTCGCAATGAAATAAAGCCCTATTTGTGGGCGCTATTTCCCCTTCGAAATGGAAATAACGCCAATGGGCTTTATTTCTCTTTTTTTATTAATAACAATCCAGTGATACGAACGGAAGGGATTTTTTGGGAATCTGTCAAGCATTCAAGGATAATCGTTACAATTGGTGTCAAAAGTGGGATTGTTAAATAAATCCCATAAGAGGAAGTTCTGAAAAATGCAAAAATTCAAGAACTAAAGATTGAGAAACTCAAACAGGAGTTGGAAAAGTGGGGTTACTATCACGGTTGCGAGAGGCTATGGAAAAAGAAGGCATCGACGTTGACAAATACGATTTCCATCGTGAGGACAAAGAAAAATAGGAAGAGACCGCTTCTTCGTCGAAGAGTATGCAGCAGAAAGCTGGGAAGGTTGAAGTACAGCAAAAGGCTTCAGATTCATTTAGGTTAAGTTATGGACATGAACACGTTATTGGCTGTCATGTTACAGATGTCCTCGCAGATTTCAGAGAATATGTCATCACGGCTAGAAACCCTGCTACAAGCACAAGAGGCACGTATTATATCCCAGCTGGTTGCAAAGATTATAAAATACAGGATACAATCGAAGGGAGACAGGAAAAAGTCGAGGCTAAAGCAGAGGGAAGGTTGCTTCCGTGATTTGCAGTTGAATCGTCCAGCTACTTCGACGAGTGATCCCAAGGTAAAAACTCCATCTTTTGACGGCACAACAACTTTCCAGGTCTTTAAACTCCAGTTCGAGAAGACGGTTACAGCAAACCGTTGGAACATGAAGGATAAATCCGCTGCGCTATTCGTTGTACTGGAAGGACCTGCAGGCTATTACCGACTGTGAAAGGAACAATTATAATGCATTGATGGAGGCCGTGGAAAGACGTTGTGGTAGCGAGCACAGGAAGAAAATTTACCAGATGGAGCTGGAGAATCTCTACAAACGAGTCTCTTCAGGAATTCACCTCTGATATTGAGAGCTTGGCTCATTTGGCAATTGGGGACGCATCTGGTGAGCACCTCGAAAGGGTAAAAATCCAGAGGTTCATCAGCGGAATGCGTGACATGTGCGTATGCGAGGCTAAGATTGAAGTACTTTGGCTCTTCCTTTCTAAATAGCCAAGAGGAGACTGGGGCATTGAGATTAGCCGAATTCGTAAATACATAATCGGCTGGGAGCGTTTTATCGATAAAGTAAGTGGGCCGTTCAAAATTGTGGTATCACAAAGGGCAATCTTACGTTGTCTAAGTGAGCTCCGGTTAAGATTGTAAAACGGTTGAGTGACGTAGTGTATCGAATCCAGGTCGTTAGGAGACCGAGAACCAATATGAAGTTGGTCCAATTGGAAAGACTTGGAGCGATTGGAACAGCAATAGGTGGAGGGGGAGGGCAGTGTGACGAATACTGCGGCAACCCAGAATGTTCGACGGAAGAAGTCGAATATTAGACAGCAAGAAACGTCAAGTGAGGGAATACTGCGAACAGCGAGAGAATAACAGAGTGTACAGAACTTTCTAGAGTTGCCATGAGTTCAAGCGCAGGTATATAAGGCCGCTGCTACAGCGCACCACAAGTTCAGTTTTGAAAACAGAGATCAATTGTGTTGGCAAGTTTTGTAAAGCTTTGTAATATTTTTAGCAAGTACTGTAAAGTGTTTGTTGTAAATACAATAAAGGTAATTGTACTGTAATTTGGCCATCTTGAACGTATATTTAAGAATCCAGTGATACTAATGGAAAGGATTTTGGGAAATACGTCAAACATTCAAGGATAATCATTACAATACTGTAATTGTACCCAGTACAGGTAGTCAAAGTTTACCACTATGAAGGTACATATAAAAGAACTGTAACGAGCCAATTACACACACATGTATATGTACTCGCTTCTTTTTCTTATTTGGCGCTGTAACCGCCTAAGCGATTTTGGCGAGTTCAACAAAGCACGCCAGTTGTTTATATTCTGTGCAAACTGACGCCAATTGTAAATGCCAAGTCCTTCTTCACTTGGTCTTTCCAATGCAGTGGGGGCCTCCCTCTTCCGTTGCTACCACCAGCGGGTTCCGAGTTGAATACTTTAAGCGCTGGAGCATCGGAGGCCTTTCGAACGACACGGCCAAGCCAGCGGAGCCGCTGTATTTTAATTCGCTGAACTATGTCCATGTCGTTGTA
Organism: Rhagoletis pomonella; assembly: GCF_013731165.1. Taxonomy (NCBI): domain Eukaryota; kingdom Metazoa; phylum Arthropoda; class Insecta; order Diptera; family Tephritidae; genus Rhagoletis; species Rhagoletis pomonella. The sequence continues at coordinate 23,927,665 of NW_023458559.1, read as the reverse complement.
AAGCTCATACAGCTCATCGTTCCATCGTCTGAGGTACTCGCCATCGCCAACCCGTAAAGGCGCGTAAATCTTTCGTAAAATCCTTCTCTCGAATACTCCAAGAGCCCCTTCATCGGATGTTGTCCTTGTCCATGCTTCAGCGCCATATATAAACATCGGCATGATGTGACTTATACGAGCGTGGTTTTCGTACGTCGGGAGGGGACTTTACTCCTGAATTGCCTACTCAGTCTAATGTAGCACTTGTTGGCAAGAGCGATTCTGCGTTGAATTTCGATGCTGACATTATTATCGGTGTTAATGCTCCCAAGTAAACGAAATTCTCTACTTTCTCGAAATTATAACTGTCAACAGTGACGTGGGTGCCAAGGCGCGAATGCGCTGACTTTTTGTTTATGACAGGAGATACTTCGTCTTGTCCTCGTTGACCGCCAGACTCATTCGCTTTGCTTCCTTATCCAACTTAGAAGAGGCAGAACATACCTCGCGGTTTTTGTAACCGATGATGTCGATTTCATCTTCGTAAGCCAGCAATTGCAAGCTATTATAAAAATGGTTCCTGAGCGGTTCAGCTCTGCAGCTCTTATTAATTTCTCGATAAGACTGAATAAATCTCATAAAAAAAGGAGTTGGCCTGTCTGAAGCAGTGTTGCCAGAACTTTTTGGGCCGACCGGCTAGATTGGCAAAAAAAGCGGCTAAAAACGGCTAAAATGTTTTAGTGAAATTTCACATAGACTCTGGCAAAAAACGGCTAAAATGTTTTAGTGAAAATTCACATGCTTTATTTAAATAAATCGCAAGAAACGAAAGACTAGTTAACACCATTAATTTATATCGAGTGTATATTCCTCATCATCAAATGAATCACTATTGTGTATATCACCTGAATTCATTAATTTTAAGAGATCGTCATCTACAGTAAAATTATGGCAGCATTTTTCTTCACGTTTTAAACCGTATCTTATATATAAAATAGCGTTTAACGTTTTAACGCACATTGGATTTCTTTGCTTAGTTTTTATTATATTCATTGAACTAAATATTCGGTCTACTTCTGCATTACTTATAGGCAAAACAAGAAAACTAAAAACTAGGTTGCAAAGGTCAGCAAAAGAGTTTTCTCCTAGGGCATTTCGAAATTGATAAACTTCGGCCCAAAATTTTACAGTTGAGTCTAAATTACTCCAGGTATGTAACGTTAACCGTTGCCATTGCATCTCTATGGATGTTATTTCGTCGGAATTATATTTGTGCTGTAGTTGAACAAATACTTTTGGTTTAATTACTCTTAATGCATTTCCAACCGAAAAAAGTCAATTTTTTTTAGTGTGGCATTATTTGTAGGGAGGCGTTGGCGTAATTCCTTTATTAAAGTGATAATAAAATAGCGACCATTTTCTCGAACTATTTTCTCGGCTTCGTGGTCAAAAGCGTTTGTGCTTACTTTTGTTTTTAAATACTCTTCAAAACTGTGATAAAACTGAGGAAATGGAGCAAGGTATGGTTCCAACGGGGAGCATATAGGATCAAATGTGTCCGCGCTAATAACCACTAGGGAGCATAGATGCGAAAGTAAAACATTGAGTTCATTAAAAATCTTCATTGGGTCTGCATTATTGCTTTCGAACAACTTGTTTACTTTTTGCACCTGAAAATTAGGCAATTAGTAAAATCGGCTAAAAACGGCTAACTTTTTTTTACAAACCGGCTAACAAATCGGCTGCCGGCTAGATCGAATTTTCTCCGGCTAGTTGCTATCAAAACCGGCTAAATCTAGCCGGAAAACGGCTAAAATGGCAACGCTGGTCTGAAGCCCCGTTTGTTAGGAAACGGCTCGGAGAGGTCTTCCCAATTCTGACGGAGCATCATCAAACATCGGGGCGTATAGGCAACTCCTTTTAGTGCTATCGAAAGCGGTTTTGAAGTCGGCAAATAAGTGGTGAGTGTCGATCCTTTTCTCGCGGGTCTTTTCTGTATTTTTGTACTCAGTACTTTTAAAAATATCCGTTCCTTAAAAGTATCTATACTGAAGAACTCGATTCTCAAAAGTACTCGAGACTTCCCAAAACTAGTAGATAACGGTACCTTAAGCAATTTCCTACAAGGTACTTGCAGTAATAGTCAGTGTTGATATCACCAACGCCTTTTGACATCGCTGTCTTTCGTTGATTTTACTCATTTGGTTTTTAATGCATATTTACGAGTATGTAAATGCATATCAAAAACAATTCTATGTAACAACAAGCTGCAGCTAAATGCGTTATAGATAATGCCAACGGCAATACCGTGGTCACAGCTACAAGCAGATACTATGTATGTATGCACATGTGTATGTACGCACAAAGAAAAACCAAACTAAGGCAAAAACAAGGGAGAAAGCGATCGCGACCAAGGCAGCATTGCTGAAACGCGAAGGCAACAACAGCGGCTGAGTCCAACGAACGAAGCACAAATCACGTTGAATGCAGTCAACAACAATTGTATCAAGAACGAGAACAACAATAACCAACCAGCAACAGAATAGCACATATAGCCACGGTCTCAATGAGCTGGCGAACGAAGACAAATGCAATCACATGCAAGCGAACGTTTCATATTCATGGTAATGCATCGCAAATGACGATAATAAATGAACTTTGACATTAATTTTCAAAGCAACAATACCAAAAACGAATTGTAGCAACGAGCGAAGTGAAACCAAGGAGTTTTGCTGTTGTTAAAATGCAAAAGCCATGCTTACATTTATTAGAAAAATCATCACTACGAAATTCATTAAAAACTCATAGTACCCTGCAGTTCTGCTGGAGTTTTGCTGGTGACTGGTGCTGGTGATTCCATGCATTACCGATTGTTAGGCATGCCATTGGAGCCGTTTTCCTAGCATCAAGGAATGTTTTTTCTGAGTGTAGTAACCGCCACTTTTGCACCAGGTAATCGCTAGCGAAAGGAGAAACCACGCGAAGCACTGGGTACGCTGCAATGATACTGGCATTTTAAATTCGTTAGGCAAATTAATTGGTGTCGCAAATTTTGTGACTAGTACCCGTCCGGGTACCACTATCGATTTCATTGACCCGCCAGTAGTAATTACTGCAGTCGAATTCTGACAATCGCTACGCTAAATTTTCGGTGCTAAAATTCTACAAAATGAAAAGCCTAAAAGTATACACCATGGAAGAGTAACACATGCAATGCGTAATCTGTCTAATCTGGCAGTGTGGCGGGCATGCAAGTAAATTTTGTGTGTTGTTGCGGGCGCCTGCTATTCGTTCGGAGATTTTTGGCGATCAAAATTAGCGATAGCAAATGTTGGAATCCGGGTGCTGGTCACCCGATATTAGCGATACCAATTCCCTTGCCTAACGACTTTAACATGGCGATATCATTGATGCGTACCAAGCGGTTCGCGTGGTTTGTCATTTCGCTAGCGATTACCTGGTGAAAAAGTGGCGCTTACTAATAGCTAGCGCATTGCCTAACGACCAGTAATTCACAAAATCGCTAGTATGTGATATTTTCAATACGGGCTCGCATAACCTGTCGCTAGCGAATTGCATAACAATCGGTAATGCACCAATCACCAAAAAAAACTCCAGCAGAACTACATGCTAGTTTCAGAACATGCATATCTGTACAAATCGTACCTTTGCTGCATAAGTGTCATAATCCGAAACATCAAAATTGCGATAAAAATGAGTAAATGAAAACTAATGAGCTACTGTTAATCGATACAGCTATAAAATTTTTACACAACCTAAAAGAAGAGATGATGATTATTTCTGCATGCTCTACTCAAAAAATTTTGCATTCGGATCAAATTCACTTCACAAATTCTGGCTGTCATACTTACAGGCTAACCTAATATTCGGGGCTTGCGTTTTGGTACGCACGCAGTCGCATTTGTTTTTTTTTGCGTCACCCGAAATTAGCTTGCGTGTGTTTGCATTTGATTTCATTGAGCGAAACGTCAAATCAAATTGTCACGCAGAATAAAAATTGGAAATTGGGTTAGCTTGTTAGGCGACCCGTATTGATGGTGTAACAGGCCTCGTACAAAAGGTTTGGTTTAATTCAGTGCCAGACAGATAGTAGCTTCGGGAGGCTATGTGCGCTAGAGGTATACGCCGCCGAGCCACGCCGCCGCCGCCGCCGTTTTTTGTCATTCCTCACGCGCCGCCGCCGAGTTACGAAAATATCGGCGCGGCGGCGGCGGCGGCGGCGTTCGGCGCCTAAGGAATTTTGTACAAAATTTTCATGATGTATGTACATTGAATACATCGTTTGAAGGAACTAAATATTACTTGTATAAAAACACAATTTTACGAAATGAAAATTACATTTTTAAATTAGTTTTTTTTGCATAATTTGGGCCACTGGACAAGAGTATGATCTCCTTTATTTTTTCCAAAAATAGCATAACTTAGAAAAAACATAGGTAACATATTTTTTGACGACAGCGTTTATTACAGTTAAATTAGGGTCGAATACTGGTAATCTAAAGATTTTTTTCCGCAGTAGACAATTCTTTTCTATACTACAAAAATACTACTTTTTTTTACACCTACTACAACAACAAGAAACTTATAACACATCAAAAACTTAAGCTCCAATATTTCAGAAAGCAGTTTTAATAGAAGCGGCCTCTTTGCATCTAACTCCTCAATTATTGAAGATAAATCAAAGACAAGTTGATTTTTCTATGTATTTTTTTAGTATTTTAAACAAACACTTTTTTGCTAATATTTACATTCGTAAGTTATTTTATTCTGGGGTCCCACATACGTATACAAGTACTAGGTGGCTGTGTGAAAATTACGTTAGCATTCCTTAGTGGTGGTCAAACCCCAGGAAGGTTTTGCTCCCTCGCATCGCTATGTTTTCTACACAGGGTTAAAGTTCCCTCTTTATGGTAAACATTAGTATTATTTTTCATTACATTCGGTTCTCCTTAGAAAAATTTGGCGCTTCATATTTTAGTGGAAGTTTTAACCATCTATAAGCCATTTTTTTCAACAGTGGGTCAAAAAGTCCCATTCTGGTTCGAGTTGATAAGAGTATTGCAAAAATTTATTGAGAGCGACATAAATTACCCCAATAACTAAACTTTAAACAATTTTTTTTCTTTAAATTTAAAGAGCACATACGGATCTGTAGGGAATATAGAGATCCGTGTGTGTATGTATGTATATACCTCAGACCTTCTTCTGTTCGCCCATCAATCAGCGCCAGACACTCAACATTTTAATTCAAGTAGGAAGTAACAATATTTAAATTTAAAACTAATTCAATAATGAAATAAATAGAATTATAATAATAGAATAATTGGCATGGCGAATGCCTATCGCTGATGAGTTGAAATGACAAGATTAGTAGCCTCATGGCTCTTTGAAATCTACCTTATGAGAAGTAGCGCCGGCGTTTCCAGACGCGCCGGCGTCGCCGCCGCCGCCGAATATTTTTTACGTTGACCACGCCGCCGCCGCAAAGCCTGTCGGCGTAAGCCTCTAATGTGCGCTAAGTGTGGGGTTGCCATTTTGCGCGAAATCAGCACCTTAAACTTTTTCATCCAATAAAAATCAGTACTTTTCAGTACACTTTTATTCAAAGCAAAATTATGAATGTAAGTAAGAGAAAATACTTTTAAACGCCAGAGTACTTGTTTTTAACGAAATTTTGGTATACAACTAAAATGTACATAGTTCATAAAAAATAAACATTTTATTCAATTTAACATGTAGTATAAAATACCGTTATAATATCATTTTACACAGGGGCCAAAACATTATTTAGTAGTTATGATATTTTTGAACAGCAATAATGAGAAAATTTGTATTTTCATGGCCTTATTCATTGAAAATAAGGTTGCTTTAAAAAAGGTTTATAAATTGAAAAATATATGAAAACGTCATTTTATAAAGCTATTTACTTTATTAGTTATGAATAAGGCCATCAGTATTTAAATAGTAGGTAAAATAATACTTTAGATTTCATTTTAAAATTACTTTAAATTTAGAGTTCACCTTCAAAACATTAATTAGAAGCCGATTTCTCTCTTTGCGCCAGGAAGAATACTTTATACATGAGATCCTGTCAGTTTCTTCGTTTGAGTGCGGAATTAAAAAAAAATAAATACATATTTTTTTTAAGCTGTGGAAACGTACTACTATTTAAGAACTTCACCTACAATTTTTCCATGTCTTAAAATACTTTTTTCAACTACGCAAAAACTTTGAAAGGCTAAGAATTCGTTAAGAAAAAACTATCTAAGACATAGAGATGTGTTGTACGCAAAACTATTTTAAAATTTCAGTAAATTGGATAAAAACAAGTAAGAAAGTCTAAGTTCGGGCGGAGCCGAACATTAAATACCCGGCGCAAGTATTAAATATATGTTTCTTCACCTTTCCGAAACCCACCGCTAGATGGTATCCTACTACCTACCGGGGTGTATCAATTTTGAGTAAAGTGGCCTCCTTCAATTTCGAAATATTGAAGTTTCAAGCATTTCTGAAATTTACCGTTATATGAAAAGCGGCCGTAATTTTAGTCCGATTTCAATAATTTTCAACGCTTTGCTTTCATGTGGCAAGCACAATAACCACACCGAGTTTGGTACAAATTGGTAGAACGGTTACCGATATACATATATGTGATCATAAGTGGGTGGTGCCCCGCCCATTTTCCAAAATTGTACCATAAAAGTATTTCTTGGTAAAGAATTTTTGCAAGCATCAATTTTGAATAAATTAGCTTCAATATTTACTGATTTATCGAAGATTTTGTATTTCTCTAAATTACCGTTATATGGGATGTGGGCGTGGTTATTGTTATTGTGTAAAAGATTTTAGGCCATTTGGTATGGTGTACCAAGGCCAACAACTGTGCCAAGTTTGGAAGAAATTGGTGCAGCGGTTACCAAGATATACACATGTAACCATAAGTGGGCGTGGCTTCGCCCATTTTCCAAAAATTTATAATATTCTTATTTGTCTAAAAATTGTTGTAAATATCAATTTTGAGTGAATTATCTTCAGTAGTTACTAAAATATCGCAGTTTTCGTATTTCTGGAAATTACCGTTATATCGGAAGTGGCGTGGTTACATTCCGATTTCGCCCATTTTCAATACCAACCTACCTTGGATTAAGGGAAACCTACATACCAAAATTTTTGCTCGAGTTATCGTGTACACGGACGGACGGACAGACGGACGGACAGACAGACATGGCTTAATCGATTTCTTTTTTCATCCTGATCATTTATGTATACATTTGTCTATATCTATCTCGATTCGTTTTGGCTGTTACAAACAACCGTTATGTGAACAAAATTAATATACCCTTGTGCACAAGTGCGCTCAGGTATAATAATTGTAAGTTGTAGGCAAAAGCCATTCCATTATTCAAATTCGTTGTTATTAAACTGAAATTTATTTTTGAGATAACTAACAACACTCGACAAAAACACGTCAGCAATCTTTTTAAATAAATTATACACGGCGATATGCAAATAAAGCGATTGCCCATTTTCTTGTATAAATTTCTTGCGCATATCAAACATTTTCTGAAACATCTCAACTATAATTAAACTATAGCGTTTCCTTTTTACAAAAAATGTTGGCTTTTCGATGCCCCTCCATAGTATTTTTGCGTAGAGGGCACTGAGAAGTCAAACATTTTCGGTAGAAAAGAGAACGCCATTAGTTTCTTTTTACTTTTTACAGTACAGTTTAAGGAACCTCCAACGTTATGTAAAAACTTTTGAAAAATCCTAAATTATTTTTATTATGTAAAATAATATTACTCAGACAAAATACGCGGGGAAAAATTATCCAACACCGAGTAACCTAGTACCAGGCTCTGTTTGAAGACCACTATTCAGTATAAATCAGTCCAAACTTTGAACAATCAGGACATTAGCGTACCGATTGAACAAATGAATAAAATCAGTACGAGAGTTAAAAAATCATAAAAATCAGTACGTCTGGCAACCATAGCTAAGTGTGCTATATGTGCGATTGTAATTTCCCTGGCACTGGTATAATTTATTATATTATTAACTGAACTGCTGAACAATGGAGCAGATACCTATAAAAGCTGCAAAAAAATGATTTCAGGATACTTTCACCATATTGCTTATATAACTAGAATACTAACCAAGGTACTGTTTTTTCTTCTTCTTTGAAAGCGCGGAAACCGCCAAAGCGTTTTTGACCAAAACACTACGCCAGTCGTTGCTCTGCTGTGCCAAGTGTCGCCAATTGCAAATGCTAAGTAAAGCCAAGTCCTTCTCCACTTTGGCTTTCAAACGTAGAGGAGTTCTTCTTCTTCCTCTGTTATCAGCATCAGGACCCGCGATGAATACTTTCAGAGCTGGAGCGTTTTTGTGCATTCGAACGACATGGCCAAGCCAGAGGAGCTGCTGAATTTTAATTAGCTGCACTATGTCCATTCCGTTGTAAAGCTCATACAGCTCACCGTTCCATCACCGATGCATCGTCTGCGGTACTCGCCGTCGCCAATGCGTACTGACCCGTAAATTTGCCGCAAAATCTTTCTCTCGAATACTTCAACAGCCGCCTCATGGGATGTAGTCATTGTCCATGTTTCTGCGCTATATATGTACCAACATGGGCATGATGAGTGACTTATAGAGCGTGGTTCTAATACGCAAAGAGAGGACTTTACTTCTCAATTTCCTACTCAGCCAAAAGTAGCACTTGTTGGCAAAAGTGATTCTGCGTTGAATTTCGATGCTGACATTATTGTCGGTGTTAATGCTGGTTCCCAAGAAACGAAATTCTCAACTTTCTAGAAGTTATAACTGTCAACAGTGACGTGGGTGCCAAGGCGCGAATGCGCTGATTGTTTATTTGATGATAAGAGATACTTCATCTTGTCCTCATTGACCACCACACCCAATCGCTTTGCTTCCTTGTCTAACTTAGAAGAGGCAGAACATACCTCGCGGTTTTTGTTACCGATGATGTCGATGTCATCGGTATATGTCCCTGAGCGGGTCAGTTCTGCTGCTCTTATTATCTTTTCCAATATCAGATTAAATAAATCACACGAATTCCTCCCTGCAACCCCGTTTGGTAGCAAACGGCTCGGAGAGGTCCTTCCCGATTTTGACAAAGCTGGTGTATTGCTCAGCGTAATTTTAAACATATGCGTCAATTTCGCTGAGATACCAAATTCAGATAACGCGGAATATATTTGCCTTTTAGTGCTGTCGAAAGTGGCTTTTAACTCGATAAATAGATTGTGTGTGTTGATTAGAGTTGTCCAATATAAGTAAAGTCGGAATTTTAATGCTCTCATCCCCTAGGATTGTTCTATATCGAAAAAATATACCTAATTTTTTTAATTGAAATAAAAAATATTTAAAAAATAAAATGAAATATTTATTTCAAAGCGCTCAAAGTTTTCCATGTATATGACAAAAAAAAGCTTTTCGTGGAGATGATATGAAATTCTTGAAAATCAATATTTTTCGATCGGAAGACTCTGGTTCTCTTCAGTAGACTTTCACTAACAGTACCCAATTATTTATTTATCCATTTTTTTAATACTAAAGATTTTTTATTCATCCCCCTATTGCATTTTCCGGCATTTTTTAAAGGTTTTGGCGGACCCATAAAATATAGTTACTATGAAACAATGGTTAGAAAAATAATTGGGTATTATGAAGGAATCACAATCAAGTAGTAGCATTTGAGCAAAAACAACATTTGCGTGTATTTTGTTGTTGCTTCTGAATCGCAAGTGTCAAAAGCTGTTATGAGTTTTTTCTTCTAAATCAAATGTGAAATACAAAAAATTGAAATTGGAAAAAAATTAAAATTGTTGCAGCTTTCCTTCTTAAACAATGCCGGCGAACGGCGAACTCACCACAGCGAAATTCCCGCTGTCAAAATTAGAACATCCGCCGGCAAGGCGAATTTATACAAGGTGGTGTTGATGGCGAGTTTAGATTTTCGCGGCGGTACTTATTAATGTCAAAATGATGTGTTTGTTGTAAACAAGGCGAATTCATATTACAACAAACACATCATTTTGACATTAATAAGTACCGCGGCGAAAATCTAAATTCGCCATCAACACCACCTTGTATAAATTCGCCTTGTCCGCTGGCATATGAAATTGAACACAGCCAAAGCGAAATGCGAAGTTTGCTCGGCGGCGTTTCAAGGCGATGGATTTATTTCTGTAGCTCTGCTGGGCGAAGGCGGCAGTACATACCAAAGGTGGCCGTATGTTTTTTTTTTGTTTTCGAAGATTTAGAAGAAAACAACATATAACAAGAATTATGTTTTTCGGTTGAAAAATACAGTGATCGATTTGTTAAATCTGGCTTAAAATAAAATAATTTATAATAATTCCCCCTTGCCTTATTTGTTATCATTTCATCATTTCTAAATATGGTTTTGTTTTACAAAATATGGTCACCTAAATTATAAGTGCGACGAAATGATATCAGCTGTTTTCGCTACCGCTCTAATTCTGTTAAAGTAGGCGAAATAGCAGGGCGAACGGTGAACGACGGCATCGCCCAATTCGGCGAACTTCGCCGTTCACCGGGTATTGTGTTTCAAGAATTAGTAAATTTGTTCGCTTCTCGAAGCATTGATCCATCCTTTGCAAGGCCCAGGGCCGGATCGTGAACCCGATTTTGGGGGAGGAGAATTGACAATCAAAAATTTTGTACGCCCAAGTATGATAGAAATTTTATTTTATTTTATTATATATTGTTTATAAATGAATAATATTTTTATAAATCATATGTTTTCAGTCATATGTTTGGTCAAAAATATTGTTCTTCGAAAAAAACATGCAAAATCCAACGGATATATTAAAAACAAATCATTTTTTGTACCTTTTATTATACTAATATTATAGATTTTGAGACGAGAAACACGATTCCACTGTTTAAAAAACGGGAAAAAAATGTCAATCCCTCAATTTGAAAAATGCATTATATATTGCATTTTTTATGATTTGCATGCAGTTGTGCATCCTTCACACAATTTTAGTGCTATTCAAGACCTTTAATTTAAGCCAAAGTAGAAGTCTGAGAACTAAATTGTTACGATTCTGAAATTTCATTCGACATTTTACGCATATTTTTTTCTAATTTCGGAGTAAAAACTAGCACAGCAGTTTCGAAGTTTGGTTTAAAATTGTTATAACTTGGCTCCTAGACGGCCCAAAGGCTCTACCTTGGCTCAAATTAATGGTATTGAAATGTACTTATTGATCGAGGGATATAAAATTGAGTGAAGGATGCACAGCTACATGCAAATCATAAAAATGCAATATATATTGCATTTTTCAAATTGAGAATTTGACATTTTTTTCGAATTTTGAACAGTAGTAGAACTAGTATAATAAGAAATATAGATTAAGAATTATATACAATATAAGAAATATATAAATTTTTTGTTCTGGAATAAATCCCGTGGCTTTTGCATGTTTTTTTGAAGAACACTACTTTTGACCAATTTCTTTAAGGTCACGGCGTAATTGTGGCTCAATGGCAATATTTTTTCGTGAAAGGGATTTACTTTAGCTTTCAAGACCGTTTTGTTTCGTATCAAAATGCTGCTTCTGTCGAAAGCGCTGCCATTAATTCGCAGCAAAGCAAAATAGAAAGCACGCCCCTGTTACTCACTTTCGCTACAGTTACAACGAGTTGCCCTTCTTGTTGTCTACGTTCTTTGATGTGGGTAATTGAGGGATTTTTTCCCGATTTTCGTGGGTAATTTAGGAAAATGTCTGGAATCACTGCATCTCACTCACACCTTTGTGCAATTATTACTGTCTTTAGTTTTCTGACGAAATTTCTCAAAATTGCCCGGAGGCTGGATTTGTAGCTGAGTACCTATTTCTTTGCAGTAGCGATACAAAGTTTTTGGTCATACCAACTAATTTCTACGAACCCTGAGCAAAGAGATTGGGAGAGTAATTTCACTTCTTTGTTTAAGCAAGACTGAGAGTCGGGAACGAAAACTTTCAGCTTCAAATTTCGGCGTGTGGCTTTAGTCGTAATGTCTGACGTCCTCTCTTGATTGCACAAAGCGGCTTTATTATTTTGTTTCGATTTGCGTAGGATTTTTCAGATAACGTTTCACAACAAAATATGTTGTTAGCAAAATTGTACAAAATTAGAGATAAATTTCTGCAACTGAGCTAATTATGTTTCTAACGGAACTTTTTAGGGTCATTTCAATTTTTTGGTCAAAGTCACTTGTCTTTTTTGTACAATTAAACAACTGGATTGACGGTTCAATGTACTACAGATGTCAGTTTGTAAAAAACATCGATGCATCGCCGCTGCTACGTCTTAGCTTTTCAAGAGCCCTCAATCTTTTCATCGTATCGGCGATTGCATCGCATGCTAATCTCCATTTTTCACTGCCTTCCAGCATGTTACAAACGAATGATTCGGGTGAGTAATTTCCTCCAAATGCTCAGCGAGTCTTCCGTATTGCATACTCAAAACGCAAAAATTCGAAGAACACATTGTTTACGTCCCCTATGCAGTTGCATATAGGATCAGATTCGTGTTTAAACTGGTATAGGTACGCTTTAAAGCACCCATGCCCAGCTTAAACTGAGTGCGTACTGTCATGCAAGCGTTTTAAATCCGGGATACAGCGGTACGTCCAACGGCCGTTTGGTGAGTTGTCCCATCTTTGCTGCCATTCCTGCTTACTGGCATCTCTTGCCGCGTAGGGTTCAATTTCGCTTCCAAAACGTTGTGCTGACTCTTCCGCCAGTATATTGGGTAGATACCAGCTACAACCAATGCTGCCTCGTCGGATACTGTTTTTTCACGCGCAGCATACTCGAAGTGGACACTAGCTGTACGTTGACCTCACACCGTAGAAGTACGAAGAGTATTGCGGTGCGTTGTGCCAAACAGACTCCCACTTGCGAGCAGTTGCCGCCGACGCTGCCTTGGCCCGTGCGTGTTTAGCATTATTCGCGATAAAGCTGACACTGTCGTAGAGGCTTTTTATTGGCATATTCCAGGTGGGTTTTGAATGACAGCCTCTTATCTCACATAATTCCAAGGTACTTAACGTGTGGAAGAGTAGTGACGCGGTGTTCGTCAACTTGTATGGTTACCTCTTCTAACTTGTCCCTGCTGGAAATGAGTACCGCTAGATTCAGAAGGGGATCCCATTAAATGCGGACCTTCAGATTGAACATACGAATGTATGTATCTATGCATGTACATATGTATGCACGTCAAGGAGACCCACAAAAGTTACCCCTCTTTTTTTTATCACCCAAGGTCTCGCACGGAATGGTTTAGTTGAATATATAGTTGGATAACTGCGTATCCAAAAGACTTAACTTAAGAACTCTCTATCGTCAATTTCATTCGTATCAAACGCTAAATATTAGAACCAAAATTGCAACGCCATAGTTTCGTGACGGTGTGACTCCAAGCACTCAAATTGCGTGCGTGCTATTTGTGTCAATTTTAATAAACGAAATACTTATTTAAGCATGTACGTACATATGTCTACTATATTCACGTGTAAGAATATGGCTGTTCGGTGAGGTTGAGTGTGTGCAATAAAATGTGCAGGAAAACGCGGTAATAATGGACAAACGAAATTCCATAAAACCATGTTAGTTGTTGATTTCGTTGTTGTTATCGCCAACACAAACGTCGCCAAAGCACTTTCAGCTTTTGTTGTTGTAGTTGTTATTGCTTTAGCTAATTTAGCAGCTGCTTGCTTGAGTTTCCCCACATTTGCGCCACTGTGAGATATTTCTCCATACCAGAACTAGAGAATACATATGTATGTACAATTCTTGTTGGTGTAGCTGGCGTTTTTGCCGTTTAATGATGAACGAAAAAATCATTGTGATCCCCCGTCATGTTGCAATTGTCCGACGCTATTTATTTACTTGCAACCGTACGCACACTAATATAAACGCGCATTTATGTATGTATGTATGTGTATCTGTATATATAACAAAAATTATAATGATAATGCCAACTACACTGAAAAATAAGAACAGTGGCAACCAACAACAACGAGCACAAACAACAATTGCTGAACACATTGGCACTTAAGAAGTCACTTCCGTTAGCAATTTACAAACGACTATACAACAAAAGCGTCAACGGCAACGTCAACAATTTAAGTAAAGCGAACGTACGAATCATCTGCCCATCAGTTCGGCCGCATTTGATGCATGGATGTGGCTTATGGGCACCAAATATTTAGTGGTCGTTGAAATGACGGTGGTTGCAGTAACTATGGCGGTGGTGATGTGACTGTTTCTTCCACATCAAAATATGTTCAATTGCCTTGATTAAACGAGGAGAACTAGCACTTTGTTCATTAATATTCGTTAGAGTCTGGAACATTTGCTGGGTCTCATTTTGAAACAAGGCTAAAAGAAATCCCGTCTCCATATAAAAGCGTTCGTTTTGACTTGTAAAAGGATTTGCAAAAATTTGAATTCCAAACTCCTACATACATACATATGTATCTACATATTTAACCGTTTTTAGGACTTCGACTAGACATCGGACAATAACTACGCTAACCTCCCACACAACGGTATTAAAGAAAAATCTTCCATTAGCAGGCTTCTTGAAAATTTTTGAGATTTGGCTTCGGTGAGAAAGTGATTGCTGAAAGTGAGACCTTAGACCCAAGGGGTCCCAAACTTTTTTTTCTCGTGGACCCCTTTCAAAACTTTACTGCTTTCGGTGGCCCCCCCTACTGTTATAATTCTAACATATTTCCAGAGCTCGTTAAAAAATGTGAAGAATAAATCTAACGACGTAAATTTCATCGCGAGTGAGTTCCAAAACTAAATTCGGAGTGGCAAAAATAACAATAAAATATTTTCGTTTGCAAGTTTAAAAAAAAGAGCTCGTAAAGTTATCAAAGTACTCTCTGCATCAAAAAGAAAATTTTGAAAAAAATGTCGCTTACGTTATTTTGGCGGTTAGCGCTCGATATTTTTAAGAGCACTCCGTGCGCCAGCGGTATTTACATTATCTTCACCATAAACTCCTCGCACGTTCGGCTCACTTATGAATTTGCGTATTTGCAAAATAGTTTATTTGTGTTGACGGCATCATTTTTATTTTTATCGCTCCAAGGGATGCGAAATCTCAAAACTTAAAACAACAAAACCGCAAAGCTTTTTACGCCAAACTTTAAATTTAGCACCTAACATTAGGGAAAAAACCGAATCTATAAAAATCGATGAAAACAACCAAGCAAACACAAAGCACAAAAAGAAAGGCTACCTCCTCTTCAAGGCAGGATGACCAAATGGAATTGTCATTTACGCTTATCACAGTCAGGTGTTTGTGCCACCTGAAGTGTCCAGTCAGCAGTTATAGAAGTTGACTGCTGTCTTGATTGAAGGCAAAATAGGTTTTGCCCACCTGCAGCCCCTCGATGCCTTCCAGTCATTGATGAGCGAAGTATTCACCCAGTTTCTGATGATGGCTTCGATGGCCGAAGTGTGGAGCCAACTGTGGCAAAATAGTCAGATGTCTCATTGTTAGGCACTTCCGATTAACCTCCACCCAGAGTAAAGAATGCTTGTGATGTTTACCAACATAATTTAGTCGGGATTTGCATTGCCGAAGTAATTTGGAAGTACTTAGATAGAAGGCTGGCCAATGCCTTAAGTGCAGCTTGGCTGTCACTGCAGATAAATAAACTGCTCCACTTATTTTCCACCACGTAGTCCATGGGTTTGAGGATTTCAAATACCTCAGCCTGTAAGACCAAAGCATATTCCCTAAGAGAAAAGGGAAGTTTATCGCCATTAACTTCGAAAAAGACGCCAGATTCTGACCCAGACTCAGATTTGGAGCTATCAGTGAAGTTTCCGCAATGTGTGAGTCCGAGCTCAGTGTTGCAATTAAACCAGCATTCAGCCTCAGGGAACTCAAAATTATAGAATCTCTTCAACAAAGGTAGTAATAGCCTACTATCCTGAATCATTGAAAAGACACAAGTGCTCAAACCTCTGCCGCCAGCAATTTACGCCTAGCCCCACTCAGTGTTATACCAACATCCGTTTCTTTTTAAGCCTGCGGGTGGCCTTTAAGGCTTTCCCATCTATGAAGGCACACAGTGACGGTAAGCGCAGCTGCGCGTCAAGAGCACTATACGCCATTCAAAAAATTTAAATTAAATATAGAGGCTATCAGGCAACCATTTCGTTTATTTACTATCGAAAGCAAATATATTTTCGTGAAGCCCCGCCAACTTAGACCCCCGTCGAGTATCCCATGGACTCCTGGGGGTCCACCTGGACCATTTTGGGAAGCACTGGTATAGGCTATTAATGATCAGCATGAAAGGAGCACTTAGGACTACACCAACGGCAACACTCTATACATTGGCCGCATTCCAAAACGTCAAAATACAAAGCATCAGTATCTTTTATTTCTAAACCTCAGTAGATTGTAATTCCAAATGTGCGCAACCAAGGTTAGATGCTAGTTTTCAACTAGGTTGCGCAAATTAGATCTTTTCTCCAAGTGCTGTTTAGAAATAAAAGACACTGATACTTTATTTTTTGACGTTTTGGGATTCACCCAATGGGTTACATTGTTGTTACATCTCTTGTCGGTAGACCTATCGGCCAAGAATATACCGTCAAAATCTGCCGATAGGCTTTTTTATACGGGTCAGTTTGTGAGTGCAGAATAACGCGATCTCCCGCGACCACAACTTTTTCAACAAAAAAACTAAAAAAAAATATTCTTATATATATATTTTTTTTTTTGAGACAGCTTTTACAATTAATTTTTGGATAGATTTACTTGTGTCAAACATTTAAATTTAATGACTTAGATTTTTTGAGATATCGTCAGAAACGCTCTCTATCTCGCAAAAAATAATTAAGTGCTTTAACCAGGGACAAAACATAACACTTGTCAACTGATGAAAACTATCATGGAAAAATTCACTATCAAGGAAATGTTCTACAACTAAGTGATACGTACCAATCGATTTCTTTTTTCACCGAGACTCAAATTTGAATAGACATTTTTATTTGCAATTTGTATGCAAAATTTAAAAAAAAAATAACAACTATTTTTGATTTTTATGTTATAAATCCAAGAATAACAAGTATTTTTTATTTTTATATTCGGCTCTATCGCGAATTTCACATGAACAAGTATTTCCAAAAATTATAAAGCAAAAAAAAACAATTTTCCCAATTTCCTTTTGTTTTGCAGATTAAATTATGGGAACAGTTTATTCACACGGAATTAGCGATAGGGCTGATTATATGTCTTAGAAAACAGTTATTGAAGACTTTTATTTGTAAAAGTCATCAATAAAAATCAGTCAGTGACTTTTACTTTGTAAATAATTCCATAGTCACTAACATTTTTCGCAGTTAAGAAGGTGTTGGGAAACAAAATTTTACTACGACTTATACCAAAGATCGTGTCTCTACCTCCGGGTACTGTGCGAATGCACTCCACTTCCTATGGTTCGGGCTGCTTGTGAGCGATGACCAAGAACTGCCGACCCCCTAATCCAGGGTGTTAAGCGACACCGTGCCCATTGGAAGGTTTGCAGCCAGGCGGTTTACCAGACCGCCTTTCTGACACCGGGCCGCCTCAGGGAGTAACGGTGGCCTTGCTGCGGCATGGGGCGCTGCCGTAGTGGACCGTTTGAATTCCCCTATTACCACCTAGACCACCGCGCTCGCTTCGTCTGGTAGGTGGTCGTACGAACAAGATGAACAAAAACAAAACCAAAACCAAAAACAAAATTCAAAACAAAACCCTAATATCAAAAATTCGAGGGGTGGATTCGAAGCCGATCCCTCTCTTCTGCTCCTCTTTAAACGAGGCTGGGTGGGGCAGCTGCTGCGGCAGGGTGCAGCAAGGGGTCGGGGCCGACCTCTTCGTCTGCACTCGTCTCTGGTGGTGCCGGTGGGAACCCACCGCACCTAGTCTCGGGGTTAGGGGCGCGGGCGAATTCGCCTGCATCTAGGACGGAGGCAGGGTCGCAGACGAAATCGTCTGCAGCTATGGACGTGAGGGCACTGGACAGTGTGGCCGGCACCAGCCAAGGACTTGCGGCAAAATCTGGGAGGAATCCCTCCGTTAGGCCTAAACGGTATGCTGGGCCGGCCAGGAAAGCACGTGATGACCGTCGCATGGCCACCAAGATCCTGGCGCGTTACGGCGAGGTGGGTGCTGCGCAGCTATCTGAGCAGCACGCGCGATCGTTTGAGTGGGCCAGGGGGGTGCTAAGCTGCGGCCAGGAGGGCTGTGGTGAGGGTGTTTCTGGGGGTGCGAGCGCATCCCGTATTGACCCTGTCAAGCGGCAGAGATCGCAGGAGGGAGAAACCCCCCTCTCTGAGAAGCCCAGAGCGGGAGGGACGCCTAAGCTCTTTAGCGAGATCGCTAAAGAGGCGGGCTCTATCATTCTGGGTGTTTTGGATCGGGGTAAGAATGACGGGGCCATCGCCAGGGAGGATGGGAGGAAGGTGTCTTCGGCCTTATCAGGGGTGTTTATGAGGGTAGTCAGGGAAAACTCGGGGCCACCGCCGCGGTGCGAAAGTGCTGGTTGGCATCAGGGGATGATCAAGAAGGTGGTGTGTGCCGATGAGCGGTCGGCCGCGCTTTACAAGGCGGCAGGAACCTTGGTCGGGGAGGTTTGAGTGGGAGCCAAACTCTAGGCTGTGGAGAAGGGGGACCTTCCCTTGCGTCCGCGTGCTCGGGTCTTTCTTCCCTCGGCACCTTCCTCGCTGAGAGAGGTGGAAGATATCTTCCGCTACTTCAACCCGGACCTTACATCGCACAACTGGAAGGCAATCCGGTTTGAGAGTTCCGACGGTGATTTACGGCAAGCGCTGATGTTGCTGAACTCGGAGTCTCTTAAGCCTCTCGCCGAAAGACAGGGAGTCATCTACTATGGCTTCGAGAAGGTAGTCATGAAGGTCTACCAGACCGACTCCAGAGGGGATGACGAGCCTGTTTCGGTTGCGCTGGTGGGCGAAAATATGGATGTGGAAGATGCCCCCATAGGTATGGAGATCGAGTCCGTCATGTCGGACAGTGACAGCACTGCTGGCCCTCCTTCGAGTGCGGGATCGGTTATCACTGTTGGCCCGCTGTTCGATAGGGCGGAGGAGAAATTGCTCCTTGCGTCCGATGGGGATGGCGCCTGCGGAGGGGCGCTGGAGAGGATTTCAGAGGATGAATATTCTTCAGATCAATCTTCAGCACTCTAAGGCGGCGTCAGCCAACCTTTTAATCCACCTTGAGCAAGGTGGAGTTGATGTAGTCCTGATCCAGGAGCCGTGGCTGAGCAGCTGCAATAAGGTTTCTGGTATCGGGACTACAAACTGGTGGTGCAGCGGGATGCAGGTAAACCTCGATACTGCATGCTCATCAGGAAGGAACTTAATGCTTTTATTTTGCATCTTTTCAGCGATGGAGACATTGTCACTGTGAGCCTTGAGGGAGCAACCGGAGAACTCTGGTTAATCTCCGTTTATATGGCACACGAGGACGGGGTGGCAGAAGCTAGACGCAGGAGGATCCGCGTTGTTATTGGGTCGACGCGAATTCCCACCATACGATTTGGGGGAGCTCAGATATCAAGAGTAGAGGTGAGTCACTCTTTAATTTTATACTTAATGAAAATTTATGTATATGTAACAGGGACCCCACTTTTGTAACGGCTAGTAAAGAAGAGGTTTTAGATATCACGTTGGGCTCTTCTAATATAATGTCCCGTATATCAGGCTAGAGAGTCCTTAGTGAGCACTCCTTTTCCGATCATCGGTACATACAATTGGCTTTGGACGAAGCGCGTCCTAAGTACAAACCCTACAGGAATCTGAGGAGAACCAACTGGGACTTATACTGCAGAAGTCTGCAGGACTTGCTTCCGGTTGCGCCCGTGGGGGGCGGGACTTGGAGTGAAGGCGAAATTGACAAATTGATTGGAGTGTTCACCACTTCGTGTAAAAGGGCCATTGATATGTCTTTTCCCCTGAGTTACCACAAAGGTAAGAGCAAACCGCTCTCGTGGTCGGAGGAGCTCTCTGATCTTAGGGCCTCGAGCAGAGGCCTTTTCAATAGGGCCAGGAAGAGTAAATCAGCCTCCGACTGGGCACTGTATAAGATTGGGCTGGGATATATAAGTCCGAGATCAGAAAAGCGAAGCGGACTTCGTGGAGACTGTTCTGCGAAGGCCTGGAGGGTAGTCAGGAGTGTTCAAGGTTTCGGCGAGTGCTTTCTGAGAATCCCGCTCCACTGGGATACATCAGGGATAAGGGCGGCGGCTGGCCAATGAGCAGCGAGGAGTCTCTTCGGATGCTCCTTGATGCTCATTTCCCCTGCAACCCGGACCCGGGAGGGATCCGGTTAGAGGAGTCGATCTCCGAGACGAATGTCTCGGAAATCCTAACCATAGATCGCCTTCTTTGTACCATTGGCTCCTTCAAGCCCTTCAAGGTCCCAGGCCCCGACGGCATAATACCGGCCCAACTGCAGAAATCTGCAGAAGTGTCGTGCCGCTGGTTGATGCCCATTTTCGAGGGTTGTCTGGCTAAGGGTCATGTTCCGGGGCCTTGGAGGGTGGTCAGAGTCGTATTCATTCCCAAGGCGGGTAAAGCCTCTCATGTATCACCCAGGGATTTCAGGCCGATAAGTCTCTCCTCGTTTCTTCTGAAGACGCTGGAGAGGCTGATCGATCTGCATTTAAGAAGCGGGATCTTCAGGGAGCGCCTTTCCTTGGATCAGCATGCTTACTGCAAGGGCAGGTCTGTCGAAATGGCCTTACACACAGTCGTTGAAAATATCGAGAAATCCTTCTCGCAGAAGGAATTTGCGGACGGTGCCTTCCTTGATATCGAGGGGGCTTTTAATAATGTTTTGCCTAAGGCTGTAGTTAACTCCCTAAATAAGCTAGGGGTCGGAGCGGACCTTGCCAGGTTTATTTACCGCTTGCTTTGCAATAGAACTGTCGCGGCAGAGTGGGGCAACGCTTCAATCCGGAGGTGTGTGAGTAGAGGTACTCCGCAAGGGGGAGTTCTCTCGCCATTACTTTGGGTCGTTGTAATCAATGACCTGCTGGTGGCTCCGGAAAAAAGTGGCTGTCGGGTGGTTGCCTATGTCGATGATGTAGTATTGATAACAAAAGGAAAGTTCCCGGAAGCACTATTTGAGCTTATGCAGGGTTACTTGAGCTTGCTTGAGAACTGGGCTTCTAGCTGAGGGCTGGGTGTAAATCCCAGTAAACGGAGCTTGTTCTCTTTACTAGGAGGTATAAGATACCGAATTGCCGTCCTCCCTCAATGGGTGGTCTTCCTCTGAGGCTCTCTGACAGGGTGAAGTACTTGGGCTTCACAGTAAGCTTTCCTGGAAGCCTAACGTATACGAAAGAGTTAAGACGGCTACAGTAGCACTGTATTGTTGCAGAGGGGCCATTGGCAAGCGCTGGGGCCTCTCGCCGAAGGTAGTGCATTGGCTTTATGAAACTATAATCAAGCCAATCTTATTACATGTGGTACTCGTCTGGTGGAACTCACTTGACAAGGCCTACATCGTCAAGCAGCTGGAGAAGGTGCAAAGAGCTGCCTTAATTGGAATCAGTGGGGCACTTCGAACCACACCTACTCTTGCGCTTAATGCCATGTTAAATGTTGTGCCTATAGACATAGCTGGCAGGGTTTCCGCTGCGCGTGCCGCAGTAAGGCTAAGAGGGGTGGGCTTCAAGTTCACCTCGAGCTATGGGCACTCCGGAATTCTAAGAGACTTCGGGTTCCTACCGACTCGGACAGACCACTGCACGCCGGTTCTGGGTCCGAATGGATCTTTTACCACCCACATTCCGGCGAGGGGAGACTGGGAGGGGTGCAGTATCTGGAACCGAGGACCTGTAAACTTATTTACAGATGGGTCGAAGCTGGATGGGAAGGTGGGCGGAGGTGTCTTCTGCGAAGAGCTCTCCATCAACCTGAAATTTAGGCTACCGGATCACTGTAGTCAGAGTTTGGCATTATTCGAATAAACTTTTATTTAGATAATTATTCGAATAAAATTTTATCCGTAATATAATTATTCGCAGATAACTTATTCACGAATTGCTTGCGAATAATTTATTCGTTATTTTATTCGTTATTTTAAATAATGAATAAAAACTCATTTTTAAAACATTGAGCCACCTTTTACTTTTATTTCTATTGTCAAGGATTGTGAGTTAGCTGAATTCTGTTTACTATTTTATCAAGAATACCAGCCCATTCCCTTTGGTTTCGCGGCACCTGATAAGATTTTTCGCGTTGGCCAATGCAAGAATAGAGTTGAAAACCAAATATGGGTAAGGTAAAAATTCTTAATTTAGGTTGAACAACTAAAGAGCAGAACCCTTCTCACACATGTTTCTGCCAAAAAAAATGTGCTCTGATGCTATATGCAAGAAAACATTCCTTTCAATGTCGTGAGCTTTACCGGTGGTCTTATTTCCACTTGTGAGATCTTTTCTAAGCGTGCGTAATCTTCTTCTATGATCTTGCAACTACAACATTGGTCCGATGCGTCAACCTCTAGTCTTATGTCATGTAGGCCAACAAAAGTCCATATAAGGAAGCTGAAGAGCACAGATGTGCGTTTTCTATTATAGGAGAGCCAAACATTCTCGATGTAAAATTTGGTCATTGATATACCAACAGTGGTCTTTCTTGGAAGGATGTGGTCGAAACTTTCCTTGCTGATTCGCCACTTTTAAAATATCCAAGAGCTGGTGTCCTTGAGTCTTACTGCTGCAGCAATGGCCGCCCGAGCAATTTCATCAAGCGGAGGTAGATGCAAGGTCGCATTTAGGGTGTATGACGACGTGAGACATCGTTAATTCGTATAATTTAAACATAAAAAACAAAGTAGTCCAGACATATGGGGTTTCTAATGATTTCGACTGCAGCACCATTATGAACCTGATTGTACAATAAATAGGGATTTTCTAAATAACTCAACTGCAGCGCCACCTAGCGGGTGCATTTTTCGCATAAGTATTTTTTATCATGCAGGAAGAACACATTTTGAATTTGAACGAAATCAGTTTATAAATACGGCTTTTATAAATAACTCGGCTCCATCGCCACCAAGGAGTTTTCTGGTAGCCTTTAATAGGACTTTATGCGCATGGAATAACCTCCGAAAATTTTACTTAAATCTATCTAGGGGTTTGAGTTAAATCGCAACAACGAGAACGGTTATCATTTTATACATAAATATATGTACATATCTATATACATAAATTACTTGTTTTATTATTATTTTATTCGTTATTCGAATAATTAATGAAGATAATAATTATTCGAATAACGAATAAAATAATTTATCCGTCATTCGAATAATTTTTTTTTGAATAAACAAAATTATTTATTATTTACGAATAACAAGAAAAACAATTTATTCATTTGTTATTCGTCATTCGAATAAATTTTGCCCAACTCTGACTGTAGTGTTTTCCAGGCTGAGGTGGCCGCATTAAAAGAGGCTTCGGATTGGTTGCTCTCTAGTGTAACATCTGTTAAAGAGGTAAATATCTATTCTGACAGCTAGGCTGCCATCAGGGCTCTTGGCTTCCTGACGGTGCGTTCGAAAACGATGAGGGAGTGTTTGACTTCCCTATCGACCGCATCTAACTATTTTGCTATTAAGCTTATTTGGGTTCCAGGTCACAGCGAAATCGCTGGCAACTGCATGGCTGATGAGCTAGCAAGACAGGGAACCCTCGAAGAATTATTTTCGGATAGGGAGGGTCTGGGGGCTCCTCTGACCTCGTGTGGTCTGCTTCTGGACAGATGGGCGTTTAGTGAGCTCAGCGAGCGCTGGGCGAACACCTTTGAGTGCAAGGTGACAAAGTCTTTCTGGCCACGGGTGGACCGGGGGCGGTCTAGGGAGCTCTGAGACTAAGCAAGCTGCATCCCTCACTATTGGTGGGAGTGCTTACTGGTCACTGTGTGATTGGTAACCATGCGGTAAGGCTGAGTGTCGCGGATAACCCTTACTACACCAGCTGCATGGAGGACGATGAGGTGGAATCATCTCAACATCTGCTGCACTGGTGCCCTGCCTTTGCGAGCCTAAGGTTTAAGCACCTTGGGTCGCACTTTTTTCACACTCCCGATGAGCTCTCGGGTGTGGACATCAGTCGACTGAAGAGCTTCGTTGTGAGAACGGAGCGTTTCTCCGGCAAAAAGCCATAGGTGTCGTCTTTCTTTCTCCCATAGCTTCCTCCTCTTTCCCCTACCCTCCCTGCGTCCCTCTTTCCCTCCACAACGGACAGCTTAGTCGAGTCCAAGTGTGCCTCCACATGCGGAGGTAGCCCGCTTACCTAACCTAACCTAACCTATACCAAAGACTTTTATAGGTACAATTTAAACAAGTAAGAGAGTCTAGGTTCGGGTGGAGCCGAACATTAAATACCCGGCGCAAGTATTAAATATATGTTTTTTCAACTTTCCGAAAGCTACCGCTAGATGGTAAGCCGGGGTGTATCAATTTTGAGTAAAATAGCGTCCTTAAATTTCGAAATATTGAAGTTTCAAGCATTTCTGAAATTTACCGTTATATGAAAAGCGGCCGTAATTTTAGTCCGATTTCAATCATTTTAAACGTTTTGCTTTTATGTGGCAAGCACAATAAAAATACCGAGTTTGGTACAAATTGGTAGAACGGTTACCGATATACATATATGTATGTGATCATAAGTGGGCGGTGCCACGCCCATTTTCCAAAATTTTACCATAAACGTATTTCTTGGTAAAGAATTGTTGCAACCATCAATTTTGAATAAATTAGCTTTAATATTTACTGATTTATCGAAGATTTTGTATTTCTCTAAATTACCGTTATATGGGATGTCGGCGTGGTTATTGTCCGATTTGTTAAGTTTTCGGCCATTTAGTATGCTGTACCAAGGCCAACAACTGTGCCAAGTTTGGAAGAAATTGGTGCAGTGGTTACCAAGATATAACCATGTAACCATAAGTGGGCGTTGCTACGCCCATTTTCCAAAAATTTATAATATTCTTATCTTTCGTCTAAAAATTGTTGTAAATATCAATTTTGAGTGAATAATCTTCAGTAGTTACTAAAATATCGCAGTTTTCGTATTTCCGATAATTACCGTTATGTGGGATGTGGGCCTGGTTATTGTCCGATTTTTTAAATTTTCGGCCATTTAGTTCGCTGTACTAAGGCCAATAACTGTGCTAAGTTTGGAAGAAATTGGTGCAGCGGTTACCAAGATATGCACATGTAACCATAAGTGGGCGTGGCTACGCCCATTTTCCAAAAATTTATAATATTCTTATTTTTCGTCTAAATATTATTGCAGATATCAGTTTTGAGTGAATTATCTTCAGTAGTTACTAAAATATCGCAGTTTTCGTATATCTGGAAATTACCGTTATATGGGAAGTGGGCGTGGTTATAGTCCGATTTCGCCAATTTTCAGTACCAACCTACCTTGGATTAACGGAAACCTGCATACTAAATTTCGTTGAGATATCTCAATTTTTGCTCCAGTTATCGTGTACATGGACGGGCGGACAGACGGGCAGACGGACAGACAGACATCGCTTAATCGATTTCTTTTTTCATCCTGATCATTTATGTATACATTTGTCTATATCTATCTCGATTCGTTTTGGCTGTTACAAACAACCGTTATGTGAACAAAATTAATATACCCTTGTGCACAAGTGCGCTCGGGTATAAAAATAAAGGTCAGTGACTGATTTTTATTTATGACTTTTATAAATAAAAGTTTTCGATAACTGTGATAGTAACTGTGATAGTAACTACTCACGCACCAGTCCAAAAGCAATGAAATGTGGTACTTTCACTAAACTATTTTATTTCAAATTTTAAACGCAGGGATGGTAATCATTATGAGAAAAATAATTTAAATCAGCATTTAATCATTATTTTATGAATTATTATTGAGTTTTATTTTTTCGCTCAAACGGAACTAATTATTATTTGATTTTTATTTTTGGGATTACAAATAATGATTATTTTATGATTTTTATTTTTTCGCGCAGAGATTATCATTAATTTTGAGTTTTATTTTTCCACTTAAAAATAATGATAATTTATAAAATTGAAAAGGCCATACATACGCAACCTACTGAAATTTTGACCTTAAAAGTTTGGGTCTTATTCCTCTTATAAGGGTGCGGCTACCTCTCAAAAGGATACGTCGGTAATCACGCTGGTATAGTTTTGAGTTGCTTAGTAATTATTATACTTAGTGATTCCATAAACAAAAGCCAAGATCCTGAAGGACAATTGAGAAAGGCAATGCAGTTGCAGAAAAAGAGGCATTTAAATAAAAAAGTGTCAAAATAATTATCACTTTCTCACTAAATTTATTTAAAAATGCAAGCCACCAGAGCTACCTTTTTTAAGAAAAGACAAATTAATTTTTTTTTATGCAATCCAGCACAGCTACCTTAATACAGTCAGTCAATAAAGTTTAGGTACAACGAATTTTTTACAATACGGGCAACTATTTTTTAAATATTTTAGTTTTAGGTATTTTTTTATAAAAATATGGTCAATTCTACAACAAAATCCGCAAAAATCAGAGTTCCAAACCTTGTGCAAAATTTAAGAAAATTCTGCAAAATTTCATTAAAATAATTCACTTTCTATTTACGCTCTCTAGAAGTTTTTTAGCCCATTCAATTTTAGTATAATGAAGTGCAAGTATGAGGAAGCTAGGACTTACCATACAACAAAAAAAATTTACTAAATATCAATGGTAAGTCCTAGCTACCTCAAACTTGCACTTTGTTATACTAAAATTGAATGGGCTAATAACTGAGTACTTAACTTTTTTCTAAAGAGTGTAAATTGCAATACTTGGGTGGAAATTCGCAGTTTTCTTTAATTTTGCATAAGGTTTGGAACTCTGATTTTTGGGGTTTTTGGTGTAGAATTAACCATATTTTTATAAAAAATGAGGGAAAAATAAAGTATTTAAAAAATAGTTGCAGGTATTGTAAAAACTTCACTGTACCTAAACTTTATTGACTGTATATCTTATTTAAGTTAAGTACGACAAAAACTTTCGAAGTACTTCATATACATATAAGCTTAAAAAGAACTGAATTTACTTAAAAATCAATATGCTTAAATTTAGACAAGTAAGACAAAGTGAACTAATATTTTTACTTTTAAGCAGAACGCACTTTTGTTTTTTGCTTACTACTTAAGTTTAATACTACTACTACTACTAATATGGTTTATAAATTTTTAATAAATGCTTTTAAACATTTGTGATTGTATTGTTCTTCCTTCAACCGATCTTATTTAATATAGAAGGGAAATGTTTCGACAAGCCTGATTAGAAATGTAGATCTAAGGTGACGAATTTATAACAGGTTGGGAACTATAAAAAATTTATGCAGATCGAACTAGATCTCATCTGTCGAATTAGGAACTGGTTTGGAACTAAAGAAAAGGGGATGCAGAACGAACTAGATCTCATCTGTCGAATTTGGAGCTGGTTCGGAACTATAGAAAAAGGGATGCAAAACGAACTAGATCTTATCTGTCGAATTTAGAACTGGTTCGGAACTAGAGCCAAAGGAATGCAACGGGGGACAATTGACACTTCCTAGGAAATCGCAATGTTAAATTCGCCAGTCGCTAGCATGCAAAAGAGAACTAACGCGTACTAGTCATGGTTCCAAACGCACTAGAACCGAACCAGTTCCGCACTAGTTCGTTTCCCTACAGGGAATATGTTATTAATCTTCTTAATTTGTTTGAATTCAAATTTTTAAAAATCTGGCAACGCACTTCCAAAATATTTTCCATCAAGCATTCAATTCTATATCCAAATTGTAATACATACATTGTAATTAATTTTTTATCAACTTAATTTATCGAAATTTTTTACACAGGTGGCTACTCTCCTCTAAAACTTGTTAATGCAAAATAATGGAAAATTAATATTGATTGTTCTACTGCCAATGGGCACGGTGTCGCAGAATACCCTGGATTAGGGGGTCGCCCTCTTGTTCATCGTCAAAAGCAGCCCGAACCAGAGGAGTGGAGTGCACTCGCCCGGTACCCAGGGGGAAAGACGAGGACGCTACCTTGCACCCCACCGATAATGTCTGATTAATGATTTAGCGGAGGAGGGATCAACGACAGTATGGTAACTATTTTGTTCAAATCATAAAATTTCAAAAAGTAATTATTTATTAGCCCTAAAAAAACACGAAGTTCGTTTTTTAAATTTGATGTAAGACCATCTTTGTTTAGAACTTACTTCCTTAAAAAACTACATTAAGGAGTTTTTATTTGTAACATTTGTTACAAAAAAGTTGCGGTAACAGAAAAATTAAGATAGAGGACTGAAATTTTGCCGACATAATTTGTTTGTAACCGACAATGAAATTTGCAAAGGAAGACAGGTTCGTTTTATTTGACAAAGTGTACATAATGTACATACTTATTTCCATTCGTTATCGTCTTCATGCATTGCACACTCTATTGATTGCTATAACTACCGATTTGGCGGGACAGTACCGACTTTGAGAAAATTGTCCCGCTGAATATTTCTTAAATGTCGGGACATATAAGTGTCCCGATTTTTCATATTTGTACCGATTAAATCCCGATTTTCAGTGTTTTCTTTATTAATTAAATAAGAGTCTCCCTGTATTCTGGCCCAAAAACAATTTTTCGTACAAACGTGGTAGCACTTTCGTTATCACGAAGAACCTAGAATATAAGAGAGCCACAAACATAGCCAGCATCCTTATTTTCTATGTTCTTTGGTTATGTTTTATTCCACAAAACTGTTACTCTCGCTATATTGCAGTTTTTGAGTCTTTTTTTAAAAGGTTTTTATACTTATTTGTTAACTTTTTTTCATTAAAAGATTCTAACTTGAATTCAGTGAAATTATAAAAAAAAACTAATTCACTCAAAAAATTCATGTAGATACAGTGGCGAAAATATAAATAGGGAACAGACATTTTAGCTACTCCCCTTTCGATTATTATTATTTAATTATTTAATGTTTATTTTTGTCTATAGCTCGTTATCTAACAAAGACCATGTAAGTTAAATTCTCAAATGTACAAAAATTAGCTAAATTCGACAAGGTTTCATCAAAATTTTCAGCTTGTTAATCAGATTTCTTAGAAATATTCTTAATATGCAGTTTTGTAGCCCATTCAATTCAAAGTGCAAATTTTAAGTAGGTAAGACACTTTCCGTTGATTTTTCGCGATTTTTTCTTTTTTGGAAGGAAATGCGCATACAAAAAATTGCCAAAAATCAAAGGTAAGTCCAAGCACCTTCAATTTCGCACTTTGTTATACTAAAATTTAACGGGCTAAATCCTCGAAACAATTTTAAAAATCTGTTAAAGTGTTTAAATTTTTGATCAACATTTGTTAAAATTCATCGAAATTTTATAAATGTTCTACATTGTTTGAGATTTTGACTTACATGATTTGTTTTAGATGGTAAGCTATATTTTAATACAAAATATAAAACATTTTTTAAACAAGGAAAAGTAGGCAAAACTTGCCAAAATATCTCCTCCCTAATTACATTCTCGCCATTGTATATATTATGTGTATTAGGGTTGCCAGACCTAAAATGCCGAAAGGATAGAGATAAGAGCTAATTAGGGGACTTGGGGTACAACTGAGAAAGAAAAAGCGGTATTTTTCGGGGGACAAATAAAACTAAATGTATTCAACAAATAATTGATTTATTCTCCTATGCAACAACAAAACCGTTTATAAGTAAAAGTTCAATATCATTTGAACAAAACAAAGTAACACTGGTAATCAAAACTGTGAGCATGCTGATTTTATTTTAAATATTTATTTTTTGTTATTTTTTATAAATAATTCAAACTTAATACAAACTTCAGAAAAATGCAACGAATTTCCATAAAAATTTTGAACTTTTTAATCTAAATTATTGGATATGCAGCTACATGGCTCATAAAAATGTAGTAAAAGAGTGCAAGTTTTACGCGGCTAAAAATCGCGTGGGTTTTTGATACATACTTTTATGCTGATGGCCTTTTTCCATATAAAGATGAATTTGAAGAAAATGCGCAAGACCATTTGCAAACAGAAATTTAGTTTAAAAACTTCAAAATTTTGATGGAAATGTGTTCCTTTCTTCTAAAATTTGATTGATGTATGTATTTGGTTTTTTTTTAAGCATGGATAGTATTTTTATAAAAAACGTAACAAAAAATTTATTTGAAAAACATTGTAAATACTTGAAAAAATCACCATACACGCAGTTTTAATCGCCAGTTTATGTACATAAAAAATATACGTACATATACATATGTACATATGTATACATAAAATTATACTTTGCGTTTAACCTTGATTCAACCAACTACAAAGAAAACTGTATTAAAAGATGTAGTGTCATTTTATTCTAAAAACAAATAGTATGTTCGGATTGGATGCTTTATGAAATGCCCCGATTTTCCTCCCCAGAAATCTGGTCACCGTAGCCATAATAGAAACGGTGTACTGAGAATTCTACCATAAATGAGATGGGAACCCAATTGACAACAAAAAGTGAAGCGTGGCCGGAACACACTAAAAGAGGAAAAATGTGCAGTTGGCTATTGAAAATGCACTGCTAAATATGAGGCAAGAGTAACCCAGTAAAAAATTTATGGATTAATACCAGAATCAAGCAATGAAGACTTGTGCTTCCATTTGAAGCAATATGCGAGCAGTTTCTTTAGTTTTCATAAATGCTGTATGAATGTTATATATGCATGTATGTATACAAAAGAAGAATACTCCCTGTGTCCTCCGTTGGGAGCTCAAAATGGCTGCGCCCGTAAGGACGTTCAATGTTAAATGGTAGTATAAAATGCACGAGGCTCGTTGATTTGTGGAGTAATCCATTGCTCGTAAAGGAGCGGTCTAAAACTAAGATTGGATGAACCTATTTCTTACTGGGCCTTTAAACACACAAGGCTCATAACGCATCCGTACACAGCTTCTTTACGCGAAATATATGATTGTATGTTATTTATGTAAGTACCCTGTAGGGAAACCCCTGCACGTCGCAGATGCTTTTTCATAGTTTGGTAATACAAAACTAATATTTCTGTTAACATCTTAAGATTATGGGACCCTCTGGAATATAACCAATAACAGTCAGCACCTCTGCAAATTCAGCTACAGCCAAAGGTATGTAAACGTGTTTTCATATGCACAATTTAATTTCCATTCATTCAAACAAGTTTGATTTCAGATTGAAAATACATTTCTCTGCAAATAATAAAAATTGCTACCATGGTAACCCAAAAAGAAAACATATTGTTACTTTTTTCGTTTACAACTGGTTCGAAACTATAGAAAATGGGGTGCAAAGCGAACTAGATCCCATATGTCGAATTTAGGACTGGTTCTGAACTATAGAAAAGGTAATGCAGCGGGGGACAATTTCCAATTCCTATGACATCGCTGTGTTAAATTCGCCAGTTGCTTGCATGCAAAAGAGATTTATCGTGAACTAGTAGTGGTTCTAAATGTACTAGGAGCGCACCAGTTCAAAACTAGAGATTTTCCCCACAGGGTATTTATATGTACATATGTATATGTATGTATATGGATATACATATAACTGAACAGTATGCCTTTTAGCAATTGAAACTGAGCACCCGAGCTGATGGCCAAGCACACATGCGCAGCAAATGTGTTCAAATCGTTTGAGCGTTGGGAGGGTTGCGATTGCTCTAAGCCGTTGGCCATTTGGCACGCCGACAAATGCGGATATGTGGGCTTAAATTCATTTAGGTAATTTTCTTCTGTTCCATCATATTCTAAGTATTTTACTCAACAAGTTGAAGTTCCATAACTATGGCTTTAAATACCACATATCGCTTATTTGCACCCATTTTTGCAGCTGGCTTATTGAAGAAAGGTCTGCAACGAATACAGTCTCTAGAATCTAAATTGCAAGCAACCTCAAAACTTACTGAGAAGTAGTGCTCTAAAAAGGGTCTGCTAACAAATCCATTTTAGTCCACCATCGCACAGTGGTTAAAAATTGGCATTTTGTGTTCACAATTCACTGGGGCCTTAATTTATCACGGCCCTGTTCACGGCTAAAATTTCGAAAAAGTTTACGACGTCGCACAGTCAAAAAAGAAAATAAGAAATGAAATTAAATGAATGAAATGAAAGGTTCCTTTGACCAAACCTAGTCTGTTATATGTTTTTGGCGTCGCTGAACACGAATCTGAAGTCCATCACGACT
Organism: Rhagoletis pomonella; assembly: GCF_013731165.1. Lineage (NCBI taxonomy): Eukaryota > Metazoa > Arthropoda > Insecta > Diptera > Tephritidae > Rhagoletis > Rhagoletis pomonella. The sequence goes on along the minus strand of NW_023458559.1, from coordinate 23,895,337 downwards.
AGATTTTTTCCTAACCTCAAAAAACACCTCGGATTTTCTCTGTCACGTAAAATCCGAGATGGTTTTTGAGGTTAGAAAAACGGACTTCAGATTCGTGTTCAGCGACCCCAAAAACATATAACAGATTAGGTTTGGTCAAAGGAACCTTTCATCGATTTTTTTTTGTGGACCTGTGTTATTGATGGGTTCTTACGGTTAGTTGAATTAAGTTAAGTCTAGACTAACTGAGCTTTTATTCTTTCAAATTTTAATTTATTCGTTCGGTACTCCTTGGTACTAGCTTAATTTTTTATTTATCATCTCTATTGGGTTCATTTCTTACTTTGTTCTATCGATTTGATTCGGCTTTAGTGCAGACATAAGCCATAGTTTCAACCACAATAAGATAAGATCTTATGAGCCTCTCTTTTCCAATCAAAAGCATGGCTGTATGTGGAGGAATGATTATAAGCATAATTTTTCTAAATTTGTTTTTATGTAGGAAATGTAGTACAGATGGATCTATGCATGTATATATACAATGTACATATACATATGTACATATATGTATGTATTCATATACGCGCAGAAAAATTTTCGCTATCGCTCACAATTAATTAAATAAGAGAGTACACTAGTGAGTTATTGCAGCCAGCTTAATAACCCAGTCAGCGAAACTGATGATTATTCACAGTTGTTTTAACTATACATTCCACCATCTGAATATCATATTTGCTGAGTAATAATTTTTTTTTACAAGAGGCTCACTAAAAGGGCATTTTATAGTGCTTTTTGTCTTGTTTACATATGTAAATGTTTCGTATCGCTATTCCTCTGAATAAAAGGTCAGATTTTCATTATATGTATGAAACTTAGAGACGATTAGGTATACATAAATATAATTTCAATCAAAGCTCATTTGTTTACAAAGTCAAATCACGGATTACTGGCTGTTTATAATTATATTATAATTACAGATTAACGTGGGGTAACGTGGAGGAATTTTGTATAGCTAATCTGTTTTTTAAATTACAGATTAGGACTTAAGCTCGAAAATTAGGATAATCTCTACTTATGTGAACGTACATACGAACATTTTAAGGTTTTCCGCTAAACAATTGAATGGTCGCCGCGAATAACGTTGTAAGCGACAAGATTATAATTTCGCAGATATAAAAAGAAAATGTGTTTACTGACGCATATACAGAAGCTCTCGTGATTTTGGTTTCTACTTTTTCGGTACAGGAGTGTTCAATAAACTTCCTCTTAAAGTATAGAATATTAATGTAAAATGTACATTGCACATTAATATCGTTAAAGTTAAAGAAACTTGTTCTAAGAAAATTGTCGCTTACAACGTTATTCGCGGCGGTCATTCAATTATATTCACTAAGGGGGAAAAATAGTAAAATCAAATAAAAATATATTTAAATTAAATGAAAACTAATTCAAAAATAGTGTATAATGGAAGTCAATCCAAATACGCCCATATGAACCATTTTGCACTTTTCGGACGCTTAAAAAAAACAAAAAAAGTAATATTTAATATGCATGTTTTGCTGTAATGGAATTTGAACCCAGACCCTCTGGAAATCAACAAATTATATCAAGAATCTTTGTGCACTCAGCTACAGCCGAACATGTAAATGTGCTGTCAAATGTTGAGTTTGAATCAACACCGTAGCACGCGAATAGTGCATTTGTACAGACAAACTTGTTGTGTTTGTGTTAACACAACTGTCACCGCTGTGTAGGGTTGGCAACATTTTCTGAGATATTTATAGTACTTTTTCAAAAAAATCGGAAAAACTATAGCACACTTCAAATACATATAGTATTTTATTTAAAAAAAAAGTTCTTCCTGTTAATGCCGAAGTTGCTGGAATAGAGAGTAGAACAGCAATAATTTTAGGTAAATTTGTTAATTCTTTCTTAGTGTTTTTAAAAATATGTTGCCATTTTTAATTATAAACTCACTATGATCTTTTACTTTAAATAATATTTCATACAATATTGTCATTTAGTAAAAAGGTCATCCATTTTAATAAACATTTGTTCTTGCAAATTACTGAAATATATTTATATTTATAGCTGAAGAGATAAAAGTATTTTCGAGTGCTATATTTTTTCCAACAGTATCGGAAAAATAGCACAATACTATATATTATAGTACGGTTGGCAACCCAACCGCTGTGCATGCTTGGTATACATATCGCACACCTAGATCCAAAGTGAGCTAACTCAAAAATCCAGAGAGGGAAATTAAACACCTCGTGGACCGTACAGATTCAATGCACTTGATAATAAAACAGGAATAACAGTAGTTTTTTAGTTAATGTAGTTTTTTTTTAATGTGTAATGATAAAGAAAAAAATATTTCCATTAATTGGATGTAAGTCCTATGAATTGATTTTTGCAAAAAAAATCGTCCAAAATTTTGTTTGAGTTGATCGGACTTTAGGTGTGCGATATGTACTCTTTCTTAGTTATGAACAAGTAAGAAAGTTTAAGTTCAGGCGGAACATTAAATACCCGGCGCAAGTATTAAATATATGTTTTTCACCGTTCCAAAACCTACCGCTATATGGTAAGCAGGGGTGGTTTTATCGCTATTTTAAACACCTTCGATATAGCGTTCAGTTATACATCTATATATAACTATAATATACGAAGGGATTTTTTTGTCCAGGTCAACAGATCTGCACCGCTCATCCGATTTACAAAAGTGAGGTGTCAAATTAAGGGGCTTTGGATGTAGATGTGTAATAAGGTTTTACTTTTTCGAAAAGAGTTGCCACCTGTTAAACAATTAAACTCTAATTATTTACTAATCAGTGTCATCATAATCCGCACCGTTGGTTTGATTTTCAAAAATGAGGTTCTAATTTAAAGGGCTTGGACTGTAGAGTTGCAGTAAGGTCGAAATTTTTCGAAAGCAGTTGCCACCTGTTAAGAAATTAAACTCACATTATAAAAAAAGTTAAATAAATTGTTATAATATGGGTATCAACCGAATTGTTTTTAAAAGACTTTATACCATAACTACGTGTAGTAGGGTTTCCATATGCTTAAAAAATCTAATCCAATTTTAATTAAAGGAATTAGGTAAGTCAATAAGGTATCACCATATGGGTGTCAGAAAAAAGGGGTTTAAGAAGGTTATAGTATGAAATTATTTTGGGAAGGGTTGCCACTTGTTTGAAAAGTCGAATTAAATTAATTTATACCAAAGTTATATGAAATATTAAATATGGTTGTAAAAGGAAATATCTAGTTTGACAATTTACATTAATTTTTATGTGTCTGAGGGTTGCCACCTGTTGAAAAAATTAAATTCAAGTTATTTAATATGTTAAATAGATTGTCAAAATATGGGTATCAATCGAAATGAGTTTGAAAATAATTTATTTCTGAACTGTATTTAGGAGGGTTGCCACGTGTTAGAAAAATGAAGTTCAACATAATTGATCAGTTAATTGAAATATGTATCACAATGTCAAGCGAAAAAAATCTAAAAAGATTTTAGTTGGAAAATACTTTTAAAGAGGGTTGCCACCTGTTTAAAAAGTCGAATTTGTTTTAGGTTAGGGTTTGGTTGAAGTGGCTGCTAGGCCCAGAGGGCGCCAGCACACTTAGGCCCGATCAGGGCCCATTGTGATACCACATGGATCCAAAAAAAACCCCTTCTCCTTAAGCCAGTTTGTGGAGTCTGCAAACCTTAGCAACTGCCGTATTCCAAACTTAGCAGTCGCGCGTAGATCGTCTAGAAGACCTGTACCTAGGAATTTCTGTCTTTTCCTGCCTAGTTCTGGGCAATCGCAGAGTAAGTGCCTTATTGATTCAGGCTCTTCTTCGTCGTGGCAGCTCCTGCAGTAGTCGTTGTGACTAACCCCGAGGCGTTCTGCGTGCCTTCCTATCAGAATATGTCCTGTGAGCAGACCAATGGCCAGTGACATATCGCCTTTATTGAGAGTGAGAATTTCTCTCGATCTCCGTACATCCCATTTTGGCCATGTAAGCTTCGTTGTATTACAGTTTTCAGTGCGCTCCCATCTGGAGGCCGCTTCTTCAAGGAAGTTCTCCCTTAGTAAGAGCTTGCAGGAAGCGAGTGGCATACCCACCCTCTTCCAGGCTGGTGAAAGTGGAGAGCAAGTACCCGCCCTTGCAAGCTCGCCTGCCTTCTCATTTCCTGGTATGTCACTGTGCCCCGGTACCCATACCAGGTGCAAAGCGAACTGCTCTGCCATCACGTTAAGTGATTTGCGGCAGTTGGCAACTGTTTCCGAATTTATAGTGACAGAGTCAAGCGCCATAAGGGCCGCCTCACTGTCTGAGTATATATATATTTCCGTAGTGGCGATAACAGCTAGTTTTAGGCTGTCAACGGCTTCTTGTATGGCTGCCAATTCGGCTTGAAAGACACTATAGTGGTCAGGTAGTCGGAATGATCTCTTTATTCCCAATTTCTCCGAGTAGACGCCTCCTCCTACCCTATTTTCTAGTTTGGAGCCGCCCGTGTAGAATCTTATGGCATCTCTAGACCCCGGAACTCCTTCGAGCCATGATTCCCTGCTAGGTAGCGTTACGCTATAACCTTTAGTGAAAGTGAGCCTTGGTACACAGTAGTCCTTTGTACTCGGTAGTTGTCGGCTTCTCAGAATTGTAGTGTGACCACAGCGAGCCGCTTTCCAGCTTTTAAGCCCCTGTAGTCTTAGGGCTGCAAACGCAGCGTATTGTCGTCCCATAATATCTATGGGTATGATGTTGAGGATCGTATTCATTGCCATAGTAGGTGTTGTGCGGAGAGCACCACTAATGCAGATCAGGGCCGTTCTCTCCACTTTTTGTAATTTAATAATGTTTACTTTCTTCTTACATACCACTACCTCGTACAGAAGTATGGGCCTCACCACGACGGTGTATATCCAGTGCACTAGCTTCGGGGTTAAACCCCATTTTTGGCCGATTGCTCTCCTGCAGCTGTATAGGGCAACCGTGGCCTTCCGCACCCGCTCTTCGGTGTTTTGAATCCAGCTCAATTTTTTATCTAGGACTATCCCCAGGTATTTAGCGGATTCGCTTAATTTTAGTGTGGTCTGTGCCAGCCTTGGTGTTATCAATGGGGGGATTTGGTACCTTCTTGTGAACAGTACAAGTTCTGTCTTGCTTGGGTTTACCCCTAATCCGTTATTTTTTGTCCAACTCTCGACTTCCTTCAGTTTTACCTGCATAATGTCACATAGAGTCTGTGGAAATTTCCCACTTACTGTTAGTGCAAGATCATCCGCATACGCAATAACCTTACAGCCACCCCCCTCCATGCCACACAGCAGTGAGTTTACCGCTGCGACCCATAATAGAGGGGATAGGACTCCCCCTTGCGGGGTGCCCCTCTCTACGAACCTTGTCAACCAGGGTTGCTTTTTCCTACCCCGGTGCTGCTTTTTGGGGCATGCAATGTCTATTGCCTTACTGCAGGCCCCCGTAAAATGGTCGACAAGATATTACGGCTCCTCTAGGTTTGCTGGAGTAGCCGGCTCTCTATCTTGTGGCAAAAGCCTATCCAGCTCTTCCCGATACCTATGCCAGTTGGCATTTCGCAAGTTTCTAGTTAGAGGAGCCTTGAGCGTTTCCCCTAATACCTCGAATTGGATATATCGGTGGTCGGAAAAGCAGTGCTCCTCAAGCACCTTCCACTTCCCGACCAGACATTCCGCATTCTCAGAGATAAGGGTAACGTCCAGAACTCCCCTTCGGGATTTTGTAATAAAAGTGGGATCATTCCCCCTATTTGCAATAACAAGCTTAGAACTAAGTATGAAATTAAAAAGTGACTCACCCCGTTCGTTTTCATCGGAGCTGCCCCAGGTGTGATGGTGAGCATTCGCGTCACCTCCCAAAATTAGCGCCTCTCTCGTGCTGGCCACTAGGTCTTTAATGCAGATAGTTGGCACCTCCTTGTCGTGCGCTAGGTACATGGATGCCATCTTAATTGGTCGTCCGTTTACACTTAGACTGACCGCTGTTGTGTCCTCGTCGCTAAATTGTGGAAGAAAGAGACACTTTAGTGTGATACTTATCAATATGCACGTCCTTGGTTTCCCCGTTGAGGCTCCGCTTACCAGTCTGTAGCCCGGCGCTTTCAGCGCACAAATGTTTTGTCCCACCACCCAAGGTTCTTGGATTAGGACGATATCGGCTGCCCCTTTAGCTGTTAGATGGAGCAGCAGTGCAGCTGAAGCTGCTTTACAGTGGTGAAGGTTAATCTGCAGTACCTTCACCATCTTGGCCGTTACCGCCCACGTCGCCTATTAGGGTGGAGTTGACCGCATCTTCCGACATCTCGATCAACTCCTCCTCCGTATAAAGCCGAAGCATGCGTCCGACCCCCAGCGAAGACGTCGATGAGGCATAACCCCCGGTCAGGTCGTCCATCGGATCAACCTGCTCGGATTCTTCCTCCATCTCCACGTCGCTGTTGGCCTCTTCCGGCTCTACCTCCGCGATCAGGTTCTTCGCTGCGTTTACGTCGTTGCTGTAGACCTTAATTTTGGCCATGTCACAGCCGTAACGTATGACCCCGCTCTTTTGCTCCAACAACTCTATGGAGTCCTTATTTAGAAGCAGGACAACCTGCATCGTCGCTTTACCGCTTTCGTTAATTTTTACCACCTTCCAATTTTCGGTAGGTAGCTCCGGGTTATAGAGCCTTATGGTTTGCAGGATCCTTTCTGGCTCTCGGCTGATCTAGCATCCTCGCATGCTATAACGCGGATGTTATTTTGGAACCACCCCGCTCCCTTGCAGGTTGGCGGAGGTCCCGGATTCTCCAACATAATGTTGATAGCAATGTCGGCCATCGCGGCCTTAACCCACTTCCATTGCTGCCTCAGGGTGAGGCTGTCTCCATTGCTCTCATCAATGACGCCGAGCAGGATCTGCTCCTTGGCTACTTCAGCAAAAGAAGGCCCCTGCGTTCTGACCCTCTTTGCATGGTTGGGCGTATTTTCCCCCGATCTATTGCGCTTACTGGAGGGCGCCTGCGGCTGCTTCTCCTCCGGCTTGCGGCAGTCGGGCAGGACTGCCTTTGCCCAGTCCATTTCTGTGAGGATCTCCTTCACATGCTCTTCTTTCGCCTTGCTACACAGGTCAGGCATTGCGGTGAACCTTTGCAGGATTCGAGCAGCCAGCTTCCTCTGTCGATAGCCCGCTGCAGCTGGTTCTGGCCTCTGGTCAGGCCTCGTGAAGGCCGTGGGTGTCGCGGGAGGACCGCCCGGGGCCTGCGCCCCAGATTCAGCCTTATCCCCGGCTGCAATCTGCATGCCAGGTTGGCATCCACTGGTGCCAGGAGTTTCCCGGGGTGGACTCCTTTGAGCATCCCCACCGCCACTTTCCTTCGTTTTTGCGGGAGCTTGGCCCGGTTTCACCATTGGCCTTGGTTTCCCGCTATTTGTCACCGCACTACGGCTGGTGGAGGTACTCTGCATCGCTTGAGCTCCTTGTTTAGTGGGCCGGGACCCTTCCGACGCTTTAAGGGGGCCGGTCCCTTTATAAATTGTTTTTGATGTTGTTGTTGCTGTTTTTGTTGTTGTTGTTGTTATTTGTTTTCTGTCCATATTTGATCCCACGAATTTGTTTTACTTATATACAAGTTAAATGAAATATCTAAATATTAGTGTGAAACGAAAGAGTTTAAAGGCAACTTTAGTTTGATAATACTTTTAATTGGGTCATTCGATTTTCATACACCGTTATTTCGAATTTCCAAAATGAGAACTCAAAAAACTGGGACTGTACATTAGATTGGTCCAAAAAAATTAAGTTGGAATTTTAATGCCGGTACCCCCTAGGATTGTTCTATATCGAAAAAATATACCCCTATTTTTTTATTTTGAAATCAAAAAATATTTAGGGGGTGCTCAAAGCGCTCAAAGTTTTCCATGTATTTTATATGGAGAAAAAACCATTTTTCGTAGAAATGGTATAAAACTCTTAAAAATCAATATTTTTCAATCGGAAAACTGTGGTTCTCTTCAGGAGACTTCCAGTATTAATATCCAATTGTTTATTTAACCATTTTTTATGATTAAAGATTTTTCCATTGCATTTTCTAGGGGTTTTTGAGGACCATAAAATATAGTTACTATGAAAAAATGGTTAAAGAGACCATTGCGTATTATTACTGGGAATCTCCTGAAGATAAGAAAAGTTTTCCGATCGAAAACTGTTGGTTTTCAAAAATTCTACACTATTTCTACGAAAAGTTGTTTTTCCCCCATATAAAATACATGGACAACTTTGAGCGCTTTGAGCACTCCCTATTTTTATTTTTTTTTTCAAAATAAAAAAATAGGGGTATATTTTTTTCGATATAGAACAATCCTAGGGGTGCCGGCATTAAAAATCCGACCTTATTTTTTTACATACATTTTTGGACCACTTTATTGTACATAGATGTGCAATAACATTTTATTTTTTTTAAGCTAAAACTTTTTATCGGTATGGAGTGCTTAGAAATTTTACGAAAAGGAAAACCGACACCATGCGAGACCTCTCTTCAATCAGAAATGGCTTTATATGAATCTAATGGAACATTTTTTGTTGTTTTGAATAGTGTTTCAACCTGTTTAAAAAGTTAAACTCAATGTTGGCGTTTTAACGCCATTCGGGTTCACTACTAGTGAGATAAACTTATATAGTCATATTTGGGCGGTATCACGTGTGGCTGGCACAATAACCGTACCGAGATTGGTACAACGGTTACCGAGATATACTATATATGTGATGATAATTTTATCATAAACGTATTTCTTGATAAAGAATTATTTTAACCATCAATTTTGAATAAATAAGCTTCGGTATTCACTGATTTATCGCAGATTTCGTATTTCTCAAAATTACCGTTATATGCGATGTAGGCGTGGTTATTTCAATTTTAGGTGAATAACCTTCAGTAGTGCCAAGATGTTACCCGGGTAGTAGTATAACAATTAAATGGAATGTTTATTATTAAATGATATGATACAGAGTTAAAAGTATTCAATTCAATGTCCGGTTATTGAACCGTTCCGACTCGCTGTTCGTACTTGACTGACTGCTCGCTCGCTCTCCCCATTCTCACTTTACAGTAGTTACTAAAATATCCGTATTTTCGTATTTGGGAATACTACCGTTATATGGGAGGTAGGCGTAGTTATTGTCCGATTTTGTCCATTTTTAATACCATCCGTCCTACGTCGGAAAGAAGTATACGTACCAAGTTTCGTTTCTGATCATTTATGTATAGTTTTGTCTATATCTATCTTGATTCGTTTTGCCTGTTACAAGCAACCGTTATGTGAACACAGTTGTAATACCCTTGTGCACAATGCAATGCAAAACGCCATCCTTGAAGTGTAAAATGCTTTATTTTAATATGGGCCTATTTGGACTGAATATTTCCTATACATATACTACTTTTTAAAACGTTTTCATTTGATATAAATACGTTTTTATGTGATTTTACTTCACTGTGTACTCCAATACTTGCGTGCTACATATGGCGTTAAAACGCCAACATTGAATTTAACTTTTTAAACAGATGAATCCCTATTCAAAAACATCAAAAATATTCTTAATGATTCATCTACACCATTTCTGAGTGATGACGGTCTGGCATGATATCGATTTTCATTTCATCAAATTTAAAATCTCCCTGTACTGCTAAAAAGTTCTAAATTCTATCTATGTAGAATAGGGTGGTCCAAAAACAGCAAAATCGGAATCGTAATGCTCTCACCCCGTAGGATGATCTATGTCGAAAAAAAGGATACCCCTATTTTTTATTTTAAATACAAAAAATATTTAGAGGCCGCTCAAGGCGCTCAAAGTTTTCCATGTATTGTTATATGGGAAAAATAAAATTTTTCGTAGAAACGGTATAGAATTCTTGAAAATCTCTCTCAGGTTCTCTTCAGGTTACTTTTATCAATAATACAAAATTGTTTATTTAACCATTTTTTAATACATACGAATTCTGCAAATAATCAGAATTTTCTGGTTATAAAAATATTGATTTTTAACTATTTCTTTGAAAAGCTGTTTTTTCCCTTATAAAATACATGGACGCTTTGAGCGACCTCTAAATATTTTTTGATTTCAAAATAAAAAAATAAGGGTATACTTTTTTCGGTATAGAACTATCCTAGGGAGTGAGAGCATAAAAATTCACGTTTCACTTTTTCACATGCATTTTTGGACCACCCTAATGCAGAATCACTAATATTTCGATATTTCAGTAATGTATGTAGCTTGTGTATAAGTAAAACCAATTCGACTTCTCCAACAGGTGGCAACCCCTTTAAAAATATTTTCAAACTAAAATCGTTTTACTGTTTACATATTATACATGTTTCAATTAACTGATGAATTAGATTGAATTTGATTTTTTAAGCGGCAACCCTCTTAAAATTTATCTTTAAACCCAAATTTCCTTAAATATTTTTCGTATGACATTGTTATAAATATTTCAAGCAACTGATGAATTAAGTTGAAATTTATTATTTTTTGAACACGTGGCAACTCTCTTAAATAAAGTTCTGTAATAAAGGATTTTAAATCCCTTACCGTTTAATAATTACTTAATTTATTAAATAATTTTTATTT
>NW_023458559.1:23871245-23884704 GCF_013731165.1 Rhagoletis pomonella | reverse complement strand
ACCCTTTTCGCATTCTGTGTACTCTTGTATCCGATAAATTTTGTTACCATCTCATAAGCTGGTAACAAAGTATTGCCCGTGAAATATGCAATGCCGGGATTTGCACAATTCTTCATAGCTGAATTGTTGAATATTTTAACTGCATTACCAACGTACCTAGAATCGCGGTGACAAGAACTGGTAACATTTTTTGGTAATAAAATTTTCCGGTTACAAAATCTTCGGTAACGTGCAGAATAGACCTGTAAGTGGCTTAAACCATTGAACCGAACTGCTTCGATTTTTGGAGCGGTTTGCAGCTCTGATCAAAATATAATTTTTACTGTAAAACGGACTAAGCAATCTAATTTTTGCATATGGAGAGTCGCAACTTTACACTGAAAGAGCCAAATGCTACCCGCGAGCGAGTAACAGGTCTATTCTGCGCTGGTAATAAAAAGTTTGTAACCGGTAAATAAAGTTCCTGTCAATTTTTAAACCCTTTTCGCATTCTGTATACTCTTGTAACCGGTAAGCTAACTCTAAGCTAGCGATATTGCTCGTTTACTGAAACAACGTCACACAGTGTAACGAGTGCGACCATAAATTGTAAAAATGAAATGAGTAAACACGACCCTAATGTTAAATGTGGCTTATGCAAAAAGTCTAATGCGGGTGACAAACGGGCTCGCTTATTTGCATTAACTCATGCATTTCCCTTTTTCAAATGCGCATAAGCAGTGGAATAAAGGCACAAAATTTTTGGAAATTAACTCGGATCAGGGGAATTTTCGATGAAAACACTGGTGAAAACGGTCAGCTGTTGTCTTTTGTACAAGTATGCAAACAAAGCAACCGAGTTTGGCGTCCGCGGTAGCCGAATGGTGAGGGTTGCGTGCTACAAGTCCGTAGGCGCCAAGTTCGATCCTCGGTTGGAGCGATTGCCAAGGATTTTTTTTTTTAATATTAAATTTTACTTTCTTTTATTTTGTATCACATTTTTAATTTACTATTAAGTAATTAAAATTTGTAGAGTTTAATTTTATTAAAAAAAGTCAACAAAACTGAAAGCACGTTAAAAATGTATAGAACTTCATAATAAAAAGAATAAAATGAATAAAAAATAAATAAATTAAAATTCTCCTGGCCGTGGGACTCGAACCCACTGCCTTGCGGCTCGTAAATCCCATTACTGCCGTCTTTCCAAACACAATTTTAATCAGATCAACTGTGCCGTTAATCCAGATCAACGCTGCCGCCTGTCTATGCTTTAAAATTGCTAAAAAGACATTTGCGAGGTTGAAGAACCTAAAACACAACTAATTCTGAGGAATTTTGCTCACTGGGCGTCAAACGAATGAGGGTTGGAGTAGATGCTCTCTCCCAGGCGTGCCAGCGTTTAATTTTTAGCGATGCGGCCAGAAAACAAGCGAGGCTGTTAAGAAATCAGTCAGCCATTTGAACTAGTGAGCCGAGTCGTCGCCGTTATGGTTAAGGCGAGTGCAACAAACAGAGCAGGCAAGGCGGTCCCCATATACCAAGTATGTATGTACTATGTACATACATATCGTCGTTTAAAGTACAAAATCGCGTATCGTCATTCTGCAAAACCGCGTAACTGATATTGGCTGCCAAAAATTGTATTTGCTCACACAAGCTCTTGGCTCAATCCTTATCCATTCGTCCTGAAATATACTAGCCGGAAATGCGATTGTTTTATAAAAAGGAGCACCATTTTGAAATATGACTCACATACGCGGTTTTGCATTTTGTTGATACGCGCTTTTGTACTTTAAACGACGATATGTATGTGTGTATGTGGAAAATTATCATCAGTAAAATGGAACAACGAGATAGGCGAGCCGCTGTAAGACGAAGACCATATCAGCGAACTCAAAGAAATTGTAAGCAGGCAACACAAAAGCGATTTTGAGCCGAGTTCTTTTGTTAGTGCTAAATATTTTTCGCGCTGTTGTTGTTGATAGGACTGTATACATACGTGTGTGTGCGGTTGTTAGAATCCGTGCGATGTCGGCTGATGTACGCTGAGCCGCTCCGGTATTTTTCTTTGCTATTTGTAGTACAAGTTGAGTACCATTCGAGATGTCAACCCGATTTTTCTGTTCTCATACTTTAGTAATTGCTGCGTATTTCTCTCTTTCGTTTGCAAATAAAGCCAAAGAATATCGAAGCCGACGTTAGCTGCGTTCAGCTAGAAACGCCAGTTTGGCCTGCAAGTTCGTATCAAAACAAGGGGAACGCAAAAACATCGCCAGCCAACAACAGTTACAATACCATATATATGTACGATATGTACATATTGTACATACATACATACATACATCTATACATATGCAGATATATATCAATCCACTTTAACAGCCAAATTGAAATCTACTTACACATCTGAGGGACTTTTCTGTCGTCACCATCAACGATTTTCGTCTTATTAACACACCCATGCATATGGACATACAAACATAAGTTCAGTGAGTGATCGTTTATGGCTGACTAGCTGGCTGGTTCATCCGTTTGCCCTCTCTTTCTACTCCTTCCTTTTCGCTATTGCTATTGTGGGCATTTCGTATTGCGGCTTGGGATCGACTGCTGCGTCGGCTTGAAGCGCGATTTGTTGTTATTGTAATGGCGGTGGCCGCGCTCAGCCCTAGCCGACAGCGGTTTTCTTTCCATATATCGCATGCATTTGGCTAGCGCTCTGCTCGTCGCGTTGATTTTGGCTTTGGCGCTGCTGCCTTGTTTTTGTGCTCAACTCGGCTTGGGCTCGGGTGGTTGGTTGGTTGAGTGGTGTTTTGCTGGATTTTATTAGTTGGTTTTTAAACTTGGTCGTGAGAGGGTAGTAAAAAGTGAAAATCGGCAGCAATAGACTACTCAGAACTTGTAAAGAAAATCAGGAACTTTAAAATAATAGAACTGAAGAGGGGAGAAGTGAGTGAGTGTACGATTTTGCAGCAGCGATACTGGGTTATTAAGGGGAGGCATGTCTGAAACCTATTGACAGTGCATAGACCTGTAGTGGTCCAGTGAGTCTTTGGGACTTCAGTGAATTAGTAGTAGAGTGGATACGAGCAAAACATGACATAAACTGAGATTTACTACTTCAGTAAATTAACGACAAAAGTAAAGCGCAAACTTAATAATACATACCGTTGTGCGAAAGCTCGCTAAAAATAACTGTGAATATCTAAGTAAAGATTTTGTGAATGGACGCGCTCAGTGCCAGCCTCGCTCCTGCCAGCACATCTGATACCATCACAGCCAACAGCACAACGAGAACAACAACACCTAAAAAGTCGAACGTTTCCACTGCCACTTCTTCGCCATTATCATTCCGATCGTCACCAGTTTCCTCCCCGCGCACCTTGCTGGAAGCAGCTGCAATAGCAACAACCATTGGGCCTCCGTCACCCACGCACTCCTCACGCGCTTCGTCGTGTTCTGCGCATTCCAGATTGCGCGTAGCAACCCCTGAATCGGATACACCTGTTGGTGAAATGAGTGTGAGCGGTGGAAGTCAACTGGCTGCAGCGTTGGACATGAAGACTAGAGCTTCAGCCACCTCCGCTGCTGCCGCCGCCGCCGTGGAGCTATTGCATGCCGGCACGCCATCATCTCATACGCAGTCGCAGAAAATAAAAAAATGTGCGTTTAAAAATCGGTATAATGAGATAGTAGATGTAAATATGAAATTTTCGAATTTCACTTGCCGAAGGGCCGAAACGTTTGAATGTGAAGTTGCTACAAGTAACAACCACAATACCAAAAGCTTTCAGACTGCAATAGTAGATATCAATAGAGATAATGGCTTCGAGAGCCACACATCCAGTCCAGTAATAACAACTACAATGGCTTGCCCGAAATTGCTTCGAAGTTGCAGAAGTAGAGGTAGTCCTAGGCTACAACAACTTTACCAACTACAACAACGGCAACTGAATTCAATGTCGCTGCAACGCCATCAGAAGCAGCTGCAGCGGCAGCAACAACATTCAAACCGTTACCGACAACAACCCAAATCAAAATATTTAGATACGAAATTTAGATTCGAACAAGAACGCAAATTTGCTGAAGCTGAACAGTTGCAACAACAGCAACAACAACTATATGCATCGACTAAAGAAAATTTTTTACTTACACTCGATTTACTTGCAGTGGTCCGCCGAAACGCCTCCGACAAACTTCGCCTCATCCAAATGGTTCACGACAATCCAATACTGTGGGACTCGCGCCTGCCAAATTTCAAGGGCGCCGAAGAAGAGAAGAATCGTGCCTGGGAAATGATTGGCAAAGAGTTCAATGCGCCGGGGCGGCGTGTGGCGCGCGCCTTCAAATCGCTGCGGGAATCGTATCGGCGCGAATTGGCGCATGTCAAATTGATGGGCAACGGATTCAAACCGAAGTGGAGTCTCTACGAAGCAATGGATTTTTTGCGAGATGTTATCAGAGAGAGAAAGTGAGTACCATAATGTTAGAATAGTTAGGGCATTCACAAGGTGTCATAAAAGTCATATTGTCATAGAGGCATAAATTTCAAACTGTGTTATGGTTGCTGTGAATCACTCAAGAATCTTTTTAACCTACATACATACGTACATATCGCACACCGTCTTCAACAGGGGTACAACTCAAAATTACGCCTTTGTCAGATAATGCGAAAAACTATAGTTCTGTTCGCTATGCAAATGCCAGTAAGAATTAGCCAGTAACAAAGAATATGGTATCTTACTCTCCCAAAGAGAAAACTTACTAAGTTTTGCGCGAACATAAATTAGCAAACATTTGCAAGCTTCACTGCCAGCTGGCGTCCACGGTTGCATTTCGAGCATATTTATTAATTTTTTTTTAATAATTCAGGTGGAAAACAAAACAGGATATTTCTTCTTATTCGGACTTTCTTCAACATACGCTTTAATTTCTTTGTGGAAGTCGCTGTCGGATTTCCAATATCGACTGCGTTCCGATTACGAATACAGCTTTTTTAGCCGAGTACCTTTCAAATTTTTGGTATTAATTACATCAATTGAATAAAGAAATATTTACATACTTCTTTCATTAGTAAAGGCTGGTATGCAGCTCTCAAGAAATCGGTCAAGAAAAAAATTCCCATTATTTCGTGTGTGTGCCCAAAGAATTTTGACAACTTATACTTCACTAGTCTGTTGTCTCGCTCTTTCCTCAAGAAATATTTCTGTTGCAAGTATGGGTTGCCTTGTGCTCTTTTTTCACAAAAAACTTTAGAAAACCGTAGTAGAAAGAATAGCAAATTTCTTAAGAACTGCGTACTGTCTGCAGGAAATTTGACTCAAGAAAATTTCTTAGCCATTTCTTGTACGTCATATGGAGCTTTTGCTTTTCTTGGGAGCTGCATACAGGCCTTAAATCGCAACAAGATTGTTAATTTTTAAATTTAACGAACTTGTTGATTCAAATTAATGTTGACAAAAATGCAAACGCGTGCAACAATCCTGCTTGCAAACTCTTGCTGGCAAAAATTTTCCCAGCACGAATTTGCAACTTCCCCTCGAAATGAAATGTAAAAATTGTGCTCACTCCTTGCAAGTTTTGCTGGATTTTTGGACAAACGAACACGATTTGATAACAATTGGTACAATTTTTTTGCATAGCGAACACTCTTCATATGGGCAAAGGTCTCCCTTTACCTTAGGGGGTTTTTTTGTATCAAAAAATAACAAAGATTTGCTCCAGCTTTTGCTGAAAAGTAAACAAAAGCACTGTGTACATTTTTAGCGCATATGTAATTTCAAAAATGCCAATTTTGAGTTGTGCCTTTTTTGAAGACGGTGTGCGATATTTAAATTTTATGACAATATGACTAGTTATGAAATCTCGCGAATCACCAGCTAAGCATACATACATACATATGTAAATTAGCTGCGTTTCATTCTTGCCTTTTCCAAAAAGGACACTAAAATAAGTAGGTTAAAATGTCTATTTATCCGGATTCATGGGATTTGTGAACAAAACCCATTCAAAATGAGTTTTACAATATACAATTGTGCATATTTATTAATTTGAAATTGAAATCAAATCTATATACATTAGACTGCATCATTCACCATACAAAAAAAAATCGGTACTGTTTTTCCACTGGAATTATAAAATCTATTATATTTTAAGACTTGCACCAAAACATTTTGGAAAAGGGTTAATATTTACGTGAGCTGGACCGATTTGAAAATACCTGAATAAATTGAGTTTTTCGAATAAAAATAGTTTTTTAAAGTATTTTTTTGAAAGTCATCTCAAATGACAAATCAGTTTGAATATTAAAAAAGCTTTTTAAATAAACATGTTAAAAAAAACTTCAACGGAATCATAATGAGAGGTAACGAGAGTTTTGATGCTGTTTTTTAACTTTTATCCAAGATTGGTTTATAAGAAAAGCTTGAATATCTGATATCCGATTTAGACTTGTGGCGTATCATTGGAAATATATTTTCTCAATCTTTTAATTTTTTTTAATAATAAACTCATTCAAAGTATGAAAGAGAAAGGTACGAGGATGAACGAGCATCATTCGAAGTTGAACTAAGATGTTTTGATAATTGTGAAAATTTTATTTTTGAAAAATTGTTTTTTTTTATTTTTATGCCAATTTCATCTCATCTGAGCGGATTTTTTTCAAAAAATCTTTTAAGAAACATTTTTTAATCATAAAAAGCTGCATCTTTGGAGGTATTTTCAAATCGGTCCAGCTAACGTAAATCTTAATAATTTTCTAAAATATTTTGGTGTAAGTCTTCAAATATAATAAGTTTTGTTATCACGGCGTAAAAACCGAAACTTTTTTGGTGATGCAGTCTAATGTACATATATATATATATACATATGAATAAGGGTTAAGGGGACGCGGCCACAGAGCGCCTATGGTTGAGCTGAGAATTGAACTAACAAAGTAAGACGATAAGAACTAAGTAAACAAGCCTAATGCTTAAGAGCGAAATACACCACAGAAGCGGCTTGATAAGCCAAGCGAAATATCCCTTTGCTTTAAGCTATTTGTGTTATGTACGGGGCTGTTTGAAAATTTGACAAGACGTTTGAGGGAAATTTGAACAAAAATCAGAAATTTGACTTTTGATCAAACCGCTTGCGTTGCGTATGGTGTTTGCAACGGAATTTTCACCGAGTGAGGAAGTAGGAAAAAAAAATGGAATAAAATAAAACTTTCTTACATTGTGAACCGGAAGAAAACTAAAGTTCTTTGCTAGGCGAAGTGGAAAAAGTAGGTCTGAAGTATGTTTGACAAGACGCCAGTGTGTATATTTCGCTCTTTAAACATCACACTAAATCACAAAATTACTTATTTTAAACAACACAAACAACACATATCAAATCATTTAATTTCGTTAGAAAGTGAGTTGTATGGGATCAGGCTTCGCATTTGTCAGCCAAAAGTGTAGAAAAGCATAAATAAGGCGGCAGAAACATAAAACAGACTCGATATTTTAACAAGTTTTGGCTAATCTTGTTTTGTTTATTTAATTTTCATTATTTTTTTTTATGAAAGTGTACGGCAAAATCTAAAAAAACAGGTAACCTTTGCGTTATTTAGCTTTATTTTCATTGTTGTAAACTATATTAAGCTAATTGCTTTTGGATATACTTCATAGACGTATACCTGAAGCCCCAAAAAAATATTTAATCAACTTTTTGCATAACTATTGAGTTATATGTAGATGTTTTAGTTCAAAATAATATTAAAAACGAGTGAATTTTTCAATGTAATTTTTAAGAGGTGAAAATTTAATTACGTCACTACTTTGGAAGCTCACCATGTACTGGTTTGAAATTAGTACTTATGTATGTGTACACTTCATATGTAGTTGGTAACTAAAATTTGCTTTAAAAAATAACTAAATGGCAAGTAGCGAAAAGTGTGTAACTCTAATTTTCACAATTTTCAAAATTTTCGGTTTATCGCGTATAGTTTTTGAAGCATTTCATAATTTGATACCTTAGCAACAGGTGTGCTTTCAGAATAAACCAACTTTTAAAGATAACATATTCAGCGATCTTGAGCGTAATTTTTATTCCATATTATTTTATTCCACATTTGGAAAATACGTCGAAACGATCTAAATATTTTTGTAACAACTGGTACTTATAACATTCCATATACATGTAAAGTGCTTCAAAAATTTGTTCTAAAGCGATAAAAACCCTGATTTTCTATTTTTAATGATGCTCCTTCTTGTAGTCAGAATATTTCGAGCGTGGTATCAAATCAATTTTTTTTCGAAAAAAATGTTCCGATAGTTGCTCTTACTTAAATGGAACCTTCTAAATTCAATCGCGTTCTCAGTTTTGCCTGATTGGCTCCACTTTTTGATATAGCGGTACTTGAAACTTAGCATAAATCTCACCTATTTTATAAAAAAAACTCTCTCCATTTTGAGGATATTTTACTAAAATTTTGGACACGATTTTATTTTAATATTACCCTCACTATCTCTTAAAATCATCGAAATCGGTTCACTAAAACATCTAGCTCCCATACAGCTGATTGTTCAGTTTGCAGGTAAAAATTTAGTATAGGTTGATTTAACATATGGCACGCATCCAATTTATTATTCAGATATGAACTGAGAGTTATACCACAAAAACACTTGTCTCAGTTGTATTGGAGCTATATGTTAAAGGGAACTTATTTCGGTAATTTTAAGGAATAATCAAGGTAATACTAAAAACCGTTATTTGCTAAATTTTAGTAAAATAACTTCAAAACTCAGGCAATTATTTATAAAATAGTTAAAATTTAATCAAATTTTGCACAGTGTAATTTGAACCCAGCTTATATCTTTGTTTTCTATTTCAGCGATCTAAATGTTTATTCCTCGTCTAACTTTTGAAGCACTTGATGAAAATGAATTACACTTATATTTATCGATTTATTAAGAGATTACGAATAGAATCATATATAAAACATAGGTATGCCCAGAAATTAAACAATTAAAGTTTTTGTTTTGAAAGTGTACCTGTTTTTTAGATTTGCCCGTATACGAGTAAAAAATTTCAAACATTTTACAAAAATTAGGAAAATTCGACCAAGTTTCATCAAAATTTCAAGTTTCTGAATTAGATTTTTTGAATATGCACTTTTTTAGTCCACAACATTTCAGTAAAAAGTACTCGACCATACCTACAACCTACACTAGGTTTTTGTTTCGCATTTACGCGTTTTATTTTATTTGGTGAAAAAATGTGAAGTGAGAGGTGAGGTTGTCTCGTGCAGCAAGTCCCGGGAAGGGTTCACGATGCTCGAAGTATCAAAATGAAATAAAAATTGGTATAATTATATTTCTTTCACAAGAGAGAATCTTTCTCACTAAAATAATAACGGAAAAGGCGAAACGAAAGATACAAACTTAAATTTTTCTAAATAATATCATCAGTATCTAATAAAATTTGTAAATGAATAAATAAATAAGTTAATTACGCTGTGCTACAATTTTATGACAGTTCAAATCAGCCCGGACTTTGCTAACATTTTCTGAAAGTATACATATCCAGTAATAAAACATTCGATGGATTTGCAAAAATTAGCTCGTGTTTTTATTTATGGCCTACTAAAGTTTTCATGACCCGGCCTAAGTGGGTTTAAAAAAAGTAGACAAAATGGTTAAAATAATTTTCAGGGGGAAATTAAAGGTTAAGACATACACAGTAAAATTGCATGGGAAATATTTCCATAGAACATTTTAACCCATTAGCTCCCGCCTTAAAGTGTCATTTTGACCCTTTCGTCAAGAAACCTCGCAAAAAGCAAATTTGAAAGGTCGTTCGAGGATTCATATATTCTAGAAAATTATTCTTCGGAAAATTTTACAGGGGTCTTCTCAGGCAAAAGCTTCATGCCACCAACGTAAAAGTCTCTAAAAAATTTAAATGAAAAACAAGCAAGAAAACTTGTTTTTTTTTACAAAAAAAAAGAAAGTAAATTGAGTTTTACTGTTTTTCCTTCTTGGCATAGATTTTTTGTATTATTTTATAGAGACTTTTACTTTGATGGCATGAAGTTTTTGCCTGAGAAGACGCCTAGTAAAATTTTCCGAAGAATAATTTTCTAGAATATATCAATCCTCTAACGACCTTCCAAATTTGAATAAATCAAGTGAAAGGTCTGAAATTAAAAAAAAAAAGCAATTGCTTATTTTTCTATTCATAATGCCCATTGTCCCAACGTCGGACTTACTGAAGTAAGTTCCTAGTAAGCTTATCCCGAATGTATTTTGTTTATTGGGGGCATGCTAAGAAGCTTTTATTTGGGTGAATAATTTTTCCTCAAGGTTGGTAAACGTGAAAATATTGTATGTAATTATAAATAGTCAATGAAAATTCGAGCTGCCTGACTGACTAAATGGAACATGAGATACGATATTATGTCCATACAAATCAAATGCGGTGCAAAAACCACTTGCTCTACATATACATATCTACTGATATGCCCATAAATATCTCATATCTCAATTAATCTGAGTGCGAATTTGCTTTTGAATTTGGTTTTGCATAACATAGTGTTGAATATCGTGGCCTGCTTACTTCAGTGCTTTACATACATAAATATGTATGTATGTACCTTTGAAAAAAGTAATTAATGTGGGTGATGACAAAACTGATTATGAGATTTTGTATGTACATACATACATATGTCTTTAATGCAGTTCTTTCTTCATGACTCAAGTGACACCGTAACCGCTTAAATGCAACGAAAGCTGGCATTGTAAGTAATGCGAATGATAAAGGAAAATATTTTAAAAGTTTTTGCTCTCACTCTGAAGCTTTTATCGGAATCACATGTACATACACATGGCTTTTATAGAAACCTAATTTTTAAGAGTTTCCAAAAATCTATCTTTAATTATTACGAAAATCTATTTTAATTATTTTTAATTATTACTGGTCGCTTAGAAGGACCATATATTTAAGCAATACAGGAACAGGGGATACCATTCTGGGCGGTTAAAAGATTTGCAATTGAAATTGCTGTCGACAAGGGGATTTTATCATTCGCCTTTGATATTCCTCTTCTTGATTGGCACTGTAACCGCCTAACAAATTTTCAGATACTCAACCCTTATTTTGAAGAAGTTCCATGTTAGCTCATAAAGAATGGTAGATGCAGGATTAAAATGTTCTACAAAAATGTTAACACGGAAATTTTACATGTGGTCACCGTTGATAAAAAATCAAATAAATTTGGAGGCGAATTTCCAATGCCCTCATACATGCAAATTAAAAACAATTTGTAAATCGTATTTTTGTTTTCAGAGATCTGCGGTAAAATTCAGCGAGGAATTTTGTCATAAAAAAGCTATGTGGTAGTTACAGGGTTAAAATGGTCCACAAAAATCTGAAGCAGAAAATTGAATAAGGGACCACCCACGATGAAAGAATCCTTCAACTGAATGTTAGTGCGCTATATATCGACGTTTATGTTAAATTTGGTTGGAGTTATTTTAACGTGTGTACTGCATATGTTCGAAAATTCGTAGCAAAATTAGGTGTGGAAATTTTTTCGCAAACATACGTATTTACCTTATAGTTATATTACGGATAGTTTTAAACCCCATTGAAAAATGCGGTAAAATGTTTTAAAAATCTATAAATCAGAGAACTTTTACTAAAGATCGTCGAAGAAACTAAAATTATATATGTATTTGTAATGAAACTATTCCAAAATTATGATAAACCCGTATAACGCACTTATCTTTTATCATCGAATTATTGGTTATTCGGCGACTATTAGGCCCAATTTCAGATAGCCTATTTAAGTAGAGATTGTTGATTGATGATAAATGGCCATTATTGGATATTTAAATATGAGATATTTAACCTGATCAGTTCTCTGCAGTGTACCACTATATAAGGTGATATTTCAGAGAAATGGACAGATATGTTCCCTTGAGGCCATACAACTTGAATGCATTTCCACCATTGGGAAGTTGCTCAGCTTCATCTGGTGTTTGTCTTCGTTATATTTGTCATTTAAAAGACATAAAGCTTGTTGGCGGTTGTGCATTCACCATTTTTCATCTCTGGAAAAGATGTCACTGACTTAAAAAGTAGTTGAACAATGCCATCGATCTCCCAACGAGATGGCTGAGACATTCAGCATATACGTTATCTGGGTACCTGGCCGCTGCGACATTCATGCAAATTGTATGGCTGATACTCTCGGCATACCTCTTCAAATATCTTAATTTCTACTGGACCTGGACTGGATTTCGTCTTGATCTGCGGGCTGTGTCGTAGTCACAGCCGCTAAACTTAAACGTAGAATACGTGAAATTATTAAGATCGCATTCAAGTTAAAAACGGTACATGAAATATTTGTTTAGGTTGTATTGAATTGAATTTAGTAAATCAATATAAATTGCAAAATAATAATTAGCAATAGAGAAGCAGATCCACATTAACTTCAGTTATATGTACCATCAGCTTATAAATAGATGTGTATATGCCATGACGTGTATCACTACTTCGATTCATTTTTATTTCCTTTCATACTGCAGAAATTTGTATTACTTTTTATATTAGCCTAGGTCCCCGAATTAGTATTCTTCTTCGTGTTCTGCTCGTCTTCGCATTATCTTCGTCTTCGGATTTTGGCATAATTTAGCTAAGAATTCTTAAACAGCTGGCAACCCTCCTTAATATAGTTAAGAAATGAACAAATCTCTTGCGTCTGATATTGTGATACGAACATATTTCATGTGCCTGATGAATTAAGCGAAACACCCTCAGACTCTTTTTTTATGTAAGCGCTCCGAAATAGGACTCCTTAAAGACTCATTTATGACTCCAACTGTTTGCTGGGGATAGGCAGCTAAAAAAAGCATACATACATACATACATAGATATTTAAAAATTCTCCTTCTTCTTCGTCTTATTTGGCGCCGTAACCGCCTAAGCGATTTTGGCCGAGTTCAACAAAGCACGCCAGTCGTTTCTCTTCTGTGCCAACTGACGCCAATTGGAAATGCCAAGTGAAGCCAAGTCCTTCTCCACCTGATCTTCACATCGCACTCTCCTCTACTACCACCAGCGAGTTCCGAGTTGAATACTTTCAGAGCTGGAGCGTCGGTGTCCATTCGAACGACATGACCAAGCCAGCAAGGCTGCTGTATTTTAATTCGCTGTACTATGTCTATGTCATTGTAAAACTCGTACAGCTCATCGTTCCATCGTCTGCGGTACTCGCCGTCGCCAACGCGTAAAAGCCCGTAAATCTTCCGCAAAATCGTTCTCTCGAATACCCCAAGAGCCGCCCATCGGTTGTTGTCGTTGTCCATGCTTCTGCGCCATATACCAGCACGGGCACGATGAGTGGCTTATAGAGTGTGGTTTTCGTACGTCGAGAGAGGACTTTACTCCTGAATTGCCTACTCAGTCCAAAGTAGTACTTGTTGGCAAGAGTGATTCTGCGTTGGATTTTCCTGCT
>NW_023458559.1:23869601-23871145 GCF_013731165.1 Rhagoletis pomonella | reverse complement strand
AAGTAGTACTTGTTGGCAAGAGTGATTCTGCGTTGGATTTTCCTGCTGACATTATTATCGGTGTTAATGCTGGTTCCCAAGTAAATGAAATTATCTACTTTATCGAAACTATAACTGTCAACATTGACGTGGGTGCCAAGGCGCGAATGTGCTGACTGTTTGTTTGATGACAGGAGATACTTCGTCTTGTCCTCGTTTACCACCAGACCCATTCGCTTTGCTTCCTTATCCAACTTGGAAAATGTAGAACAGACTTCGCGGTCTTTGTTACCGATGTCGATGTCATCGGCATAACCAGCAATTGCACGCTCTTGTAAATAAAACCTACTAACTACCTAACTAAACCCTTAGCTGGAAAATATTCGTAAATGCTGGTCTTAAAACGTGTATATGTTTGTTGTAAAATACCTTTTTTTTCCACACAATCCGCATCATCAGGCTACTTCGACAATGACTATGCCCATGTAAAGAAGGTTCTGCCCCCGCACATATTTGTGTATGCACATACATACATATGAAAAGTTTGCATCCATATGTATGTATGTATGTATATGGATTTATATGCGTCTCAATTGAGGCATAAACAATATGAAATCAAAAGTAAGGCATTCCATGGCACGAGTAATAGCAATAAAGTAGAGCAAACTTGGCTCACATATAGCAGTGTATGTATGGAAATACTCGTACGAATCCGCATATGTTCTAAGTGTCTATGTATGGATGTGGAAACTATCGGCCATTCGCATATGTACATACATACATATGTACATATATGTATTAGAGTGGTAAAAAAAAATTTTTTCGAGATAGGGTCCGGGCACCTTCCAAAATTTGTCCTCTTGCAGAAAGACCGTACCTTACGTTTCTAAGTATAAATTTAGAGGATACTCATGAAAGGTTTATATTTTACTCTAGAAATATATTGTACATATATTAACCAAAGAATTTGTTAAGCAACCTAGGACCATTTCCAATTTAAATCTGCCGAACAAATATTACAAGTTTCAGTTGTCATGGCAACATTACCTTTTATAAAAACAAGTAAAAAAGTCTAAGTTCGGGCGGAGCCGAACATTAAATATAGGGCGCAAGTATTTAATATATGTTTTTTCACCTTTCCGAAGCCTACCGCTAGATGGTAAGCCGGGGTGTATCAATTTTGAGTAAATTAGCGTCCTTAAATTTCGAAATATTGAAGTTTCAAGCATTTCTGAAATTTACCGTTATATGAAAAGCGGCCGTAATTTTAGTCCGATTTCAATAATTTTCAACGTTTTGCTTATATGTGGCAAGCACAATAACCACACCGAGTTTGGTACAAATTGGTAGAACGGTTACCGATATACATATATGTGATCATAAGTGGGCGGTGCCACGCCCATTTTCCAAAATTTTACCTTTAACGTATTTCTTTGCAAAGAATTGTTGCAAGCATCAATTTTGAATAAATTAGCTTCAATATTTACTGATTTATCGAAGATTTTGTATTTCTCTAAATTACCGTTATATGGGATGTGGGCGTGGTTATCGTCCGATTTTAAAAT
>NW_023458559.1:23869050-23869501 GCF_013731165.1 Rhagoletis pomonella | reverse complement strand
ATCGAAGATTTTGTATTTCTCTAAATTACCGTTATATGGGATGTGGGGTCGGCGATTTTTTATGCTGTACCAAGGCCAACAACTGTGCCAAGTTTGGAAGAAATTAGTGCAGCGGTTACCGAGAGATACACATGTAACCATAAGTGGGCGTGGCTACGCCCATTTTCCAAAAATTTATAACACTTTTAGTTTTCGTCTAAAAATTGTTGTAAATATTAATTTTGTGTGAATAATCTTCATTAGTTACTAAAATATCGCAGTTTTCGTATTTCCGAAAATTACCGTTATATGGGATGTAGGCGTGGTTATTGTCCGATTTTTTAAATTTTCGGCCATTTAGTATGCTGTATCAAGGCCAAGAACTGTGCCAAGTTTGGAAGAAATTGGTGCAGCGGTTACCAAGATATACACATGTAACCATAAGTGGGCGTGGATACGCCCATTTTCCAAA
>NW_023458559.1:23867260-23868950 GCF_013731165.1 Rhagoletis pomonella | reverse complement strand
GACGGACAGACGGACAGACGGACGGACAGACAGACATGGCTTAATCGATTTCTTTTTTCATCCTGATCATTTATGTATTCATTTGTCTATATCTATCTCGATTCGTTTTGGCTGTTACAAACAACCGTTATGTGAACAAAATTAATATACCCTTGTGCACAAGTGCGCTCGGGTATAATTACCAATCTTTTTGTCAGTTTCAAAGAGGTTCAGTAGCACATTTAAAGTCTATGGAGCACCCTGTATTGGTTACAGTGGAAGATTGAAAGTTTGTATAGATATTGCAAATACCAAGAGCAAAAAACTAAGAGGGATCCCATTTTCTACGATGATATTTTTCTCCCCATTCTTAACTTGGACCAATCTAATGTTCATACATATGTACATATATGTATGTATCTGTTTTTATATCCGAGCGCACTTGTGCACAAGGGTATTATAACCTTGTTCACATAACGGTTGTTTGTAACAGGCAAAACGAATCGAGATAGATATAGACAAATGTATACATAAATGATCAGAATGATAAGAGAAATCGACTAAGCGGTGACTGTCTGTCCGTCCGTCCGTCCGTGCACACGATAACTCGAGTAAAAATTGAGATATCTTAACGAAACTTGGTACGTGCCCTCCTTTCGAAAGTAGGACGGATGGTATTGAAATGAGCAAAATCGGACAAAAACCAAGCCTACCTCCCACATAACGGTAATTTTCAGAAATACGAAAACTGCGATATTTTGGTAACTACTGAAGCTTATTCACTCAAAATTGATATCTGCAATAATATTTAGACGAAAAATAAGAATATTATAAATTTTTGGTAAGTGGGCGTAGTCACGCCCACTTATTGTTAAATGTGTATATCTTGGTAACCGCTGCGCCAGTTTTTTCCAAACTTGGCACAATTGTTAGCCTTGCTACAGCATACCAAATGGCCGATAAATTTTAAAATCGGACGATAACCACGCCCACATCCCATATAACGGTAATTTACAGAAATACGAAATATTCGATAAATCAGTAAATATTAAAGCTAATTTATTCAAAATTAATGCTTGCAACTATTCTTTACCAAGAAATACGTTTATGATAAAAGTTTGCAAAAAGGGCATGGCACCACCCACTTATGATCACATATATGTATCTCGGTAACCGTTCTACCAATTTGTATCAAACTCGGTATGGTTATTGTGCTTGCCCCGTAAAAGCAAAACGTTGAAAATTATGGAAATCGGACTAAAATTACGGCCGCTTTTCATATAACGGTAAATTTCAGAAAAGCTTGAAACTGCATATTTCGAAATTTAAGGACGCTAATTTACTCTAAATTGATACACCCCGGCTTACCATGTAGCGGTACTTGCGCCGGGTATTTAATGTTCGGCTCCGCCCGAACTTAGACTTTCTTACTTGTTTTTTATGAAGCTTAATTTTTTCTCATACTAGATATATGTAGGTACTACTTAGTATGTATACTTGTGCAAGAGCTAAATTGCGCTGGTTGAGTGATTAGAATTGAGAAACGTTAACACGGGACATCTTACAAAATACTAAAATTAAAATATTAAGCAATTTTTTAATAAAATCAACGTTTATGTGCGCACATGTGAAAAGAAACGGAAAAAGGAGGAAGTATGAAAGGCTTTGGAATGTGTATGGCTTATACCCCCATTTATGACGCGATATATCT
>NW_023458559.1:23834187-23867160 GCF_013731165.1 Rhagoletis pomonella | reverse complement strand
GTACTAGATTTTTATTTATCGCCAAAAGCGAACTAGTCCGATAGTAACTATATCCCCAGCAGTTCAAAATCAGCGAAATCTGGTACTTTTAAAAAACTATTTTATTTCACTTTTTTCATTAGACGAACGAACTAGCTCTTCTTTGTCGAATTTAGAACTAGTTCGGAACTATCGAAAAAGGGATGCAGCGGCGGGCTTGTTTACTTTACGTAGACATGTGTGGCGGCTTTTTCACATCTTCTGACTTTGTGGAACCTAACCAACAACAGCAAGCACCCCTGCAAACTCAGCTACAGCCAAAGGTTATGTAAACGTACATTTCTTTCATTCAAAAAAATTTAATTTCAAATTGAAAATACATTTCTTTGAATATAATTTAAAATCGCCAAACGGAAGAACCAAAAAGATTCAAAAATCATGATCCTTTTTTCTTTCGTATGTCGAACTGGTTCGGAACAATGGAATTTAGGACTAGTTCGGAACTAACTCAAGTAGCACACTGGTGTATAACTTGGTGTAAATTTGTGAATTTTGGTGCAATTAATCAGATTTATACCGAAATTCGTAAATCTACACCAATTTATGCACCAGTGTGCTACTTGAGAAAGGAATGTAACGGGGGGCAATTGACACTTCCTAGGGCATCATGTTAAATTCGCCAGCTGTTTGCGTGTAAACAGATTTGTCGCGAACCAGTAACTGAGTCTAAATGTACTAGAAGCGCACCAGTTCAGAACTAGAGATTTTCCCCACAGGCAAGTTTCAGCTCATTTGCTTAATAAGTCGTCAACGAACCCATACCCACCGTTGTACGCAAATATTCATTTCACCTATGTATGTATTTACATGCGTACATACATATGTATGTATGTACTTGTGTACATTTCCAGCAAAAAATCTGGAATCGCTTCTTGTGGAAACGTGTTAACCTCAGAAGAAATTGTGGAATATATAGAATGAAATTGGTACGCGCGTTTGGCTTCTAGAAGGCATTACTTTAGCATGGAAATGTTATTGGCGTTAATGGCTGCAGCCGGCTTTGGAATCTCCGTAATGGGTTAAGGAAGCGAAAGTCCGTTTAGGAATTCTATAGTGCTAATACCTTCAAGATCACGTTTTGACTTAAAGCGATTCTAGTTTTTTTGTTTTGCTGGGTACTTAGTCTGGAAGGTGTTACTTTAGAAACTCTAATTTGCCTTTCGCTTCTTTAACCTATTATGGGGAATGCGAAGTTGTCTGCAAGCCTAATGGCTTACACCAATTACATTCTTATACTAAAGTAATGCCCTCTTCTAGTAGCAAAATGGTTCAAACCCCCCTGTGGAGGGAAATATGTATAAAAATTTGCCTTCACTTTGTTTAAGATAATAATGGTAAAAATATTTTAAGATCTCTTTCAGAGATGTAGGTTTAATTTAAGCCAGGAAGGTTCTATCACCTCTGTTCCTTTGCTAGAGTTTCTGAATATTGCAAACAGCGCGATTTTTTGACACTTTACCCTATTTTTTTTCAAAATCTGGAGCTGATGGAAAATTCATGCTACGCTTTCGTAGTCAGCACAAAAAAAAAAGTTTATCATGCATATATATATATTTTGTTGTTATCCAGCAAAATATTAGAAAAAATGCACATTTCCGTTTTTGCTACAGAAATTGTTCCTTATGTGGTCTATAACACCCTTCGCTCCCCTATTTAATTCTAGTTTTGCCAAATAACTCAATGAATATCATCAGGTATGTGCTGCAGCCTGCGCCTTATTTTGCAACTTTGTCGTACAAAGCAAGACTCCCCCCAGAAAGGTTCATTTGGTCATAAAAACTTGACCTGCGAAAAATTGTTTAAATCGGATAATGGAAAGACGTGCCTCAAAGACCCTAAGGTTCAGCAAATTCATGGAATTTTTCACAAATCGGTCAATATTTTGCCTATAAGTCAGTAGGGAATTTAGTATGTTTTAATGGCAATTGATGGAGTTTTGTTCCCCTATGTCAAAAAGTGCTACAGTATTTTTAAACCTCCCCATCTTTTAAAGTTATTGACGTTTTTTTTGGGAAAAAGCCGTGAGGCCTTTTGAAAAATTCAACATGGCGTCTAAAATATAGTATCTAAACTAACCGTAAATTAGTTCTTTGCTTAACAAATTTTGTGCCACCGGAGAACCTAACACTAAAAGAGAAAGTTCCCTACAACTTTGGCATTTGAATAAGCTACGCATTTTTATCAGAAATTGTTGGAAAATGGCGAAAACCGGACAATGCAAAATTTTTTCGCACGTTTTGATAATTATTTGTAATAAAAAATTATTTTTTCAAGAGGTTTGTATATAAAAATGTGGGAAATTAAATTCTCTACAAATTTGTATAAATACAGCCGTTTTTTACGAAAAATGCAAAATAAGCTTGCAAATCTCAAAAAACCCCAAAAAAAAAACCTAAAACCCAAGATAGCGGTATGAAATTTAGGGGTGATACTGTGGATCCATGATCTACGTGAATAGAAGTACAGTAGAACCCGCTTAAGTACCTCAAGAAAATTGTTAGCGTTTTGAGGCACATAGGCGGGTTGGGTACTTAAAAGAACCCACTTAAATACCTCAATGCGGGTACTTAAGCGAACATAATTATTGAAGTAGTTACACCTTCTTGTTAACGTGCATAAATATGTAAATCCTTAATTAAAACGTGGACATTTAATGAAGAATACGTAGCTTAAAACCAAGATCGTAACATTATTTAAACAGATGAACAAATAAAGAAAAAAAAATAGATAAAGCAATGGTATGTAATTTTTACAATAAAATTTTTTGAAAAGTCATTGATTATTCATATTTATACATACATACAAACATGTTGCACATATCATTTAGGATCAAATTCAGAATAATATTGTTTGCCATATCTGTTTATTTATTAATTTTTAAGATTTTTCAATTAAAATACAGTCAATTTTATTTGAGCTTTTGTGAAGTGCAGAAAGAAAGTCTATCCAAGTCAAATTTGTATGAGGATATTTAAATAGAAACTTGTTTAAAGAAACCAATTACGTCTGCATTACTCCTGCATTGCTTTTCAACTTAGCTTTTCAAGTTAGCTTTTTGTAGCTAATTACAAGTTATATATATTTTATAGAAATCCCGCAAAAAAGCTAAGTACAAGTTGGTTATTTATTATCAATTGATAATTTTTTCTGCAGGGTACTGTACGTATGTATGCATGTATGTATGGGTGTATAAAAGTTTATTTTTTATTTATACGTTTGATTTGTTCGTTCTGCTTGTTGTTACCCTCTTGCAATCGCGTCAATGAAATGCCTGTTGGCTCGCTGCTCTGCTTAATTCGTCAGTACGATCGTCGGGCCGTTTTTAACCCTGGCTCTTTTACTTAACATTTCATTGCTCAGGCATCTACATATGTATGTACATATATATTTATATACTATGTATACATAAATACATTTATTTGTATTTTTATTCCACTTTGCATTTGAGTCGCCATTTGTGCGCGCTTTTATCGCCAAAACGATTACAATTGCGCTTACAGTTTGTTTTGGTGTTGGGCATAATGTTGCCGTCATATATGTACATACATGCATACATATGCATGTAAATTTAGTGCATGATCCATACATATTTTTTCGCCGTTTATTCGGCTCTTTTTCACTCTGCCGTCACTTCACTTCACTTCATCGTTCATTTAAACTTGGTCCACTTTGATTGAATTTAAAAAGCGTAACTGCGGTAGTGGCCCCTTCATCGTTCTACTTCAAGTACAACCACCTATTGCCCCACCAGCCGCCTGGATCTTGCCATACTTGAGATCGCTTTATTTCATTATTTTTGTGTGCGTGTTTTCGCCCGCATCGTTTTAATGGATGTGTGTTTGCGTTTTGGGGTTTTGTACGTTGATTGGAGGCTTTATTGGCAGCAACGAAGAGGCGGCGACAATCACAACCAACAGTCGTCCGGCCAAGCAGTAGCAGTGGCTGTCGAATACTCGTATTATTCAGCCAGACAAGCGGGTACAGTTAGACGGAAACCATACTTCTCATATCATCTCTAATAGCAGCAACAACGACAACAACAACATTTTTAATATACAAATAATTTTTCATGATTGAATTGCTCCAGACCCGAGCTCCGTCTCTATTCAACAAAGTACATATGCATGTACAAATCCAGAGTCATAGCCCGATCGCAACGACCAGGCAGAGGCTCAGCCATATGGGCGCTTGGCTCTTTGTTGAAGCATCGTTATCAGCTTGAATAAATTGTATATATATACAAATGGCCGTAAATTCCAGTACAGCAAGCAGGGCAACCGTTTTGTGGCGGCATCGGTTGTAGTGGCGTTGATGACGGGGGATGTTTCCATACCATATTTTATAAGAGTATAAACATACATACATACATATAGCGCGCTAGATTGTTTAAATGCATTTGAATGTATGACATCGTAAGATTACTCGCTGGTTGGATCAAATACAATACTGCTGGTTGTGGTACAGTCAATTAAGTTGGCTGTATAGCTGGAATGTTTGCTACTTATTGTTGCTTTTAATCTCGTCTTCCTGTACTTTTCTCATTTAAAGCGAATTTAAATCGATTTAATTTAAGTACTTAGTTCGTATGTATTTAAGTAAAAACTAGGTCCAAATGTATTATGTAGGTACTTGCATAGGTAAGTATTCATACATGTACAAGTATATGATCATACATACACACATATGTACATATAAGGCGTTGTGGATGAGTGGGGTTAGAGGTGCGTATTACCCGTAGGACCAGGGTTCAATCCCCGGTATGAGCAACATCTAAATTTGAAAATATGCGGTCGCCCTTTAGCAGGAATTTGCAAACCCCCGAGTGTATTTCTGCCTTGAAAAGCTTCCCCTAAAATACCATTTGTTGACTGAATATAAGTTTGTTTCAATTGACGAGCACGGCGGAACTTTTAAGCCTTATTAATCTTTTCACGGATGGATTAAAGTTGGATGACAATGTTGCCGGTGGCGTATTCTACAGGGATTTCCTTTACATGTGTTCTGCTTCTAGAAAGATGGCCGGAACTCAGCTCCCCGAGGAATTGACGGCCACCTTATCGTGCAGATTGCTCTTTTCAAAGGTCTCAAATATCAATATTTTGTTTGGAGCGCGGAAAAAAAATTTCCCTTTCTCCTTTGCGAAGTTCCTCCAGTAATATTATACCAAGCGTAAACAGGGTCTTCTGCACTTAGTCCTTTCATTGTGTTGGCCTTCTCATCTTTTTCAAGATCGTCTATGTTTCTGCGTCTTTGTAATTTTATTATACACTTAGGCCTTTGCGGTATATGCGTTCCTCAGAAAGCCTCATAAAAAAAAAACCGCCTAAAAAGATCTTTACTTTCATACAAAAACAGAGGATGCGTTCCAGCATTTTCCCAAACCGCATAAATTCAGATACTCCATGTACAAAATTAAAAACCATCCAGTGAGGCAATACTAAGCAAAACAAAACAATTTATTTCTTCACTTCAACATGTAAAACTGAACATTCCTGAAATAAATATAATTTTATCTGCATTTTAACCAAAAACAAGAAAAAAAATACCACAATAAATACATGAATTATGTAAGAATATATTGACAAATTAATTATCAGAAGCATTGTCTCTTACACACTGAAAAAAGTAATAACAACTCTCAAAAAAGCAAAATCGCTTCAGCGAAAAAATGGTTTGAAAAACCGTGTAAATTCAAATCCGCATAAAAAACGTATAAAAAGAGACCTAAGTGTACTTGAATATGATGTTGCTGAGTCTCAGATTTGCATTAGTTTTTCCAACATCAAAGCTGTCATCTAACATAGCTATGTCCAGCAGAGGTTCACGAAGTCAGCGTCGCGGCAATTCGTATAAATAGTCTAAGTAAGTGGTCAAACCCGAGTTATGATCATGGTAGAATATTAACGGAGTTTTCGGAGCTAACCGTAATGGTAAGCTACGCCCATCCGAACTCTGCTCCTATTACAGCGTTTACGACCCTCCTACCCTTAAGGGAGGAGTGGAAACAAGACGGTCTTAGGAGTGGCGAGTCCATTCATGTGTACACAGGTGGTTCAAAGCTCGAGGTTTGGGTTAGTGGGGGTGCATACTCCGAACACCTGGGAATCTCTATTAGCTTTCGTCTTCCGGACCACTGTAGCGTGTGTGATATCCCATGCTTATATCTACATCTTCAGCCGGCAATCAAATCCCTTACGAAACAGTCGACAACCTCCTTGGTAACCATGAAATGCGGCACATCTCTTAACGAGTTGGCTGAGTCATTTCTCCCAAAGGTGATATGGGTTCCGGGACACTGCTACACTGAGGGGGACTGTAAGGCCGATTAACTGGCGCCATTGGCACCAAACTCCCTATTGAGGATATAAACAATGAAATAGGAATACCCTTAGAAACTTGCAAGCTACTTAATTCCAAAGGGGCTAAAGTAGCGAACGACAGATAGCATGCCGAAATCACCTGAAAAACTATCAGGAAACTATAGCCGGCGCTCAGCGCTATACGCACTGGCCTAATACTGAACTAAAATAAGCAGAATATCAATTTGTTAGTATCTGTTATACCAGAACACTGCCTAATTGGCAAGCATGCCTATCGGCTAGGCGTACGATTACATGACTTCTGTAGAAGTTGTCAATAGGAAGAAGAGGATTAAATCAGCAATATTTATTTATTTTCTTTCTTATTTTTCTGAAAAACTTATGGTGCTCTGGTTTCTACCAAAAAATGTTGCCTTTTGATCACCCCTTTTTCTTTTCGTGTTCGATTTCGGTTGTAAGCGCTAAATTAGCAAACTGGACTTAAGTCAAAAGGTAGCCTACGTTTTACACAGCTTATTCTTGACTAAGTCAAGAAAATTGGCTTAACTAAGTTAAGTTGAGTTGGAGAAACCAGCCCTTAGAGCCTGATTATGGCAACCTAACTTAACTTAACGGAACGTAGGACTTAGAGAATCAAAATGAAACAGATTTCGACGTGGCATTAAGTTACGTTAAGTTTTGGCTGTGCAATTATAAGCAACATCAATTTAACAGAATTTTTATGAGAGAGGCGTAAGTTATGTTAAGTTGCCATAATCAGACCATTAGACTTGACTTGACTTACCTATGAACTTAGCAACAATTACTCTGCGTAACACCTCTTACCTTTTCTATTTGTTTTGATTATCAGCGTTTGTATTTGTACACGTGAAATTGTAAACGTTTAATTTGTTTGGCTTAAAAATGGATACAAATTTGCTATTAAAATGAATGTATTTACGAGTTCAAATTGTGATTGTTTTTTATTTTATTTTCTGTCTATATCTCAAAGTTTGTTTTTCGATAGCCAGATGAATTGCATTTATACAAAAAATCATATTGTATATTGTATATTTGGAGGAATTTTATTAAAAAGATGTGAATAACTGATATAGCAGCATGAATATCTCACGGCTCTCTTTGCAACTAGAAACTTAACATAGAAATCAATGCGAGTTCATATAAGGTGGTAGCGGTAGTACAGGGTGGGCCAAATAAGACCTTTCAATGTTAAACAGTGTAAAATTGCCTTCGCAGGTATCTATATATAATATAATCTATATATATTAGAGTGGTTCACAAAAACACTCTTTTTGGAAATTCATAATCGCTACATCAGAATATTGTTATTTGTGATAAATAAAATTATAGTTTAAAAAACTAAAACCTCCCTATTATAATTGCCATTCCTACT
The DNA here is from genome assembly GCF_013731165.1 of Rhagoletis pomonella. Classification (NCBI taxonomy): domain Eukaryota; kingdom Metazoa; phylum Arthropoda; class Insecta; order Diptera; family Tephritidae; genus Rhagoletis; species Rhagoletis pomonella. The sequence goes on along the minus strand of NW_023458559.1, from coordinate 23,859,408 downwards.
GTCATCAGGAATGTAACTTGAGAATAGAAATCGCTGCATCTTTTAGGCGCATCAATATTACATAGTTACAACCCGAGCTAATAAAAGGGAGGTAAAAAGAGACACGTATTTTTTTTTTTTTTTTTTTAAAGTTTTCTTAGAGGTCGCGCTGGTCGGTTTTTTATAAAAATGCTGATGTTCTTTTTTATTTATTATTTTTTTATTTTCTTGATATGTTGAATGCAGCTAAAAATGTGGTTTTTACATATAATTAGTCTGGTATTATTGGGGCACTTTCCCTTAATTACACACCTTGGACAATTAGAATGGGTCTAGTTCCCGAAAATATGCTCTCGAAAAGACAAATGATTGCATTTGTTGAAAGCTCTTAACCAGGGATGCCGTTTGGATCTAAATAGATCCAATTGGATACATTTTTAGACGAATTTTTCCGGGATACTTATTTTTTCCGGTAAGTATAAATGTGGATACTTTTTTAAATAGGCCAAAATTTTATATTTCCTATAAAGTTTTTTTCGTTCAAAAATCGATTTTCATTAAAGATGGTAGAAAGCATTACGTTTTCTGAACGTATAAAGAATCGCTACTTAAGCGTGAAATTAAAGCATTTTATTTTTTGTGAACGAAGCAATGAACATATGAAGAGATCTCACCAAAATAGGTATAAGCGCAATTGCTTTAATTAGCTTAAAGGATGCTTTAAGCAAGATCTTAATATACATACAAAACCGCGTATCAACAAAAAGCAAAACCGCGTATGTGACGTTGCATAAATTATTTTCTAGAGAGTAAAAACACTTATATTTCAAAATGGTTCTCTTTTTTATAAAGCAATCGCATTTCTGGCTAGTATATTTCAGGACGAATGGATAAGGATTGAGCCAAGAGCTTGTGTGAGCAAATCCAATTTTTGGCAGCAAATGTCAGTTACGCGGGTTTGCAGAATGACGATACGCGGTTTTGTACTTTAAACGACGATATACATATGTATGTAAAGTAAATTATACTCTTTCTGTAGTAATCTCTTTCATATCACATATTTTCATTTGTTAATTTAAAAAGAAAGAAGATTTCAATGTAGTATAAAAAACTAACTTTGATTTATTTAAGGAGACTTTTATGAATTTTACTGAAAAGACTTTAAATACACTCTAAAAGGTTTTTGTTTATTTGCGCATATTAAGAGAGGTAACCAGTTTCCTCTTTTAATGTGTGCAAATTCGCACGCCGTGTAATAAAATTAATCATTGCCTGTTTACTCTTACATACCAAATTTGTCGCAAGAGCAAAATTACACATAACATGTTTAAAATAAAGTAATGTTTATTATTAGTAGGAAATGAGTAGTCCACTTGCAAACAGCGTTATGTGATTTTATATTAGAAAACCATAAATTTGAAAAAGCGACTACGACAACAAGTAACATTTAAATTGAATCTTTTTTATTATTACCTGAAAATTTGGATAAATAGGAGCCTTATAAAATTGTAACATAACATAACATGTCATAAGATAACATTAACAGTCTATACGACCTAAAGCAGCTTTCTAAGTTCATCAGAAGATTGATACTTTTGAAAGTTCATAAATAAGTATGATAGCGACTTTTGGAAGAAGACTTAACATTTGATGCTATTTTTTCAGAATATTAAAAGATTTTGCACTCTGTTGTTAGTGGACATGCAACTACTTTAAATACTGGTACGTAATCCGCCAAAAACTAAGAATCGAAAAAATTTTACATAGCGCACTTTGCAAGTAGACTACTCAAATGTATTTGTAGTTTGAAAAATTTTGCAATTTTAAACATTCTATATATGTGTATTTATGTGTATATTTTAAAGATCTCAAGTTCAAAATCAAATACTGAACATCTTATACGTATATTTATACAGATTCTTGTTGAAAAATAGATACTTTTCAGTAGTAGTTTGACATGCTCTTTTTAGAGTGTACTTGCTATTTATTATATTTACTTTGCAAAATACTTATGCACAAAAAATGTACTTTTATAAATTGAAATTACGAATGTTTCATTTTATGCACATGTATTCCAAGTCCTTAAGATGGGTTAAATTATGTCATTTTCATGAGAATGTTTCGTTTTCTTACAAGTTATGAGATGTACATATATGTAAAAAAAGAAAATTGGATACATTTGGATACATTTTTGGCTTGGTAAGGGATACATTTTCTTGAGACGGCGCGGCAACACTGCTCTTAACCGCCATTTTGAATTTTGAAAATCTGACATCAGATTCGTAATCAGCAACCCCAGAAACCCACTGGAAACGTGTTTTTTTTAATTTGATCGCCATATTGGATCCACCATTTTGAATTTAATAAAATTGACTTCAGATTCGTAATCGGCGACCAAAAAAACTCTGGAGTGCCGGGTTTCGAACAAATCCAATCATTAAAAAAAAAAATGGACCGCCATTTTGGATCCGCCATTTTGAATTTCGAAAAACTGACTTCAGATCCCTAATTAGCAACCCCAGAAACCCCCTGGTAACAAGTTCCAACCCATGACAATGCGTAAATCGTTCAGTATCAACGTTTTAAGTTTACTAGTCTCTTTTCGAGAGCATATTTTCGGGCACTAGGCCCAAGACAGGTACGTAATTAAGGAAATGTTCCCCAATAATACCAGAGTAATTATATGTAAAAAACAAATTTTTAGCTGCATTTTAACTTGCCAAGAAAATAAAAAAATTGAGAACATCAGCATTTTTATAAAAAACCGAACAGCGCGACCTCTAAAAATTTTTTTTTTCAAAACACGTTTCTCTTTTTTTATCACAAATAAAAATAATTTGACGAAGCGTTTATGAATTTCCAAAAAAAAAATTTTTGAACCACTATTAAACACGTATAACTTATTTATTTTTTAACATTATTCTTATTTTCCTTCTGCATGTTATAGTAAATATCCTGGAAAATCATAATGGATACTTATAGCAAGACCACCAACAACGACTACAATACGATATTCGTTTTACACAATTATCCACACAAATTTATTTTTTAGGTAATGTTTTGATGTCAGATGAAGCGCATTTCCAAGCAAAACTGTAAATTGTGGGGCTCTGAAAATCCATTCAGATGCACTGTTTGGTGCGGTGTTATGGCCGAAAGAGTTATCGACCCATATTTCTTCGAGAATGAGGATAAATTAACAGCTGTTCTAGCAACACCACCTTATATGAATTCGCCTTGATAGAAATCTAAAATCTGTAGCTCTCTAGGTTTCTGAGTGAAGTTGCTTTTTGGTGTATGTAACACGTGCGGCTCATTTGCCAGATACACAATTTTCAAGGCAAGTGAAGTCTAAGTCATGCATAACATTTGTATCTGGAAGTAGCCATGAATGAAGTAGTAATGAATTGCAGAATTCCTAGTCCAGCTAATGTACACTTTATATAACGAAATGTAACAGCAAGAAATGTTGGCATTTTAAAAGACGCCTTATAAAAACTTTCAATCTGACATCTCTGGTTAGGTCTAAGTCTGCTAAATAAAGCCAAGCCAAGGAGAATTTTGAATTTTATGTGTTCATTGGGATACACCTACATATGTATATATTTGTATTATATGCAAAGACTGTGCTTCTCCCACATACCCTATAGGTACGGTGACCATCCGTTCTGTTTTTTGCAGGACCGTACTAATATTTAAAGGTCTGTCCTGCGTAGTTTTTCAAAACAGAAAACCCCCAAAATGTTCTGATTTTTTCCAAGCGTCCTGCCTTTGTCCCGCATTTTCTTCGATATTTTAAAATTAACTTTTCCTAATCGAAATAAAAGCAGTGTAAGTTCGTTTTGAAGGTTCAACTAGTCAATGCGTTCTAAATATTGTACGGATATGGACAATGGGTGACGAGAAATTGAAGACCTGCATCAAATATATCGATAACACTGTTCTACAAATTTTGTGGTAATCGCTTAAGAAAAAAAATATTTTCCAAGCCGATTTTCTCTTCAAACAAGCGTTTTCGTAATTTTTTCGAAAAAAGGGTTTTTGGTACATTTCGGACCTATTCGTCAATGTCTCAGGAAAATATTATCCAATCAACCTACAAAAATACATTACTTTGCCGATTTCCATGAAAATTACCAAAATCGAAAAATTGAAATTTCAATCATTTTCTTTCTACAGTAAATGAAACTCTGATGAGAAATGTAGATGTTACGGAACACTATCTGCACAAAAAATATATATTTTTTCAAAGAGCCCATCAATACCTTTCGAACTGTTGGTCGTTTCATGAGATATTGAGGAATAACTGAAAAAGTACTAAAAATACGTTTTTCGAACAAATCTCGAAAACACTTCTTTGAAACCATGAGTATTTTTTCGTGTTCAACGACCCAAAGTTTGCCTAAAAAAATTTGCTTTACAGAGGTTCATATTTCGTGTAAAGTAATATGTAATATGCCTTGTTATAATTGTAAATATTCATTTATAAAAGATTAATACCAATGAAGCAAATGTGATTTATGTTTAAAGTTTAAAATTGGATTAATAATTAAGAAATATACCATCTTCGTTATTTGAATAGCGCATCCTTTTAATACTTAGTAGGTACAGTTTTCGTTTTGTTTGTTTAATATTCATTAACTTTTTATAAAAATATAGACTATTCTACCTCTACATCCCGTTTTAAAAATTTTTGAAAATTAAAAAAAAAATAAACATAGGGGCGACATTTTGTTTGTTGACGGTGCTGCGCATTTTCTTCCATATAAAAATTTTGTCTAGCATACTTTGTATGGTAAAAAATCAAAAAAAGGGTACGCTATTCAAATGACGAGGAATGTATATATGTAGTATATTTTTGTTATTTTTATACAACGCAATTATATGAAGGTAAATTTTTTTAAAAATTGTCTTGCATTTTCAAAATATATTTATGGTCACCGTACCTATAGGGAACTCAACTCATTACATCTACTCTATAAGTTCACCATTTTTCAACTAGTGTGCAAAAAATAATCAAATCTTCCGCGCTTCCTTCCGCATTTTAAACATTTTATGTGTAATTTGGCTCTACGCGACAAATATGGTATGTAAAAATAAACAGAGAGTGTTTCATTTTGCATACATTAGGAGAGCAAACTGGTTACCTCTCTTCATATGCGTAAATTTAGACAAACATTTGTTAGAGCAAATTTTAAACATTGTATTTGTAAACTGTGCAGTTGTGAACATTAAGTGTTTCGAATTCAACAAACAAATTTGAAATTTGTTCTACGCCACACATATGATAAGTAAAAGTAAACAAGCAGTGTTTAATTTAATTAACATGGTATGTAAATTTGCATTCAATTTTTTTTAGAGTGTATAAGTATGTTTATACAATAGGACTGTAAAATTATATCACTTCGCACGAATGCTGTAAATACTACAAGACAGGAGGGTGTGCGTCAGTACGAGCAAAATGCCACTTGGCCGAGATTAAAAACTTATAATCTTAACAGCGAAAAAAATGAATGCTCGCATCCACACATACATATGTATGTAAGTATACTAGTCTTTTCTCACAATCTTACAAAGAGAACAGCACTTGCATCTTACCAGTTAGCGCATAGAATTTCCATATGTCGGAAAGAAGTAGCGAAATGCTGTAAAAGAGAAAAGCATAAAGATCAGGGTGAATAGCGGCAAGACACATTAGAAGCGGCAGTCCAAACAATAGACATGTGACAAGCGCTGTGGAACGAGGAATACGAGGAAGAATAATGTAGTGTGTAGGGGAGTTAAGCTGCGGAACCACTCATGAAAGATACAAGTAGTATATACACACATACATATATATATCTTGGCCATTTTTTGATGATCGCACTAACGTTGCAGAACCGATATTTGATTTTTGAAATTTCGATGTCTTAAAATTTAAGACTTAAATTGCATTTCCCGTAACATAAAATGTCACATAGCAAATATTGTGGGCCTAGTTGAGTAATAAAATACTATATACTCAAAATACCAAATATACCCTCAAAATCTGGATTTAGGATAAAACACCGTTTTTCTCGGGGCAATAGTATTTTTGCACATAACTTCAGCATTTTTTCAATATACTAAATTTGTATGTACATATATGTTGCTGAAAATAGGATTTATAGAAGATCATACCGATACACATACATACATATCGTCGATGTTTTTGAAAAATAGCCCATCGACCAGTTGCAAAACCGCCTAAATCGCCGTTGTGGGAAAAATGAGATTTGGTAACCCTGTACTCCAGGCATCGATATTTATGCATAAAAATCGTTATTAAAACAACAGATTTGTAAAATAATAGCTAGAGAAAATATCGCCTATCAAGGCAATGCCTTCAAAGAGAAACCGTTTTTTCGCTCTGCTGTAAAATTTGAGTGTGTAGAGCAGTGATTCCCAGGGGTTCCCGGGAGACTCGCCGGGGGTCTACGTTGGCGTAAAAAATATATGCGGGCTCACGAGTTGTAAGTGGGGGTCCACGAAAATGTATCTGGTTTCGATAGTAAATAACCGAATGGTTGCTTGATAGCCTCATTATTTAACAATAATTTTGTTGAGTGGTGTATGGTGATCTTCACGCACTGCTGCACTTTCCATAGCTTTGTGTCTTCACACTTGGGGAATCCTTAAAGACCACCTGCAGGCTAAAACTAAACGGATGTTGGTATAACACTGAGTAGGGCGAAGTAGAAATTGCTGGCGGTAACACTTGAACACTTGTGTCTTTTCAATGCTACAGGATACCTTTATCGAAGAGATTCTATAATGTTGAGTTCGCTGAGGCTGAATGCCGTTTTAATTCCAGCACTGAGCCTGGACTCACACATTTTTGAATCTTTACTGATGGCTCTAAAACTGACTGTCGGTCAGGAACTGGGCTCTTCCTCGAAGTTAGTGGGGATAAGCTTCCCTTTTCACTTGCGGAATATGTTTCGGTCTTCCAGGCTGAGGTATTTACAGTCATCAAAACCATGGACTACGTGGTAGAAAATAGGTGGGGGGGGAAGGAGTGTCCGTGTCTGGAGTGACAGCCAAGCTGCACCCAAGGCATTGGCCAGTCCTCTATCTAAGTTCTTCCAAACTAGTTCGGCAATGCAAGTCTCGAATAAATTATGTTGGTAAACATAACTGCTTGCTTTACTCTGGGTGCCAGGTCACCCGAGAGTACCTGGTAATGCGACATTTGACCATTTGGTCACAGTTGGCTTAGACCAGGCATTCCTCGATATGCAACCAGTTGTAGCACTCCCCACTTCGACCATCGAGACCACCATCAGAAACTGCAATGACTGGTGGCATCGAGGGAATGCGGGTGGGCAAAACTCTTGTTGTCTTCAATCTCAGAAGTTCTGTCTAGTTTTTTGCTCTCATTGAGCAGATGGGACTGCAGGTAACTTCTAGAATCACTTCAGGTGGCACAAACCCCTGACTGTGATAAATGTAAATGACAACTCCATTTGCCCATCCTGCCTTGAAGAGGATGAGAAGGTGAAACACTTTTTATGCTTCCTGCTTGCTTGGTTGTTTGTCATCTATTTTTCTAGATTCGGTCTTTTCTCTATTGTCAGTTTCTGAATTTAACGCTAGCGCTCGGAGGGCCCTTAAAGATAAAAGACCATTCAAGCGAGAGAGTACTTTGATGGCTTTACGAGCTCTGGTTTTTAAAACTTGCAAGAGTGTAATCACATTATTTTAATAGATAGAGCACAAGAAAATATTTTATCTTAATTTTTGCCACTCCGAATTCAGTTTTGGAGCTCACTCGCGATGATGCAAATTTACATCGTTAGACCTAATCTTTACATTTTTGACGAGCTTTCGGAATATTTTAGAAATGTAGCAGCAGGGGGTCCACAGAAACCAGTAAAGTTCTGAAAGGGGTCTACGAGAAAAAAAGGTTTGGGAACCTCTGGTGTAGAGTACAGAAATAAAACATGGCGTGAATATTACCGCAAACTTTAAAAAAATACATTTTCGCGGATTTATTGATTTTAATTTAAATTTGAAAGTTGTTTTTCATGTTGCTCTGACATATGTTGTTGTAAGATTTTAAAACCACATTTGATTGAGAATAAAATGCGATACCTCACTATTTATAGCGTGAACAATTTTTCACAGAAATTATTGTTTAAAATTTAAACTATTGTAATAAATAATTAAGTTTTATTTGAAACGGAGTAAAATATTAATTTTAAATGTTGCCTTCCACAAGGCAAAATAAGTTTGATGTTGCACTCAACCCTCTAAAACGGCATGTTTTTGCCTTCTTTTCCTTCTCTAGCTCACGCATTTCATATTATAGTCGTTTTAAGCAACCATATGATTTTCAGGGTAACCATCTCTCCTGACAAAGCTTCAAAGGGCAGACAATGTGCCTTTTTTTGCCTTTCTAGAGTGCGATATTTTAAGAAACGAGACACAATTTTCTCACCGTTTGCCTTTATTTTAGAATCGAACGCGAAAAGAGATAGGGGTAATGAAAAGAAGAATTTTTTTTGATACAAACGAAAACACCTTAAAAAAAGTTTTCATACATACCTTCAATTTGCAAAGTTAAAATTTCTATATTTTTAAGCCTGCGGTAATAGTCCCATATTATTTTTGATTAAACTGTAATTTGTTTATCGTTATGAGCGGCTGTAAATGCTCATTTCAGCGACATATATGAATATATGATCGGTTCAGAAATGTTAAAGTTATGGGAAACAAGAAAAGATTTTTGACCCTAAGTCCAGATTTTGAGGTTGTATTTGGGATTTTAGGTATACAGTACTTTATTACTCAATTAGGCATACAATATGTGCGATGTGACCTTACTAGAAAATGAAATCGAAAATTTGTATCTACTCTGGTAGATTTTTGGGGCTTTGAAAAATGTTTTCATTAGAAATTTTACTTGAAACCGGATACACTATTTTTTCCGTTCCTGCACAGTTTCGATAGTTGCAATAGTTTGGTATATGCCTGTATGTATAAGTGAATGTGTGTGTATGCGTACAGCTTAAACAAATTTTTGGTCTAAAAATAGAGCAATAACGCAGCTGGGTTTAAAAAGAAAATTCGGTCAGTAAAAGAAGCAAACAAATATGTGAAGAGATAACGTATGCTAACACATGCACAAAAACTGATTTTTGTAAATAAATTTACATATGTATGTGTGCATATAAAAGTAAGAATGTATGTTTAAATATCCTGTGGGGATAGTTCTGAACTGGTGCGCTTCTAGTACATTTAGATCCACTACTAGTTCGCGATAAATCTCTTTTTGCAAACAACTGGCGAATTTAACACGGCAATATCATAGGAATTGGAAATTGTCCCCCGCTGCAATACCTTTTCTATAGTTCACAACCAGTCCTAAATTCGACAGATGGGATCTAGTTCGCTGAAAAAGATAACAAGATGTTTTCCAACAGTCTTTTTGGTTTTACCATGGTAGCGATTTTTAGTTATTTGCAAAGAACTGTGTTTTCATTCTGAAATCAAATTTGTTTGAATGAATGTAAATCAATTTGGGCATTTGAAAGCACGTTTACATACCTTTGGCTGTAGCTGAATTTGCAGAGGTGCTGGCTGTTAGTGGTTAGATTCCAGAAGGTCCCAAAATGTTACCATGTTAACACAAATTTTAGTTTCGTATTACCAAACTATGAAAAAGCATCTGCGAAGTGCAGACTGGAAGCGTATTTGAGCGAAAAACCTGCCAAGAAAAACTCTATTTAGAGTAAAGAAGCCCCCCGCTGCATCCGTTTTCCTATAGTTTCGAAACAGTTCTGAATTCGTCATTTTAGATATAGATTTCAAAAAATAAAATTATTTTTTAAAAGTACCACATCTCGCTGCTTTTGCACTGGTGGCGATCTAGTTACTATCGGACTGGTTCATTTTTGATGATAAACATCTTGTACGGAACTACAAATTTGGTTCACCAGTTCGGGGTTTCCCTACAGGGTAGTTGTGTATGCATATAACTATATACATATTGGTCAGCACAGATTGTATACTATGTCACGTCCTATACCTTTAGCCAACCACTACAATTGTTCTACTGCTCATCACTTTTTATTTAAAGGCATTTTAAATGTAATATGATATTTTTCCACAAATACAATACTTTTGAAAATTGTGTGCATGATTTTCAAGTGTTCCACCAAAGAATTTCGTTGGCGTTTGTGGAAATATGGCTCGATTTTACCCTATATGTATTTGCAATTCAAGCAAGTAGGGTTGGTTAAAATACTATTTTTAGCCCAATATGTTGAGCGTTAAGCCAGTTTTAAGGACAGCTGGTAGAAAATTCGAATTAACAAATGTACTGCAATGTTTGTGGGTATATACATATATACATATATACAAGTATATATACATATATATATATATCAACATACATACATACATACCAACATAAATGTGTACAAATATAGATGCATATTTGTAATTATGTAGACACAAAACTGGCTGTGCCATATTGTGGCAGCTTCGTTTAGAAAATCATAAAAACAATTAAAATACGAACTGGAACCCAAGACTTTAGCGTGAGAATATATTGCACTTGTTGATAGTTAAGACAGACGAACGTTTAGCGGTTATTCTGGATTTGATAAAGTGCAGAAAATGTCCTATTTGTGAGAGTTGTGAAAGCTAATATTCGTTACCGCAAAACAAATTTGTACATTCATACGTACATTTGAATGTGAAGGGGTTGTACTTATTTGTAAACACATTGAACATTGAAATACTTACAGTGTTGCCACTTTGGTAAATTATTACCAAAATTGGTAGAAAAAATTTGGGTTGGTAAAATGGTAAATTTTTTCTCATTTTGATAGATTTTTGTTAAAGTAATTTGTTTGAAAAACAAATAAAAGTTTAGTTCCCGTTTTATTTGTCTTAAAGCATAAACAGACGGCAGCGTTGATCCGGATCAACTGGGGAATTAACTGCAGTTGATTCGGATTAAGTCCGAGTTAATCCAGATCAACGCTGCCGACTGTTTAAGCTTTAAGTTAGCTTTATGTATATTATAAATTATTTTCCAAAAGTGTTGTCTACGTTATTTCATTAATTTTCAAACGGTTTAATGCGCACTTTTTATATACATACAACTTCTTCTTCTTATTTGGCGCTGTAACCGCCTCAGTGATTTTGACCGAGTTCAACAAAGAACGCCAGTCGTTTCTTTTCTGCCAAGTGAAGCCAAGTCCCTCTCCACCTGGTTTTTCCATCGCTGTGGGGGCCTCCCTCTTCCTCTGCTACCACCAACCCCGAGTTGAATACTTTCAGAGCTGAAGCGTCGGTGTCCATTCGAACGACATGGCCAAGCCAGCGGAGCCGCTGTATTTTACCATACATACATATCGATAAAAGGTGAACAAATCGTGCTCCATTCAAAACTCATTTTACTGGAAATTATTAAACAGGCATTTAATACACACCATGATTGTTAAAAAAAAAAAAATTTTAAATAAACACCAGTTTTTATAAATGGTAATTACTAAATGAAAAAAAAAAACACAAAAGACCGGCGACGATAAAACTGCATACCCAAAATTGTTGTCAAAATTCAGTGTAAAAAGTTCGAAATTTAGACGATTTTTTTTAAATTTTTATAAATGTTGGATATAGCTTGAATCCCTGATTTGTATGGGTTTGGTTAGTAATACAATATTCTTATACGAAAAAAGGAAAAAAAAAAAATACTTGAAGAACATTGTAAATATTAGAAAAATACCAAGCGGCTGTTTGAGTCAATGTATTTGTCTATAATAACTCCAGTTGAAGTTTTTTCAAACGATGATGCTTCGTTGTTGCCTTAAGTTTCATCACTTTCGCTTTCGGTTGAAAAAAAAAACCGAGAAGATGCCATTAATATGATCTCAAATACCATATCATTAGTTAAATACAAAGTTCATTAATAAATAATTTTAATTTTTATAGAAATAACTAAAAAAATGGAACAAAACTATAACTTTTGTTAAAATAATTATAAAAGTTATTGGTAGATATTTTCCAGATTTGGTAGATTTTTTTCAATTGGATGGTAAATAATTATTTTCGGAAGTGGCAACCCTGAATACTTATCTAAAGGAGAAGTTCACTTCATGGTTTGTAGACGCATACCTATGTTTGTAAATGTACATTGTAGTTAAAATTTGTATATGCATTTATAAGCTAAACTTCATACAAATTATAATTTACGTACTAGTTTTCATACATATGCACTGTTATAACACACACATTTTCTGTCAAAATTTTTTTTCAATCCATTTTTTATACATTTCGTGAACATGAAACGGTATTATAAGTTTGGTCCGATGTTTTCATGTATCAGGAGAAGAATATATAGAGCCATGAAAATGTACACTTATATGATCAGAACGTCGAGCTGATGCCCGCCTGTCTTTCTGTTTGACCGCAATCTAAACCTAAGTATTCGTGATAATAATAATACTAGATTGGCGCTTACACGTATGGTAGTATTTGGCCGAGCTTCTCCTGGGATTTGTGGCGTGCGCCTTGATGTTTTCACACAAAGGGGAGGGACCTATGTATAGTTTTACGCCGACTCCGAACGGCGATTGTATTTTTATGATAAGCTATTTTTAATGGCAGTATTTGAGATATCCGCCTAAAATTTGGTGACCGAGTGTATTTTTTTTATTGTATAACATATAGCTTACAACTTATTGGTCAGGTATAAGATTTTTTGCTATAACTCCTCCATTTATGCAGCTAGGACTATGAAATTTCGGACTGTCTTAAATCATTATCAACTGAAAGCTTACAGTGAAAATGACAAAGATCGGGTCACTATAACTTATAGCCTCCATACAACTGATTGTTCAGAGAGATATGGAGTTTTACTTTAAAACTACTTCACTTGGACTTTTAGCCGAGCTATTTTCTAAATATGTAATCATACAAAGTCCACCCAAAAATCGTCAAGATCGGTGCTTTATAAGTTATATATCCTATACCACTGATTGTGCCGATATGAGGTTTTTATATTACTCCTCTATCTATGTATATACATATGTATGTATGCAGTAAATATCCACATTTTGTATGGCTCCCAAACGACTAATTTCAAATGCATGGTCGGCGGTTGAATTAAAATTTTCTGGTTTCCATGAAAGGTGTTTTTGTTTCAGCTAAAGTCAAAACAATGACCAAATGACTCATTGAACTGTTTTCATGTTCCCTTTAATAGGTTATTTCCCGTACGCAACGCGGGATCCCGCGGGTGCCCGAAATAACCCAGAAATCATTCCCGTACTCAGCAAAATGAGTAATAGAGAGCGAAAATTGGAACGTATTGAATCGTAAGTGCCTTCTTCTTCCTGCCCGAAACAGCCCGAACTTTTTCTCCGGGTAAAAATGGATAGTGTCAAAGTGCATATCAGCTGTTTTGTGTTTATATGTTGCCTACTTGGTGCTTTTAAGGAATAGTGAATGCATTTTCAATCTTTATACACTTAAAACTAAATTTGTAAAACAAAAAAAAATTCAATTTCCAAGAGTTTGCATTTAAGTCACAAAAACAAAAAGAACGCGAATCAGCTGTTTCTCAAATTCTGGACACGAAATGTGGTTTTTTGCGTTCCGGTACTTCTGGATTACTGAACTTATTCTTCTTTGCTTTTTTCTAAATAAAAGCATTTGCAAAGCATGAACACTATGTACAGATGATGTAAAACTTTATAAATCGTACGTTTCAATTAAAGAAAAGTTTTTGATACAATCAGACTTAAACAGCATAGCTTACTGGTATAAAGTAAATATTATGCCTCTAAATCTTAAAAAATTTAAAGTAATTTACTTCTCGCGAAGAGCTGTTCAGCCATTTATGAGGTGGGTTTTGTCGAAGGCTGAGGTATGCTCAGCCGCTCCAGAGTCCAGCGAAGGTCCCACTAACCCCCACCAAATAAAACACAATGATTTGTGTATTAAGTCGAACACACCCACACACACACGCGGCTATCTAGAAGACCGGCAACTTGTCGTGCAGGGGAGAGCGGAAGGTAAAGAGCGAGACGCGGCAGTCGGTGTCGGGGATTATCCGGCGGGTAATTGTACGGTGACGGGAGTGTTACTAGTGACAGCGAGATTAGCAGTGGTACGTGTCAGTCGTAGCGAAGAGCGTGGCAATGAGAGCAGTCGCGGTGGTTGTGACGGCGACGGCAGCCTGCAGTTCCCTTGCAGTGGTGGTGGCGGCCTCAGCGGTGACGTTGGCAGTGGCCCATATAATGATGAGGGCGGCAGCGACCTCCCGCAGTGGTGTTGTATGCGGCCCCGATTGTGGCGATGGGTAAATGCGGCCCCTTTTAATTACGACGGTGACAGCGGTACTGGGCGATGATGGTAGTGGCGCTTACCGTACTCGTGACGGGCAGTAGTGGTCTGCCTGGGGCGACGATAATGGCGGCGGCCCCAGTAATGAAGACAGTAGCAGCGGGCCCTGATGGTGGCAATGGTGACAGCGGCCCTGGTTGGCGATAGTTAGCGTTCTCGGTCCTCGGTGATGATGGCGGGCGGCCCACAGTTGTGGCTTCGGCCTTGGGGCGGCAGTGGTAGTAGCGGCCCCCGGTGATTAGAGCAGCGGTACGGGCCCTAGCGGTGATGATGATTATGGCGGCGGCCCTGGATGGCAGTGAATAGCGGTCGGCCTTAGGGCGGCAGTAATAGTAGCGGCCCCCGGTGATTAGAGCGGCGGTACGGGCCCTAACGTTGACGATGATTATAGCGGCGGCCCTGGATGGCAGTGAATAGCGGGCGGTCCTCGATAGAACTGTCGGCCTTAGGGCGGCAGCAATAGTAGCGGCCCCCGGTGATTAGAGCGGCGGTACGGGCCCTAACGGTTTCTTATACAATAGGTAACCATAATCTAAAATAGGTATACAGTTTTGTGGACCCTGGTATCACAATGGATACTAAGCTGAATATCAGGGTATCAAATTTACTCAGACAAGATAGAATCAATTTAAAAACAATTCCTACTTTTTGCTCTAAGAAATTTCCGTTGGAATTCTCAATATAACCTTCCGCCTTATACGAGCCGATTAAAACTTATTAATCTTCCTACACTTGTCAGTCGCAGGGAAATGCTTGGTACAATTTTTATGGTTAAATTACTGACAGGCTCAATTCCGCTTATTCTGGGTAAAGTAAGCCTTAATGTTCTCTCTCGTGTATCAAGACACTTTTGTCCCCTATTTTTGAAAGCTTGTAAAACTAATTTTGAATTACACGAGCCACTCCGTTGCTTATGTCAGGAGTTTAACTCTCATTCTCATTCCAGCACATTTGATATATCTGATTCGCTTTTCATCATTAAGAAAGCGATACTATCCTCTCTCCATAAATGATTTACTAACATAAAGACAAAATCAGCAGATGAATTTAGTTGCGTAGCTGAACAGTTTTAGATCTCGACACCTAACAAACTCCTGCCTTTCGTGACTCGGCGCAAAAATTGAAAAAAATTCGTGCCCTAAGGTTTTTTATTTTTTGTAGTATAAACCTTTTACTCTGGTTCCTTAAGGAATGTAGGCAATTAATAAAATTCCCTCGCTGTCTCGAAAAATCGTAGTCATATCCTTAGACTCCAATATTTCCACTGTTAATTTCTTTGGTGACTTTTCTGTCGTGGAACAAAACTTTGTATGGAAATAGATGAACAACACCGTTAGCTACTTCACACTTGCACTTTGTTATACTAAAATTGAATGGGCTACAAAACTGCTTTCGCAAAATCTGTTTCAGAGATATATTCAACAAGCTTAACATTTTTACCAAAATTTGTTGGATTATTTTTTTTTTTAATGTTGTACAAGTTTGATTTAGGTATAAGGTTTTTGTTAATGAATAAGATGTACTTTTATTTTAATACATATGAATATTTTTACATAATTATAATTCTCTTTGACAATGGTATCTAATACAATTTTTTTCTCTTTTCTTTCCTTACCCTCTCCATCCAATTTTCATTTCCTCTTTGCAGAGGTGGTTCACACGCAGTAGAACATGCAACCATTGGTCTTAATTTGAGCGCATTCTCCCAACACTTGAATAACAACAATAACAACAGTAAGTCTACACTTAAACTAAGCGCCTTGCATTCATCTTTCAATGAAAGCGCACTAAATCTGTCAAAATGTACATCCGGCCTGAATATGAGCCACGAAGACTACTATTACTATGTGAAACCGGAATTGGACATGTCAGCGGCGCATGCGGCTAGCAATGGCCTTGGTGGCGGTGGTGGCAGTGTCAGTGCTGTCGGTCCGCCCCATCCATTGCCCGCTCATCAGCCACAACAGCAAAACCAACAACTACACAGTGCTGCGCATGACAGCCGCGTCTCATCAACGCGCAACGACAGCACTACTCAGCACAGCAACACATTTGACGATCTCGACGCATCATCGGTACGCAGTGGTGACGAGACCTCAATGCGTAATGCAGACATGAGTAATCAGGGATCTGATGAGGTGGAGGAGCTGGAAGCAATAGATGCTGATTTTCCTTATCCGCTTATACTCGACGCGAATTCGCCGCGTTCTATGAGCGCAGCAGGCGGCAATGTGGGTAATGCTGCAGGTGGTAGTGCTGGTGGCGTAGCTGGCAGCTCCATGAAACGAAAACGACGTGACATGAACGGTGATGCAATGGACGGCACTGTCGACGATGAGGATGACTACGAAGGACAAATGTTGCAGCAGCATCGCCATTTGCGCCAGCAAAATGGTGGCTCTGGCGGTGGGGGTGGCTTAAGTAGCATGGGCGGATGTATGTTGGATATGCCGGCGCCACAAACTGTACGTGAGGTGTTGAACTCCAAGTTCTGCGGCTTCATTTCGGCAAAACTTAACAGTATGGAAGACACGGAGGCGGATAATTTGATGAACAAAATACTCATGCTGCTGGTACAGACGCAGACACAGACACATAATAGTGAGGGAAAATAGTTCCTTGAAGGAGATTAAATTGTTGGTCAGCAGAAAAAATGTGATACAATGTATGTATGTAGTTTAGGTGGAGGAAAGGAAAGTGATTGAAAATTGTACTTACTTTTCTTCATTTTTGCTGGGAGGACATATGTAGCTGATAAGCAATTAGTCTTGAAGGAGAATAATTTTAAAGTAGAGCGATGGCATACATACATTTGTACATTTATAAGTGTACAAATTGTTATGTGCGCACGATATTTAATTCTAGCAATAAAGAATTTTTTTGTGTTATATTTTTCGGTGGCGGATAGGAATTATTTGATATATCGATGCCTAACCGCCAAAATAAAGTAAGTGAAATTTTTTTCAAAATTTTGCTTTTGATGCAGAAATGCATCTAGATAAGAGGTGGCCTGCCTCTGCAGAGCATTTTTGTAGTGTGCGTGCAATTGATGTGACTGTGTGCGTGCGAACAAGTCGTGCAGTCCCTGCAGCAAATCAAACTGGTTCAGAACTTGCGCTGAGCTAGCCTGAAAAGGGACGGTACTGGTTCTTCATCTATCCCAACTCAATGCTTGCAACTGTCTTTTTTAACATGGCGATGTCCTACGAAGTGACAATTGTCGCCCTCTGCAGAACTTTTGAACTTGTTCTGAGCTGACTCTGGCTTAGATGGTTCTGATACAGTTCATATAACAACAGTTCTTAGATAGTTCAAAAAGGGTCACCTCCGGGCTAGAAAAAATGTGGTTAGTTTTGAGCTGGTTCTAATAAGTATAGTATGGAGCCTCTTCTTTAAATAGGCACGCAAACAATTTTGTAAATAAAAATACTTCATTATATGTTTCAAGAGCTATTTGTTTTGAACTAATTTACTTTTTGACGCAAACTGTGCTTTAAATTTAGGAACATAAAGTGTCAATTATTCCTTTATTTTCTAAAACCGTTATTCTTAAAAATGATTTATATTTGTTACGTATAATGGGTATTTCTGGGATACCTATAATTAAAAATCTGAACTAAGTCGTGTCAAAAAATGAGAAAAACGGTGATATATTGAATGATTATTCGTGATAACTCAGCGTTAAATTGCATTAAATTTATTGAAATGCAATACATGGACTTTCCGGCATCTCATAAGAAATATAGAATTGTGAATATTCACAATAGTTTTCATGCTAAATATTTTTCGTAAATTTTTTATTTAAGGATGGCTCATAAGTATTATAACATAAACAAATAAATTCACGTTTCTAACTGTGTTGGAAATTTAGTAGAATTCTAGAAACTGTTATAAAAACTTCAATATTTTAAATCAGAGTTTATAAGTATGCAGTTCTATAGCCCATTAAATTTTAGTATAATTAATCGCGCTGATTTTTTATAACTCTTTTTACGCACGCTCTTGAAGGCATTCTCCTATTTAAATATTTTCGTTTAAGATGCAAGATTACACTTTACTACACTAAAATTCTATGGGCTACAAAACAGAATACTCGAAATATTTATAAAAAAATATCTGATTAAAGATTTGAAATTTTGAAGACAGTTTTTAGAGTTCTATAAGTTTGCAGCACAGTTAGGAATTTGAATTTAAATGGTTTATGGAGTATGAGACATAGTACTTAAATAAAAACTAAACGAAAAATATTGAAAATGAAGAACATTGGAAATTAAAAAAAAAATCAATGCATAACTACACATTTCGGGGGCTTAGTGATACATTTACGTATGTACATTATCGTTCATATGAATAGCACTCCCATTTCAAAGTGCGATTGTTTACCACTTTTGCAAATTTTTTTACATCTGATTAAAAGGTCAAACATTTTGACGAAAAATCGTTAAATTTAACTTTGTTTTGTATAAAGTTTTAAAACACGGTTTATATGATTTTATTCGTATTTTATACATACGTACGTAGATATGTATAAAAATGACATTAATGTACCAATAACGACTTTTTTGGAAATATTTGAGCAGTTGCCCCATAAACTATGTAGAGAATTACATATTAAATAAACGAAAACAGTTTGTTATTACTTTTAGGGTCTAAGAAAATCGAAAAAATATAGTATATTACATTTGTGCATCTTTTGTCAGCTTTCACATGACCAGGATGAGTAACATTGATGACAGCGCAACTAGCAACATATGAGTTTCAACCGTCCAACTCTGCATCCCTTTTTCAGTAGTTCAGAGACAGTTCTGAAATTTGTAGGGCGGAACTAGCGCTTTGCCAGACTGTCCCTAAATTTTGCTGCAGGGGTTGAATGAAACTTTCGCTGCTACTCAAGCTGAGCGTGTATGTATACGCGGGCGGACGCTGCCCAGGGCTGATCTAGATTCTCTAGGAATATTTCTCAATAAAAACAAAATTAAAAAAAAAATTCGCTTACGTTATTTTGGCGGTTAGGCCTCGATATGTATGTTTGTATTTATAAAAGACGTATTTATCATAACTTTATTTTAGATTTCGATCACAAATAATTTTTTCTTGCTCTCATTAAATGCTCAATTTGAAGAAATTATAAGACATGAAATTATCTTTACAGATGTACACAAAACTCGTATTAAAAGATTGTGTTATGCCAATAGCAAGTCTGAAGTGCACATATGTAAATACATATGTTACATATGTATGTGTGTAGACGTTTTTCTTATTAAATCGTTTGCATGAAATACTGGCAAACTCAATAATTATTAGCAAATATGCTTGAAATAAACTAAAATTAAATTATATATATGTTTATATTATATGCGGGAATGAAAAGTTTAAAATGTTAAGCTCTCACCCCTTAAAAAATGGTAAAATAAACGATTGGGTATTATTATTGGAAGTCCTGAAGAGAAACAGAGTTTTCCGATCGAAAAATATCGATTTTCATGAATTCTATATCATTACTAGGAAAAAGTGTATAAAATACATGGAAAACTTCCTGGTATTTAAGGCAGTTCTAAATTTTTTTTTTACCAAAAATGCGGGAATTTTTACCTCTCATTTAGAAAAATCCTTGAGGGTGAGAGCTTAACATTTGAAACATTTTTGGACCACCCTAGTGTATATATATACATACGCAGATTGCTCTTAGAAAATACTTATTTAAGCAGCGTTTACAATGTCCACTTGGGGGTAAGAATGCATTTTGAAATGCCTTTTGCTTACAATTAGTCTGTTCGAATATATCTTCAGCGAAAAATATCTATCAGAAGCTTGCAGAATTTTTAAATGACCGTAAAAGTACGCGAACGCAAAATTAGCAAAAAATTTAGAGTTTAATAGTTAATTTCCTGCAAGCCTTAACTGCAGTCTAAGCCTATTGGGAAAAGGAGACTACGATTCGAAGGGAATAATTGCTCATAATAAGTACAAGCGGCATGAAGGCAAAATAGCAAAAGTAAAATTCTTGGAACTTATCTTAGCTCTTAACTGCAGTTAAGGTTTTGGTAGAAATGGACTTAAAGTATAGCTGATCGCAATTTTATCTACATGCAAACATTTGGAGTTCTTATATGTTATTTGAAACTTAAAAATCAGCAGAACAAATTTTCAATATTTTCATAAACTGCAGAAAAATTTTCAGCAGGGATTTGCAACTTCCTCTCCAAATCAGGTGTTACATTGCTCTCTCCATTTCCTCTTCTCTACTCTATGCGTACGCGAAATCCTTATAATTTGTGTTAATTACGAGGTTGTCGACCAGACTAGATATCAGCTGGAGTCAAGTTGTAAGTTCTAAAGTTTCACTCGCGACTGATACATATTCGATAGTCCTGCGCAATAACGACACAATTAAAAACTTGAAAAAAACCGCTTACTACTGAACATGCATCTAACCCTCGTATACTTCTTTCTAAATCTTTATAAAGCAGTGAGGGGTTTTTTGAGTTTTGAATTGTGTCGTTATTGCAGAGGACCATCGACATGTGAACAGAAGAAAATTAAAAAAAAATACACTCTCAACTCTAAGTTTTACATTGTAAACTATCTTTAAAGGTTTATGTGTAGTATATACAATTTTGTCTTTCGGTTTTTTTTGACGCAGAAAAGTTTTCTATTGATTATTTATTTCTTTTCCAGTTTAGTTTGTAATTAACGATTGTTTGTAATATTACTTATGTTAAGGCAATATTTGTTTCTTTGATATAAAATGTTTCATTTCATTTATGGAGCTTTCTTCCAAAACATTCAAATGGCAAACCGTATTATAGTTAGTGGTAAGTGTAAATTGGAAAACCTATAGAATTTTTTTGTATACTTAGTTCTGTTATAACTTTGATATTGGTTTGCCTAGGAAGTTGGACTTGCCACAAAAAATTTAAAATATTTTTTGAAAGCATCACATAATCATCAATAAATATTTTCTTATAAACAGACTAAAGCTAGTATGTAGAGCGTAAAACTGAATTAAAATTTGAGGCACCACCATTAAAAATGGAACTTCATAAACAAGTGAATTAAACAAAGTATGTAATTTTAAATGTTATTAATGCCTTCCCCAAAGTTACTATGTGCATTTGCACAGCTGAAGAATAATTTTCTCCATATCCTTTCTCATCTCAAATTTATATAAATTTAAGACTATAATATATATATTTATAACTTTATGGTTGTATTGTTCTTGCCATGTTCTATACTGAATTATTTAAGAAAATTTGTATCTGTACTTTGAGAAGTATAATACGAGTACTAAGCAGCGCTTGCCCCAAAGAGAGACTTCAAAAAACGTGAATAGTAATTTGATATTGCAAATCAATGTAAAGTTATTGAGGTTTTCAATGTTCAAAACGCCAAATATGTGTCATACCAAAAAAAATAAATAAATAATAAATAAATTAATTAAATAAACAAGCATTGAACTTAATTTTTTACATTGTCAAATACTACTTTTTTTCAAATAAACTTTTTATAATATTGGAGAACTAAACATATGCCTAAAATTTGTGAATTTGAAAACAATTTTAAGTAAAATATGCTAACTTCTTTTAGAAAACCTTTTTTCAATAATACTCACTTAAATTTTAGGGCCAATCTCAGATAATCTCGTTAAATACAGATCGATGCTTTTTAATATATTAATTTTCATATGAAAAGTTTAAATGGATTTTACATGCCCATTGCTGGATATTCAAATAGTGAATATGCAACGCTGTCCGTAAAAATAAATTCGTAATTAATTTAATTACCACTTAAATTTTGATCCTGAATTGGCCCTAAGGATTGTGCTTGCATACAAAAGAATTTAAAATATAAACCAATTGAATTTGTTTGGAAAGTTGTAACTAATACATACATATGTACATATGTATGTATATTTTTTTTGCCAAATTTATTGCCATGGAATTTATTACAAAGGCCATATCAGTAGAAATTAAAGACATTTTTAACTATTATATTTACTATACAAACTAATGTTAGTCCGTGGAATGTTATCTTCATATATTGCTTAAATTTTTTATGTTAAGTTAGTATCTATGTGTGTATATATCGTATATGTAATCTCAGTTAAGAATTCATAACCTAATTTTTCCCCTACAAGTTTATGAAACTATACATATGTGCATATATAATTTATGTTCATAATTTTTATTTTATAATTTAAATAAAAAATCGTTTCAATGAACAATGTGGCTTGTAAATACAAGAAGAATGAATTTAGAAAAAATGAAAGAACTTGAATACCAGGGACTCCCGCTCCCGCAATATACATATCGCATGTGGATGTTGCACGTTTCTCTCCCAGACAACTAGAACGATTAATCCGCCTTTAATAATATCCAGAATTAAGTATTGCAATCAAAGTTTGATCAATTCATACAGTTGGCATACCAAAACACAAATAGAAAGACAGATATCTTCGCCATTTTTGGGAAGTTTACCCCCCCTATTATGGGTTCGTACGATGCACGATAAACGCTTGCATTTTGTTATCGTCTATAACGAATCGATATCGTATAAAATCGAATAGGTAGCGTAGCTGATTTGCGCTGGTTCCAAATAAAAATAGGTTTGTATAGTGACAAATAGTCAGTACTAATTTCTACTGGAACCTGCAAATTTTTAGTGGAAAAGTGTACAATAACCTAAAAAATGTGCAAGAGAGCCTTGAATCGAGAGCGTAACAACACGGGAGAGCTGCAGAGCTGCTAGTGAAATTTTACTAGCAGAAATTACCTAGCAGAAGAAGAAGAAGAATGAATGTCAAAAGCTGCCATTTGTTGAATAGGTTAAGCATAAATAAAAGTAAAGTGGAAATCAAAATATTAATGATGTACTGGACTGTTTAAGTGCTAGTGTGTAAAGCAAAGAGTTTAAAACTGATTTATAAATAGTAACATGTTTACAGCAGAATGTCAAAACAGTGCAACAATTGTTCGCTTGCAAGTTTTTACTAGTTTTGTGTTCAGTAACTTTTTCTGCTAGTTTTCTCTTCTTCTCAATTTTACGCTCTATTTTGCTTTTACGCTCTGGCTGCAATCTGACTGGATAAGTTACTATACAAACCTAATACATTTGTCGGGCGTATGAAAACGATAATACGAGAACTGATTTCATACGATACGCTTGCAAGCGTTTATCGTCTATCGTATGAAAATTCATAACAGGGGGTTAGGTCATCTGTTAGGCTGAATATATTCTTATTATAAAGCGTAAATTTTTTATTAAATACCCATATAATTAAATCAGATAAGATTGCATTCTGTGTCCTTTACCATTCTGGGTCTTCACACCGTTTTTCCTCGTTTTGGAAGGTTGTTTGTACTACTTACTGTTCACTCTGTGTTCCAATTTGACTCAACAGTTATTTGCAAAATGAACATTTTTATCGGAACTAAAAAATAACGACTGGGAACCTACACATAGGGTCGGGAGGTAATTAAAATGCTCCGAATGTATTTCTGACATGAGAAAGCTTCTCACAAAAATTCACCCACTGCTCGTATTCGGCATAAATTTCGAATATCTGTAGTCTAAAGTAGAAACTCTAACATTGTAAAACCCTACACACTTCTCTGGCTCGCCTAAATGTATTATTAACTTGCTTAAGTTATTGGATCACCGACCTGAAGTCGTCGACCTCTTTTCACTCTGAATTTCGCAATCATGGTCGCAAAAGCTCTTTAGGATACATGGAATGCAAACGCGGTAGATATTGGGTCATTCCATTGGAAAGAGGAAAACAACATAAAATTAGATATGCCCTAATTATCGCTATTTCAGTAGTAACCTCTTATTAAATTACTACATTTCATTAACCTCTGCGAAAATATTAGAAATATTAAAATAAGTAATTTTTGTCTTTGGAAACTTTTTTTTCATGCATAACTACTTTACAGCAGTCACAAAGAGATGTCCCACCAGTCAAAATGTTAAATATTTTTAAAAAGCGTATAATTCATATTTTACAACACAAATACATTGTTCGTGAAAATTAAGAGTTTTGGCTAAAGTTTATCTTTGCATAAGGGTAAAATAGAGTTCTTTTCAGTGTCCCACTAGTCACATTCATTCATATATGTAATTCTCCTATATTGGCAGTAAGAGCTAGTACCGTCCGAAAACACTACAGTACAGATATCAATTATATAAATAGGCAATCATGTTTCCTTTACACCCCTTTTACGGCTAAACTGTACTTCTAAGGTATAAACAATTATATATCATTAGAAAGGTATTTTGATGCTGATGTGCAGGCATTTTTTAAAATTTCAAATTAGTTTAAAATAGAGCGAAAAAATCAATTCAAAAGTCACACCAATACCAATGCCATACATGTACATGGTTGGGGCGGAAATGCCTCCTAAATGTATGCTTTAATATTGATAGTGAATTAAAGAAACGTGCTAAGCAGCAGTTTAGGAATAAGATGTATGTATGTATGTACATGAATAGATTAGACTCAAACAAGGATGAGATAATTTTGAGTATGGAGAAGGAGAAAGGGATAACTACAGAAATTAAAATAAAAGTAAAGAAACCTAAATATAAAGACAAAGAGGAAGGAAAATTTAAATACCTAACCTAATAACAATGGTGGGGGTGAATATTTTAATGAAGAAAAGAATGGACATATTTAGATCAGGATAAAGGAAAGGATAAAGATGAAGAAGAAGATGAAGACCAAGACGAGGAAGAAGATGAAGATGAATATGAAGATAAGGATAAAGATAACTTATCTTAACTTAACTTACCTCACCTCAACTCATCTCACCTCCGCTTAAAAACTTACTCCACCTGAGTTCGCTACACATTAATTCACCACAC
>NW_023458559.1:23804448-23833787 GCF_013731165.1 Rhagoletis pomonella | reverse complement strand
CGAACTTTGAACTTTATATACCCGGCACACGTATTATATATTGTTTTTTCACCTGTCAGTAAACTACATGATAAGCAAGAATATTTTTCCCGATGTCAAACAGTTTCGATAATATCTTATGAGATATTGAAATAATTGGGGCAAGTTTGGTGAAAATCGATAAGGGGGCTACCAATATACACTTATGTATGTAGTCATAAGTGGGCGGTGTCACGACCATTTTACAAAAATCAATAATATTGTGTCTTGTTAAGAGATTGTTGTAAGTTGGCGTGTTTAGTTATTGAAATATCGGAATTTTCGTATTTCTGAAGTTTACCGTTATATGGTAGGTGACGGTAATTTCAATCCGATTTCAAAAATTTTCAACATATCGGTTTTTTGAGCGAAGGTTGGTAAATGTACCTAGTTTGGTAGAAATTGATAAACCGAGATACCGAGTTACCGAGATACACATATCTAGGCGTAAGTGGGCGGTGTCACGCCCATTTTCCCAAAAATTTACCTACATAAGTAGCATTTTCTGCTGGGAGGTCATTGTATATATCGATTTTGATTAAATTAGCTTAAATAGTTACAAATTCATCGCAGTTTTCGTATTTATGTAAATTACCGTTATATGGGAGGTCGGCGTGGTTCTTGTCAGATTTCAAACATTTTCAAAGGGTTTCTTAGTGAGGCACCAAGTGATGTTCATACCGAGCTTGGTGAGAATTGGTGAAGGGACTACAGAGATACAGCATTTCATCGTAAGTGTGCGGTGCCACCCCCATTTTCAAAAAATTTCATAACTGTCTAATTTTGTGCCAAAATTCTACTTCGCGTACCAACTTTAAACAATTTAGATCCAGTATTTACGGAAATATCGTGTTTTTGCATATTTCGAAAATACCGTTTTATGGGAGGTGGGCGTGGTTATTGTCCAATGTCGCCCCTTTTCAATCCCAACCTTCCTTGGATAAAGGGAAACTTACCTACCGTGGACATATCTAAATTTTTGCTCGAGTTACCGTGTACACGGACATACAGACGGACGGACAGACATGGCTTAATCTATTTTTCATTTCATTCTAAGCTTTGTGCACAAGTGCGCTCGGGTATAAAAAAAGTTAAGCAATTCAAATTAGTGACAGTTATTGCAATACATTTCGTAAACAACATTTCGGGACTTATAGTCTTGGGCGTATATATAGAGATTTCTGGCTCCCGATACACGCGAAAATCCAACGTAGAATGCTCCGTGCGAGAAACATGGAGCTCCCAGATATATTCATGCAACTTTAAGGATTTGTCATTGGCTTTTATAAATCGTTATCGCGAGGGCTACTTTTAACGGAAACTGCAAAGGTTTAAACAGAAATGGCATGTTTGTTGGGAATTCGTGGTACCAATACTGATTGTCCTTTGGCCCCGCCAGTGCTGATGGTGGCTTGCACGATATGTATTTTCAGCTCCGTTATGCATAGTCTTGTGCCATTGCACATTTGAGGTGCGCCCAGGTTAAGCATCAATATGACTGCCAAACCAACCTTTAATTCCAGTTTGTGAGACAATACCCCTGATAACTTCAAGGGTTTAGAAACTTTATAGGATATGTTGTTGCATCCTCATTTGCCATCACTGTATCAACAGACATGTAAGTGGTCGTCTCAACAGGCACAACTTCTGTAGTAAACATTTCTGCAGTTATCTATGAAAAAAAATGCATGCATTTCGATATAGTTTGGTCGGAATGAATTTTTATTTCCCAGCGTGCGGGCCCGACTCTCGTGGCTGGATCGGCCGCATTCCGCGTTGGCTTCATGCGCAAGAAATAAATGAACGTTTCAATCGTTCCAATTATATTTCTCATGCTCGAATTTCGCATGTCCGAGGGGTTATCGTTTGATACCCATATTAAAACGTTTTCTTTCACTTTTTAAGTAAATTGAACATGCATTTCTTAACAAGTATTTAGAAATAAATTTGTCTTAAACCTTTCTCATTTGGTACCCATACTAAAATATTTGATTTAAATAGTTAATTAAATTGATTTTATGTTTATGAGAAGGTGGCAACTCTCTTCAAAAATATTTTTGAACCTTTTGTTTCACACCCACATTGTTGTAATATTTCATCTAACTTAATAAATAGTTAAAAGCAACCCCCTTCATAAAAATATCCCGTATGTTAATCCAGGTCATAGCCTATAAGTGCGTCAAATTTCATTAAGATACGTCCAGCCGTGTTGGCATGAAATTGCAACAAACATACATATACACTCACAAACTTTCACATTTATAATATTGTAGGTTGGTTAAAATGATTTTAAATTTCTGAACGAGTGGCTCCTCTCTTCAAAAATATATTCGAAAGAGAGCTTTCTTAACCCTCTCTCGCTTGATACCAAAATTTAAAAATTTCGTTTAACCATTTTAAAAATATTTAGAAATAAATCTTGTCTTAAACCTTTCTCATTCGGTACCTATACTAAGATATTTAATTTAAATAGTTAATTATATTAATTTTAAGTTTATGAACCGGTGGCAGCCCTCTTCAAAAATATTTTTGAAGTAAATCGTTTTTAAACTGCTTTTATTTGACACCCACAATGTTGTTACATTGTTGATTTTAACTTATAACAAGTAAGAAAGTCTAAGTTCGGGCGGAGCCGAACATTAAATACCCGGCGCAAGTATTAAATATATGTTTTTCACCTTTCCGAAAGCTACCGCTACATGGTAAGCCGGGGTGTATCAATTTTGAGTAAATTAGCGTCCTTCAATTTCGAAATATTAAAGTTTCAAGCATTTTACCGTTATATGAAAAGCGGCCATAATTTTAGTCCGATTTCAATAATTTTCAACGTTTTGCTTATATGTGGCAAGCACAATAATCACACCGAGTTTGGTACAATTGATCATAAGTGGGCGGTGCCACGCCCATTTTCCAAAATTTTACCATAAACGTATTTCTTGATAAAGAATTGTTGCAAGCGTCAATTTTGAATAAATTAGCTTCAATGTTTACTGATTTATCGAAGATTTTGTATTTCTCTAAATTACCGTTATATGGGATGTGGGCGTGGTTATCGTCCGACTTTAAAAATTTTCCGACTTAAAAAATACCTGCCACGTACATTTTGTTTGGATATGACCCATGTATGTAACTGACTTTATAAGTATGCTATTTAAAGAAAAGAACTACTCTCAAACATACTCAGAACGTATTGGTCATTGAAAAACTTTGCTTAACAAACACGACATGTCAAGCAACCAATCGTCCAATAAACCCTATTGATGTATTGAATTCTAAGTAAAACGCCTCCCAGACTACTGTTTGACGTATTCAAACTTCACACCTGTGCATCAACAATCACTCTTGAAACCACAAATTATTGCTAGTCATTGATTTATTACGTGTCCCAATTCGGCACTGGCGTTTGTCCTAATGAAGAGCGTGACAAAAACATCCCAAGTGGTTGCCAGATGTGGCACATAGCTACCAGGTAGGCTTGCCTGCAAACACCACTCGGTGTACACATACGCTCACAATGAAGATGTTTTCCCAACGATCGGCATCGGTACAGCAGGCAGAAAGGGCAATGTGACGCCTGCGCCAAAAATAGAAAAAGAGCCCGGCCTTAACAGATAGAACCGCTGCATACGCTTGAAGTAAAAATTCCTTTAACCAAAACAAACAATACAACATAATGAATTGATAGGTAGTGCAGTTTAAGCAAAAAAAATGATGTAGGAAATGGAATGATGCATAAAAGTACAGATGTGTGGCGGCTGTACGCTTTTGTTTAGCTGATGGCCGACAAACGAAACCACTAGAGAACAAATTCTGGTAAAAATTTATTTACAGACAGGAAAATAACATTTAATAAGAACGATAACAAAGCACTGACGCGAACGCGTTGCTCTCTGACTGCTTTGGCTGTGAGTCCGTTGAATTGGTTGAGTGAACGAACATGAGGCTAATGAATGAAGTAGCGAAGAAGCAGCAGTAGATACTTGTAAATGTGTATATGTATGTACTATAAATAGCCACGTTGCAATCGCGCAGATGCTGAGCAACCACCAAGAGCGGCTACCAGCATCCGTCCTGAAGCGTACGGCTGTCGGCTAAATCTACCCTTAAGCGGCGGGTGAGGTTCTGCACTTTTCGTCTGCGTATGCGCCTCAGCGTTTTAGCTGTAGTTATATGGTCTTTGATTTATTTTTAACCGACTTCCAAAAAAGGAGGAGGTTATCAGTTCGTCGGAATATTTTTTTATTTTTTTTTTTTTTTATGTATGTTACCGCATAACT
Source organism: Rhagoletis pomonella (assembly GCF_013731165.1). Lineage (NCBI taxonomy): Eukaryota > Metazoa > Arthropoda > Insecta > Diptera > Tephritidae > Rhagoletis > Rhagoletis pomonella. The sequence goes on along the minus strand of NW_023458559.1, from coordinate 23,829,492 downwards.
TTGGACCACGTCAACCAATTTCGATAATTCTTTTTGCATCGGAAAGGTAGTGTCTCAGAGGTGGTCCCATACTAATCTGGTTAAGATCCGATCAGCGGATCATGAGATATATATATATATATATATTTTTTATATGAGAGTTGAAGTCGGTTTTTTTTTTGCTAAAAATTACTTGTAATACGTCCCTTCATATCACGGCAACAGGAAATCAGGGTAGTGAAATTAACGGCTTGGTCACAAGCGGTGTAACAGGGGAAGCACTAAATGGCATTTGTAGTGGCAATCCTGGCAAACTAGTTTTTATTATTGCCAGCTTGTCTATTCACAAATGTGAATCTAAATTTAGACATATACACAAGTATGTACATTTGTATATACATACATATGCACATACGAGTATAACAATTTCCTCTCCGGTTTAACAATAGGGGTATTCTCGATCCGTTGCATACCGTCTAGCATGGTGCATAGATAGCATAAAGAGCATGATTGGATAATTTCATTGTTGTTTCATGTGTTCAAACGGATCGAGAATACCCCTATTGCGTTTCTTCCTGTACCTGAGAGCATGCACACACTCAAAAGGATCTTCTTGTAGGAATGTACATATGTGCATGACGTGCGCGTTGGTGAAATTGGCCCAAAGTGCGCAATATAATTTTGCTTGGCATCCACGGTCGCAGTTTTTTTAGAGGTTGCTGCCTTGTGTCGCTGCTTTTACCAAATCAATACTCGCTTGTTTTGAGGTCAACGACTTCATGGAGCATGAAACACATTTATATTTATATATTTGTATGTATGCAGTTGGATTATACATTTTAAATGTATGTATGTATGTATATACATATGTACATTGTATATATGGCTTTGGGCTTGTAGCAGAGTTGATATTAGCAAAGACAGGAGCGTACCTAATACGACACAAAATGTGCCTAAAAAGTGTCTTTTCCTCTTATTTTTACAAGCTTTTATTTAGTTTTACCGGTCCCGGTGTCTGCAATCAAATCTTGCAATTAATTTTGAACCAATTTACCGAGATGAGCTAGAGGCTTGTACTGCAAACTTAGCTCAGAACCCGATGCCAATGCATTGAGGGATGAATTAATCTTGACTACTTCAGATATTTTAAAACCTGTATTTTCAGTCTGTGTTCGTTAATTTTTTAAATGTATATTACTTAAATGAAAAGGAATAACACGAAAAATGTATCCGGTGGGTGGCGGGGCTCGTTGTATTTGAAAACCCCGTATTCATGGCATGATTTCGTTCATTTTTGGAATGTATATTATTTATATATGGCGTTGAGCAATACCACCAGCTGCATCATAATTGGGAAAGACCTCTCCGAGCCATTTGTTACCAAACGGGGTCTCAGACAGGGCGACTCCCTTTTCGTGTGATTTGTTTACTATGATTTTTGAGAAAATAAGGGCCATGGGGGGCAAAGTATGTACATACATTTGTCCCTTAAAAAATTTATATTTTGTATTAAATCATTTGTACACTAATAACAAACGTATCGGATTTTCAGCAAACTTTTCGATTATTTCCTCCTGAATCATCTCTCGGTTCTCGCTAACGAGTTTTCTATTGACGCACATGAGACATACCCAGAAGATATTTTAGGTAGGCCTTCTTAAGTGAAGCCATTCTAAGAGGCCTACGCAAGAAGGGCTGAAAAAGTACTTCCTGGCATGCCTCCTAGAAGGACTTATTCATTTACAATTTACGCGAATACATAAATTTATATTATTTAGCATTACAAATGAATTTTAGTAAACATTTTAAGTTGCAATAACTCAAATTTGATATAAACCTTAAGCAAATACTTTAAAGATGTATGAATTTTATATATTAAAGAAGAAACTTTAAAAGAACTTAAGCAAATCCTTTAAAGATGTATGAATTTTATATATTAAAGAAGAAACTTTAAAAGAACTCCCCCAAAGGCCTTATGAAGCACGTCCTATAAAAGCCCTCCTGGAAAGCCTTCTATGGGTAGCGAAAGAGGAAGGCCTTCAATTTGTGCCACTCCATACAAAAAAGAAAGGAGAAAGGAATGTAGAGTAGAAGGCCTCTTGATCTTCAGGAAGGCCTTTCGGAAGGGCTTTTAACTCCTGAAATTATCTACTGGGTAGTCTAGAAATCCTCCGTTCTCCTATTGTGCTTTTCAGCCAGGTTTTTACTCTACGAAAGGTATTAAACGATCGCTCAACAGTCGCTGTTACGCTTATTTGTCGCTAGTCGAAATTTATTTGCTTCTTTAAATAGATCTACAACTTCAAAATCAAGATCAAAGATTTGTTCAAAATGTTTCGCGTTCTTTTGTACTGTTCACTGCTGGAGCTGGAGTATTTTATTGGAAAAGTGTAGTTGTAAAGAGACCGTTGGTTATTTTCATTGGCCGATAAGGGGGTTTCTTCTGTTTTTTTGTTTACTCTCCAAATTTGGTAGAGAAATTTCCAGTCCCAGATCGTCTGCAATCATACGAGATTTCTTAATTAACTCCGTAGTAACTATAATATGTTCCCAAATACTATAGCTATTGATTTCTCTCTGCCGAAAGATTAGTTTAAGTTGGTATTGAATGAATAAGTTTAGCTAGTTGCTAAATATATAGTTATTTTTTAATTGTAAATAGTCTATAAGAAAACTGTTATATGTATATCGAGCCCTAACCGCCAAAATAACGTAAGCGACATTTTTTTCAAAATTTTCTTTTTGATGCAGAAATATTCCTAGAGCATTTAGATGCATTTCTGCATCAAAAAGAAAATTTTGAAAAAAATGTCGCTTACGTTATTTTGGCGGTTAGGGCTCGATATTTTCTAGACTGTAACTCATTAAATAAATAAATATATAAATAAATAAACATAGAATATACGGTAGCCATAAACATTTGCTATGTTTTATTTTGTCAAACTGGTATTGCAGTCCACTACTCTTGGCTGAGTTTTTTTAAGGTTTTTATAATTATTGGTAAGTTATGTTTTTTTTCGTGACTTTAGTGAAATTAAAAAAAAAAGAATACTAATTCCCTCAAAAAATTCATGGATATGAAAAATATAAGCTGTAGATACAGTGGCAAAAATATAAATAGGGAAGAAACAAAGTTTCTTAAAAATTTTGAGCTTTTAATTTGATATCTTAGAAACCTTCCGAGTGTTCAGTTTTGTAGCCCATTCAATTCAAAATGCAAATTCTAAGTAACTAGTATTTACCGTTGATTTTTGATAATTTTTGTGTCTCTTTTTTTGTGGTAGGTGTTGCTCATTCTCCATATAAAAAAAATTTTTGAACATATTTTGTATGGAAGAAAACGCGCGAACAAAAAATTACCAAAACTTTACGGTAAGTCCAAGCTGCTTCTAACTTATACTTTCAATTGAATGGGCATACTCAAAACAATTCTAAAAAATCTGTTTAAACTCTTTAAAATTTTTATTTGATAAAATTAAAAGTTTTGAAATTTTTATTTACGTGGTTTTTTTTAGATAGTCTATAGCTATATCTTCATAATAAAATAATAAAAAATGTTTAAACAAAGAAAAGTAGCCAAAACTTGACAAAGTGTCTCTTCCCTACACACATTCTCACCACCGTATTATTATGTGTATAAATTTTTCCGATCATTTTGAAGTTTTTTTTTTTTTTTTAAATAAAACTGTATTAAAAGATGTAAAGATGTATTTATTCTAAAAACAAATCTGTATGTTCGGATTCGATGCATTACAAATATCCCGATTTTTGTCCACAGAAATCTGCTCACCGTAGGTGTACAGTATATAGTGAAAATTTAGAATAAACAAGTAAGAGCAGCGCTGTCTTCGGCTATGCCGAAGGCTTCATACCTTTCATGAACATCTGCAAATTTTAGTTTGACAGATTACTGATTTTGAATACATCTGCATACATCGATAGAGGAGTTACATACTTATATAAAAAATCGCATCTAAACAATCAGAGGTATGGAAGATATACTTTATATGGCACCAATCTAAGTTATTTTCACTGCTTTGTGATCGGTATGTAAACCGGTAACACAATTTATTGGGTTTAGTTTCCTACATAAAGGAGATATATCGCAAAAACTGGTATCTGAACAATCAGTGCTATAGGAGATAAAGCTTATACAGCATAGATTTTGACGATTTTCTCAGTAGACTTTGTATTATTATTTATAAAATATCTTACGAAATTTATCGGTTTTAGCTGTTCAAATAAAGGAGTTTTACAGTAAAATCCCATATCTGAACAATCAGATGTATGGAAGATATATGTTGCAGTCACCCAATCCTTGTTATTTTCACTGTAAGTATTCTGTTAACAATGAGTGAAAATGGTGCGAAATTTCATGTTCCTAGCTGCATAAATGGAGGAGATATGATAAAAGCCTCATATCTGAACAATCAGTTGTATGGGGGCTGCAGGTTATAGTGACCCGATCTTCGTTATTTTCACTGTAAGTCTTCTGCTGATAATGAGTGAAAACAGCGCGAAATTTCATGGTCCTAGCTACATAAATGGATGAATTATAACGAAAAATCTCAGATCTGAACACTCAGTTGTATGGGAGCAATAGGTTATAGTTATCCGATCTTTTTAATTTTCACTGTAAGTTTTCTGTTGATAATTATTGAAAACTGTGCGGAATTTCCTGTTCCTAGCTATATAAATGGAAGAGTTATAACGAAAAATTTTATATCTGAACAATCAGTTGTATGGGAGCTATAGGTTATAGTGACCCGATCTTTGTAATTTGCACTGTAAGCATTCTGTTGATAATGGGTGCAGGGGCGGCAAAATTTCATGTTCGTAGCTGCATAAATGGAGAAGTTATAATGAAAAATCTCATATCTGAACAATCAGTTGTATGGGAGCTATATGTTATAGTGGTCCGATTCTTCCGGTTCCGACAAATGATTAATACATTATAAAAATACACCCACCTACCAAATTTGATCCGGATATCTCGAAAACTGAGAGACTAGATTGCATACAAACAGACGGACAGACAGACGGACAGACGGACAGACGGACATGGATAAATCAACTCAGCTCGACGTTCTGATCATAATAGTATACATTTTAATGGGTCTATCTCTTTTTGTTCTGGTACTTACAAACATCGGACCAAAGTTATAATACCATTTCATGCTCATGAAAGGTATAAAAATCGCGCGATGTTTTTAATAGTTTTATATATAAAACAAGTAATTTTTAAGCAAAAACCGAAACCGATTTCAATTTTCATTTAAGAGTAGCGTTAATTTCTTCATGATCCAATGATCGGATCTAAATAAAATTAGTATGGTACCTCTGAGGTACAACCTGTTAAAACAAGTAATTTTTACAGGGTTCCGGAGGGGAGGAGAGTAAAGGATTTTGGCTGGAGCGGAGCTGGAGCAAAGAGCTACAAAATTTTATTTGCCCCTTAGCTCCTTAAAGAAAATTAAATTTACTTAAATTTTTATTTTCGCCACTGAAAACAACCATGTTAAACAAATTTTCATTCTATATTTTGACTTGGAAATACTGTTCATTGCACAATGCCCAGCAGTCAGGGATAGTTTCGGACCGAAGGTTCGGCCTGGTCTCGGTATTCGGCTGATTTTTTATCTTCACCTTCAGCCTTCGACAATTCACAAGGTGTTGTATTTGCCACGAAGTTACATTAGTGGTATTCATCTAAACCGATAACTTTATCAAGCAGATAATCTTATAAGTTTATGCACTCTGTTACATGAACGACCCACACTCTCTTTTCGATTACACATGCGACAATAGTCGGGTTTTCTTTGCTTATAAAGCGCAGTGTCACTAACTTTATACTACTAGCACGGGGATAAAGAAATTATAGAAACTACCTCACTAAATTGGAAAAGATTATATTTACGAGATATCTATTTAAATAAATGTACATATAACATAAAGGCTATTTATTTGAAGCAAGTTATAAGAAACAATGGCGGAATGTCTGTTTGTGTATGAATTCATTTGTCACAGCTACCAAACTTTGCGAATTATCAGTGAAACAAAACAAACAGACGGGATAATAATTGAACCAGATCTCTATCAGGATCATATCGTTGTTGAATTTGCGTGCAAAATTTGTATGCGGATCCCGATTATTGCCTAAGAAAACATAGCTAGAGTTGCGACAGAGTTGCATTGTCTTCAGTTTATCAAGTTTATTCAGTGAAATCGCTGGATAAATTTATCAGAAATGTGTAAACGAGTTTCCATACAAATTTTGACAGTTCATTTATAAGGTTTACACAATTATAAGTTTATACGGTTTACAATGCATTTATAAGGTTTGATGAATACCCTTATTATTTTACGACAGTTGTTAAAATTTTGTTGTTGTTTCGCATCTCCACATAACACTTTTGAAAATATAAGCACTCTACATATATATGTATTATAAAAATACACAAAAGTGATACAATTGCGCTTTGCTGTGATTTTGTAGAAACATGGGCGCTATCTGGAAGTTTTTCAACAGAAAGAAGTCAATTGCGATTTGCAATGTGTGTCAGAAAGAGCATTCCCTGAGAAGTGAAGCATCGAAGAAACAAGCTTGAAGAAGCATTTGCATCCTTCACAATAACAATTGTTTGAATTAATTTGGTCGAATACATGGCCGCCCTCCTAATTAAAGGTTAGAAATATAGCCCTTTCAAACCCATTTCGATCCATGCCCATTATTTAATAATTAATCCAACTTATTGACTATTTCGAATGTAACTTTTTGAACACGTGGCAAGCCTATTCAAACATTCAAAAAGTTCAAACTAAAGATTTCTTAACATTATTTGGTTTGACTATAGTATTTTAAATTTCATGTACTTTTTGTATAAGTTAATTGGATCAGACCTTTCAAGCAGGTGGCAGCCCTCTTCAAAAGTATTTTCAAGCTTAATCCTTGCTAACACTCCTTCTACGGCCATTGCGATACATATTTTAATTAACTGATGAATTTAGTGGAATTTGACTTTTCAAACATGTGGCAACTCCGCAAAGTTTAGTTCAGAAACAAACAAATTTTCAAACACCCTTCGATTGATAACCATATTTTAATAATTCATTTAACTTATTAAAAAATTTGAATTCAACTTTTTAAACAGGTGGTAACACTCTTCCAACATCTCAAAAATATTCTTTGCGTTCAAACTAAAGATTTCTTTTTATTCCTTCGTTTGACATCCATATTTTGATATTTCATATAACTTGTGTATAAGTAAACTAAATTCGACATTTCAAGCACTATTACTTTCTGAAACCCCTTACGTTTGGCATCCATATGGTAATACATGCAAATTTCTCGTACCTAATTGAATTTGGTTATTTAAACAGGTGGAAATCCTCGTATACTTCAGTTAAGAAACATAGCTTTTCAAAACTAAATATTTCTATTGATACCCATTTTGTGATAATTGATTTATTTTTTAAATAATTTGAATATAATTTTTTAAAAGGTGACAATTCTTTTCAAAAAAATAAAACCTTATTTCACATCTGCAGTCCAAGCCTTTTAATATGACATCTCACTTTGTTACGAAATAAAAAAAACCACAGACTAATTATTTTTGAAACGCAAAACTTAATTTTAATGTTCGGCTTCGGCTTCGGTCGGACACTAGTCAGGGATAATTGCCACGTCAATTTGAACGGTGATGAAAAACAATGACTTTCCAACTTGCAACGATATGTACGTCAACTTTGTCGATAGTTCGGTCTCGTAAAATTTTACATATCCGGAAACGAACGGAAAACGACTACAATTTCGTTCATATATGGGCTGCTTTTGCTTACGCGTAAAAGCACATTAAACGCATTTAGCTCTAAATGCTACTTTAAATGCTTATATTCCATACAAAATTCGTCACTTAACTGCAACTAAATGTAACTCCATTTCTGCATTAAGAAACTAAATGCTAAAAACAACCCTGAGATCTCCGAAAAATACCACGATTCGAACATGGTTTAATGAGAAATAGTGGCAGCATTGATTTTTCTCGTATACGTTGCTAGCTGCGTTTCAGTGATCGCCGATGGAAATTGCATTTATTATTTTACAATATTTCATATTTAAGACGAAATATCGACATCAATATATGTAATAAATAAAACTACCAAAATCTATGTTTTATTTAATAACCGGCCTGGAGCTCAAAATTAACGAATAAATTATTTTGACAAAAAAAAGTTGCGCCAATCCAACATCGATGTGAAATGAATCTGGCCCAGTTTGTTCTCAGCCCTGTTTGTTTTGTTTCATAATTTCACTTTTTATTTATTTTTCGCTGGTTTTCGAAGATCGAATGTGAAATGTGAAATTCGTATTATGAGCTATGCAACCATGTCGAAATTTCCGTTGAGTGTCGAATTTTCTGTCGAACAGAATTTTGCTTTCGATGCTGTAGCAAAGTGTTAGGAAATTGTGAAAAATTTATGATTTTACGTTTGTTTTCTTTTTTTTTTGCGGCTAGACACCAATTTTAAACAATTTTTTTTATTAATGTCATGCAGGCCTTAACGTCGTGAATACTAAACACACACTCGAAAGGCAGGTTTCACTTGTGAAAGAAAATCCCAATACTCAGTTGGCCCGCTCTGTGAGAGCCAAATCGTAGAGCTGTTGATAGTTTTAAGATATTTTAAATAGATTTGGCTCGAGAGCATTGATGTAGCAGGTTTTGTGTAGCGCACAGCAGGTCTAAAAACGCCACTTTAGACAATCGGAAGTTTCAAACAAATCTGTAGACGAATTTCGTAAAGGTATTCGAAAGACTACACTTAAACGTTTTGTACTCATGGCCAGTTTACTAAGCTCGTATCCTCTGACAAATCGTCGAACCAGAACTGCGTTGTAGATACTAATTTGTACCAAGTTTTTATAAACTTGCTTTTTTTTTACTTAAAATTTTACCAAATTTACATAAATATGTATAAGCACACTATTTAGTTTACCCGATTTGTAAAAGCTCAGCGGTGAAAAATATTCTATTGTGAATAACCTATTGCTATTGTTCGGTGCCGTGCAATAAAGCCTTAGGAAATAACGCCATATGGCTTTATTTCCCTTCACATGAAAGCCATTTCCCCATGGAAATAAACCCATAAGCAAAAATTTAACATATGAGATATAAAGCCATACGATCTTATTTCAATACAAAAAGTAAATGGTAGTTCTTTAGCGGCGGTCCGCGTTGGCTCGCCACCCCACGCCGTGCTCGCGCCTTGCGCTCCGCGCCACGCGTCTGGACGCGCCGCGATCCCGCCGTATAAAATTGTTGCTTTTTCATTCCTCTTGCTTTTGATGATATACATATGTACATATATCAGGTTTTCTTTTAAATCAGTAAGATATATTTATATATCTATATATAGTCGTTTAAAGTACAAAACCGCGCATCAACATAATGCAAAACCGCGTATGAAGATCACACAAAACCGCGAAATAAGATAACGCTAAACCCCGTATGTGAGGTTGCATAAATTATATTGTAGAGAGTAAAGACACTACAATTTCAAAACAGTTCTCTCTTTTATAAAGCAATCGCATTTCTAGCTAGTATATTTCAGCTTGAGCTAACAGCTTCGGTGAGAAAATCCACACCCCTATTCTGCAACCCTTTCATATTCGGATTTTGCTACGAAACGTAGAAATGGTATGCTGTGATCCGGATTGTGGTACAATAATTCAACTAGGAGCTGACATAGATGCGTCCATGGTTACTATGCCCGACAACTCCGCATATCTTTGTGAATGCATTCCCATAGTGCGCTCTTACTACGCTGCTATTATTTCAAATGCAATAGAATCCATCGTCTGCAGTAACCGCTGTCGCCAACGCGTAAAGGCCCGTAAATCTTCCGCAAAGTCTTTCCCTCGGTGTTGTCATTGTCCATGCTTCTGCGCCATATACCAGCACGGGCATGATGAAAGACTTATAGAGTGTGGCGTTCGTACGTCGAGAGAGAACTTTACTCCTGAATTGCCTACTCAGTCCAAAGTAACACTTGTTGATGACAATAGTGATTGTGCGTTAGATTTCCTAATTGATATTATTATCCGTGTTTATGCTGGTTCCCAAGTAAACGAAATTCTCTACTTTCTCGAAATTATAACTGTCAAAAGTGACGTGGGTGCCAAGGTACGAATGTGCAGACAGTTTATTTGATGACAGGAGATACTTCGTCTTGTCCTCGTTTACCACCAGACCCATTCGTTTTGCTTCCTTATCCAACTTGGAAAAGGCAGAACAGACTTCGCCCTTTTTGATCATCGGCATAAGCCAGCAATTTCACGCTCTTGTAGTAAATTGTTCCCGAGCGGTTCAGTTAAATATCAAATTAAAGAAGTCACATGACCAGCCTGAAGCCCCGTTTGATGGCGAACGGTTGGAGAGGTCTTTCCCAATTCTGACGGAGCTGGTGGTATTGCTAAACGTAATTTTAGACAGCTATATCAGTTTGGGCGGGGATGCCAAATTCAGAAATAGTGGCGTATAGGCAACTCCTTTTAGTGCTGTCGAAAGCGCCTTTAAAGTCGACAAATAGGTGATGAGTGTCGATTCTTTTCTTGCGCGTCTGTTCCAAGATTTGGGGTATTGTGAATACCTGGTCTATGGTGGATTTTCCAGGCCTCAAGCCACACTGATAAGGCCCAATCAGTTCATTGACGGTGGGCTTCAGTCTTTCACACAATACGCTCGATAAGACCTTGTAACCTATGCTTAGAAGGCTGCTCCCGCGGTAGTTGGCGCGAATGGCGGGGTCACCTTTCTTTAGGATTAGGCAGAGCACACTTAAATTCCAGTCGTCGGGCATGCGTTCATCTGATGCATGCACGTTATCAACTCCTCGCCACCGTTCTTGGATAGCTCAGCTGACGGGCTGTCAGCTACAGCAGCTTTGTTGTTTTGCAGCCGCGTTATTGCTATTCGTACCATGTCATGGTCAAGCGGAGGAGCATCGGCTCCGTCATTATCGACTGGGGGCTCAGGTTCTTCTTCTCCACAACTTTCCGTGCTGTTACCATTCAGTAGCGTGGAAAAGTGTTCCTTCCATAATTTAGGAACCTTCTGAACAGCGGTATCTAGGTCGCCATTGTTGTTCTTACAGGAGTGCGCACTGGTCTTGAAATCTTCCGTAAGTCGCCTAACTCTCTAGTACAATTTTCGGGCATTCTTCCTGTCAGCCAGCATATCAAGCTATTCGAACTTACGTATTTTGGTTTCTCGCTTCTTATGGCGGCAAATACGTCTCGCTTCCCTCTTTAGATCCCTATTGCGGTCCCACATAGCGTGTGTTGCGCCCTATCGCAGGGTGGCCCTGTAGGCGGCATATTTTTTCTCTGCAGCTTCCTGGCACTCCTCATCGTACCAGTTGTTCTTTCGGGCTCTCTTAAATCCGACTACTTTTTCGGCGGCGGTACTTAATGAGCAGGAAATGTGGTTTCACTGCTCGCATATGTCTGTTTGTTGAAGAGTTCTCTCTGAGGTCAGGTGTGAGAGTCGAGGAGCGAATGCATTGGCTGTCTGTTGTGCTTTTTTCTGCACATAGGCGGGTGCGTATCTTGGCTGCAAGAAGATAGTGGTTCGAATCGATGTTTGGGCCTCGGAGTGTACGTATGTCCAAAACACTGGAAACATGACTTCCTTCTATCACAAGATGATCGACTTGGTTTCTCGTTTTTCGATCCGGAGACAGCCGCGTAGCTTGATGAATCTTTTTATGCTTGAACCTAGTACTGCATACTACGATGTTTCGAGCCCCGGCGAAATCGATCTGCCTCCATCCGTTGTCGGACGTTTCATCGTGGAGGCTGAATTTTCCGATGGTGGTTCCAAAGATCCCCCCCTTGCCAACCCTGGCATTGAAGTCGCCAAGCACGGTTTTGATATCGTGGCGGGGGCAGCGCTCGTATGTGCGCTCCAAGCGCTCATAGAAGATATCCTTGGATGCCTCATCCTTCTCTTCCGTCGGAGCATGGGCGCAGATGAGCGAGATGTTGAAGAATCCGCTTTGATGCGGATTATGGCTAGACTCTCGTCCACCGGGGTGAACGACAGTACTCGGCGACGGAGTCTCTCTCCCGTCACAAATCCAACACCGAATTTGCGCTCCTTTACATGGCAGCTGTAGTAGACGTCGCAAGGCCCCAGGCATTGCTTGCCTTGCCTCGTCCAACGCATTTCTTGGATGGCGCTGATGTCAGCTTTTGTTCTTACGAGGACTTCAACCAGCCGGGCAGAGGCACCTTCCCCATTAAGGGTCCGGACATTCCAGGTGCATGCCCTCAAATCGTAATCCTTTAAATATTTGCCGTGGTCGTCATAATAAGAGGGGGTCTCATCCGAGGCATTGTTTCGCTTCTTCACTGGAAGGGGGTTTTACGTGGCGGGTTTCAAACCCAGCGCACAACCCATTGCTGGGACGAGGGTGGTTTCGCAACCAAATACACGTTTATATAGCGAGCCGCTTGCTCCAAGACAGACACCCGCTTGCAGCCGCACCTACTGGTGAACAGACGCTGCAGTAAGCCCTTAAACCGAATAAGTCGGAGTGGCCCCATCGAAGCTCACTCTCTTTCTGCCGTGACCCAAGGCTCCACTCGGATGGGTTACGGCATCTCGCATATGGGTTGCTCCGTTGCCCAGAGTGCGCGAACGAGGACGCAAGAGTCGGGATTGAGTATAGCCGTGGAGCTGTAACTGCATACACAGCACAACGACTATACCCCATTGCATATACATATGTATATATCTACATTTTTATATATATTTTCTTTTAAACCCGTAAGGTATACTTATATAAAATTAAAGTGTGTATAAAATTGCTAATGACAAAACCGAAAAGTACTCAACATTGCAGATGCCATAGAAGACTGAATTATTACGAAATATATGTAAATAAAGTGGCAGCACTTAACGCCATTTTGCATTTTCTCGTTTCAGTTCGGGAATATTGTTTGCTTGTTTTTCAATAACTAAATAAACAGTCTTTTGTTGTAAAATTTATGTACTTTTTGAAAAAAATTTTCAAACAATATATTTGACTAGTGTTTCAAAAAAGAATATTTGTGATTTAGTGAATTTTTGAGCGTGCAATTACTCATAAAAAAGAGCAACATTTCGAAAACGATTTTTTTTTTAATAACTTTTACACGGTTAACAATATAAAACCCCCACCTCCGACTGGTACCCCTCCTGACAGTTTTGGACTTTTTTTTGTTTTGCACGTTGTACCTTACAATACAAAACCCCCACCTCCGATCCGTCATACAGGTATAAAACTGCGCCGCCTGGTACCCCTCCTGACAGTTTTGGACTTTTTTTGTTTTGCACGTTGTACCTTCATCTATGATAAAAAATAGGAAGGTAGAACCACTGAGAGGAATTTTTCAAATTCTTGACCTTTGAAAGCAATTTAATTTTAAAATTTTACACACAAACTCACACACACATTCCCATTTTCAATCTCAAACAACAACAACTTTGAACAATTCCTTCTTTTCACTCTCAATTTTATATGATTTTAAAATTTTGGTAAACTACAAAAAAAAAATCATGGCCGACGAGTTGAGAGAACGGTTTTACCTTACAATGCTTTTATCATGCCTTCAACTAGAGAATTAACGAGTTACTGCACTAGGTAAAAATTACACAAAAAAATATTATAGGTGCAATAACGCCGTAATGGCTTTATTTCACTTTTACAGTGAGAAATAAGACCATACGCAAAAATATGGCTTTATTTCTCAATGTAAAGTGAAATAAAGCCATATGGCGCTAATTGCTATGGCTTTAGTGCACGGCATTCTATTTTTCAGCGAATCAGCGTCTTAATACCAAATGAAAACTCGTTCGATCAGCACTTCCGACCGCAGTCGGAGGTCGAATGCAACTCATAATAGGGGCCATAATTTCTGAAAACCATTATTGAAATTAATTAGTTTTGCAAATATATCATTTAAAAATTCCAATTCGGAGAGCCTTATCTACATGGTCATAGAGAATTTCTTTATGAATGTCTTTGGATTTCAGAAATATTTTTATTTACTATTGCCTAATATCATTCACAGTTAGCTATTATAACTTTCAATTGAAGCTAGCTCATTTACAATTAACGATTTTCATTTTCAATTGACACTTTCGCATTTAAAATGGACGATTTGCATTTTCAATGATCAATTTCGCATTTACAACCGGAAATTGCGTATTGCAATACAGAGTATTCTTATGTCCATCTTTTTGTTTGGGGTCGCCTAAAATACAGGTCGCGATCTACCAGGCGCCCGTGAACTACCGGTTGGAAAGCACTTTTATAAGTGTATATCGATAACCGCCTTACCTACTTCCACCAAACTTGGTCCAAGTATTTCAATATATCATAGCATATTATCGAAACTGTTTGACATCGGGGAAATATACTCTTGCTTATCATGCAGTTTACTGAAAGGTGAGAAAACGGTATTTAATAGGAGCGCCGGGTATACAAAGTTTGGTTTCGCCCGAACTTATACTTTTTTGCTCGTTAATATTTGCAATGTCTATCAAGCTAAAATTTTTTTGATACTTTTATAAAAATATGGTTCGCGCTTTAACAAAAACCATATACATGTATAGTTTTTTTTTCAACTTCCCGAAAACTATCGTTTCATGGTAAGCAGGGATAGTTTTTAATGTTACTGCTTATCAAGGGATTGTTGTGAGTATCAACTTTGAGTAAATAAGCATCCTTAAATTTCCAAATTTCGAAGTTTCAGCATTTCTGGAATTTACCAATATATGAAAAGTGGGCGTTATTTTAGTCCGATTTAAAAAATATTCCATCTCTTGCTTTTATGTGGCAAATACAGTAATCGTACTGAGTTTATTACGAATTAATGGAACGGTTATCGAGATACACAATCGTGGTCATAAGTGGGCGGTGCCACGCCTATTTTCCAAAAATGTATTATAAACGTATTTTTTGCTAAAAAATTATTGCAAACATAAGTTTTGAAATAACTCGCTTCGGTAGTTAATGATCTAAATTACCATTATATGGAATATTAGCGTGGTTATTGTCTGATTTTAAAAATTTTCAGCGGTCTGATAAGCTTTAACAAGACCAACAACTGTGCGAAGTTTGGGAGAACTTAGTGAAGCAGTTGTCGAGATATACGCATGTAATCATAAGTGGGCGGGGCTACGCCCATTTTCCAAAAATATTGAGTGAAAAAGCTTCAGGGGTTACTAAAATATCGCAGTTTTCGTATTTCTACAAACTACCGTTATATTGGAGGTAGGCGT
The DNA here is from genome assembly GCF_013731165.1 of Rhagoletis pomonella. Classification (NCBI taxonomy): domain Eukaryota; kingdom Metazoa; phylum Arthropoda; class Insecta; order Diptera; family Tephritidae; genus Rhagoletis; species Rhagoletis pomonella. The sequence continues at coordinate 23,814,184 of NW_023458559.1, read as the reverse complement.
GTTTATTGGCCGATTTTGCCCATTTTTAATACCATCCAACTTTCCTCAAAAGAAGTACATGCACCAAACCTTCGTTAACATATCTTAATTTTTACTCGAGTTTGCGTATGCACTCGGACTGACGGACGGACAGACAGTCACGGCTTAATCCATTTCTCTTTTCATTCTGAGCATGTGTATATACATATGTCTATATCTACCTCGAATCCTTTAGGCTGTTACAAACAACCGTTGTGTGAACAAAGCTATAATACCCTTGTGCACAAGTGCGCTCGGGTATAAAAAAATTAAATAAGGTAGAACTCGTGAAATTTTCTATGAAAATGACGCAAATTATAAAAAGTGACATGGAGTGCAATGGGGCATAGGCGTTGCGCTGCGTATGCAGTTACAGTTGCATGGCTATACTCAATACCTACTCTTGCGTCCTCGTTCGCGCACTCTGGGCAACGTGAGCAACCCATATGCGAGATGCGGTAACCCATCCGAGTGGAGCTTTGGGTCTCGGCAGAAAGAGAGGGAGCTTCGGTGGGGCCACTCCGACTTATTCGGTTTAAGGGCTCGCCAGTAGGTGCGGCTGCAAGCGGGTGTCTGCTGGGGGCAAGCGGCTCGCTATATTAACGTGTATTTAGTAGCGAAACCACCCCCGTCCCAGCAATGTTGTGCGCTGGGTTTGGGACCCGCCACGTAAAAACCACTTCAAGTGAAGAGGCAAGGTAAAGCCCCTTATGTTGACGACCACGGTAAACATTTAAAGGACTACGATTTGGGGGCATGCACCTGGAATGCCCGGACCTTAATGGGGAAGATGCCTCTGCCCGCCTGGTTGATGTCCTCGTAAGAACAAACGCTGACATCACCACCATCCAAGAAATGCATTGCACGGGGTAAGGCAAGCAATGTCTGCTACAGCTGTCACGTAAAGGAGCGCAAATCCGGAGTAGGATTGGTGGGGGGAGAGAGACTCCGTCGCCGAGTACTGCCGTTCACCTCGGTGGACGATCGTCTAGCCACAATCCGCATCAAAGCGAGATTCTTCAACATCTCGTTCATCTGCGGTCGACTTTGCTGGGGCTCGAAAAAAGCATAAAAAGATCCATAAAGCTACGTGGCTGTCAAGAAGCTGCAGAGAAAAAATATGCCGCCTAAAGGGCGACGCTGAGATCGGGTGCAACGCGCGCTATGTGGGATCGATACAGGGATCTGAAGAGGGAAACAAGACGTATTTGCCGCAATAAGAAGAGAGAGGCCGAAATACGTGAGTGCAAAGAACTTGAAATGCTGGCCAAAAGGAAGAATGGCCGAAAATTGTACCAGAGAGTTAGGCGACTTACGGAAGGTTTCAAGACCAGGGCGTACTCCTGTAAGAACAACAATGGCGACCTAGTAACCGATGTTCAGAGCATACTTAAATTATGGAGGAAACACTTTTCCGCATTTGTGAATGGTAGCAGCACGGAAAGTTGTGGAGAAGAAGAACCCGAGCCCACAGTCGATGATAACGGAGTCGACGTTCCACCGCCTGACTATGACGAGGTACGAATAGCAATAACACGGCTGAAAAACAACAAAGCTGCTGGAGCTGATAGCCTAACAGCTGAGCTATTCAAGTACGGCGGCGAGGAGTTGATAAGGTGCATGCATCAACTTTTGTGCAGAATATGGTCAGATGAACGCATGCCCGACGACTGGAATTTAAGTGTGCTCTGCCCAATCCACAAGAAAGACGACCCCGCCATTCGCGCCAATTACCGCGGGATCAGTCTTCTAAGCATAGGTTACAAGGTCTTATCGAACGTGTTGTGTGAAAGACTGAAGCCAACCGCCAATGAACTGATTGGGCCTTATCAGTGTGGCTTTAGACCTGGAAAATCCACCATAGACCAGGTATTTACAATATGACAAATCTTGGAAAAGACCCGCGAAAAAAGGATCGACACTCACCACCTATTTGTCGACTTCAAAGCCGCTTTCGGTAGCACTAAAGGGCGGCTATGTCTGAATTTGGAATCCCGAATCTCGTAAAAATATTAAATGTGAAGTTTAGATCTAACTTTTTAAATTTGCATCGCGGGTGAATTAAAAAATAAACTCGGAGTGGCCATAATAAAACTAAAATTATTTCTTTCTATTATTTTCTATTTCTATTTATTAGAATAATGTGGTTACACACTTGCAGGTTTTAAAAAATAGCACTAGTAAATCCATCAAACCAAGCAAGCAAAAAGTGTTCCACCGTGTCATCCTCTTCAAGGCAGGATGGGCAAATGTAGGTGTCATTTACGCCAATTATAGTCGGGTGTTTATGCCACGTGAAGTGTCCGACAAGTTGTCTGCAGTGGCGTCTGCTCAGTGGGAGCAAAAAACTAGATAGGCCTTCTGAGATTGAAATCAACATGAGTTTTGCACACCTGCATCCCCTCGATGCCTCCCAGTCATTGCTGAGCGAAATAGATGTGCTAAAACCGGTTTCGGACCCAGGAATGCCTGGTCTGAGCCAATTCTGGCCAAATGGTCAGATGTCTCATTACCAGGTACTCCTGAGTGATCTGGCAAACAGAGTAAAGCAAGCTCGTTACGTTTACCACCATAAATTAGCCGAGACTTGCATTGCCGAACTAGTTTGGAAGTACTTAAATAGAGGGTGGCTAATACCTTAAGTGCAGCTTCGTTGTCACTGCAAAGACGTGAACTCCTTCCCGTCCAGTGGAGGGCCTCCATCACAGTGCATAAGGAGGACTATACACCACTCAAAAAAATTAAAGTTAAATAAATAGGCTATCAAGCAACCATTTTGGTTCTTTACTATCGAAACCAGATACATTTTCGTGGACCCCCACTTACAACTTATGGACCCCCATATTTTTTTCACGCCAACTTAGACCCCCGTCGAGTCTCCCGTGGACCCTTGGGGGTCCACCTGGACCACTTTTGGAATCACTGCTTTACAGCGACTGACAGAATCAATAGATATCCACGAATGTCGACAAATACAACTATATATTCGGCATTTAAGGAAATTTCATCTCGTTAGCCTACACTGAATTTCTGTAGCCCGTTTTGTCTTGTTGTCGCTAGCGAATGCAGAACGAACATTTCTAAAAATTTCAAAAGTGAAATTTCATTACTAAAAATTTTAAAATGTTCCTAAGCCTTGCAAAGAAATTTGGAAAAGAAATATCACTTTTTTATTAGGAGTAGGGTGGGAGTGTCATTGATAAAATTAGAGGGAGTTAAAGTTTTTCTTACAAAACCTTTCATTATTGAATTATGCATATGTACCACCTTACATAAATTCGCTTTGGCGGATTCATCGTTCTAGTTCTGGACTTTTTCTTCTATGTGGTTGTTGGTATATTTCTCTCTTTGTGAGAGAAACGCAACAACAACCACATGGAAGAAAAGTTCTGAACTAAAACGATGAATCGGCCTTTAAATGGGGTTAATTTGAACGTAATATAACAGAAAATCTCACGTTCCGGAGATTTTTCCACATTAATAATAGTGTATATATTATGTTTACAGCTTTTCGCCATCAAGATGATATCTTCACAGATCGGCCAGAAACGGAAACTATGTACACTCAATCATGATTTTTGTTTGCTAATCATACTTTTATTAGGGCCATATTCTGACAAAAAATATCAAACAAATTTAAGTAATGCTTTCAGGTTATTAAAAAATATATGGTAATTATATAAATCTGAATTGTACTACATTTAGTGAGAATCGGCTAAAGCACACCAGTAAAATCTATTAAGGGAAATTGTTTGAAATAATATTTTGCATGTATAGTAAAAATAAGTTTTTTATTGATTAGAAGCGCAACGAGGGGACCGTTCTGAAAAGGATTTATTTAGCAGTCGTTTCGCTTCTTCATTGGCTTGCAATCGCAAGGCCTAGGCTTTCTTGTACTACTCGCTTCCTGGCAAAGGCGAAAGGAGCCGTTGGGGTTGTAACTGAGAACGTTCCGTTGCGCGCATAGGCTAACGCCTCCTCGTCAGTGATCGACATTCTTTACTTCATATTTGTTCTTCTCGACTTTTCTTCTTCGCTTTCACTTTCCACTGACGTTTAGATTTTGGATTTGCTAGATGTGGAATGCGTTGATTCGGCGCTACTTACGGCGGTACTGGGGTCAGTAGGTGTTTCTGGGGTTGGTGGTGGTTTTCGTTTCTTCTTAAGGCAGAAGCATGTTACTTCATCAATAGAGCCTTGTTCAGGTGGTGCGGCATCTAACTCTGGTATTGGCTGCCGGCTTTCAGCTTGTGACAGATCACTTAGTTGCGAGCGCAGTCGCTCCAATATGACACTTTGTTTGCGGCGCACATCGCCCATATTTATAGCATCGCGCTGAATGGGCGGCAATTCGTCATTTTCTCCCTCGCTGTTAAAGGCAAGGCGTTCGAGATCTAGTAGAAGAGATTCTCGTTCACAAGGATCAGCTTGCACTATTTGGCGTACGCGAAATTGCAATCGTGCGAATTGTGTAGTGAGCGCCAGGAAGGCACGTTGAAGGCAAGTGAACTCACACTCCAGCCGACGGACATACTCGAGGTGGTTAACGCTCTGTTGGTTCGGGTACCACAAGTAAGGCAGTTCGATTGGGGTGAGTCCAAAGTTGCATCCTTCTATGTCGACGTGTTCGGATTCATTATTTGTGGTTGGGCTGCTACTTTCCGAAGCTCTGCCATCTTTGTTTTTCATTATTTGTTTGAAAATATTTGTAGAAATATAAGCGATACACTTCTTTAACTATTTAAAGTCGTTCTGCTATCTAAAGTCTTTTTGTGGCCGCTTGTGGCTTTAAGATGTTTTTCTTTTGCAAGAGATAATGGTTCCTCGAGAAACGGCCAAGTATAGTCAACAGATGTTTTATCCAAAAAATGAAGTTTAAATAAATATAATGTTTTTAATTTTGAATTTTGACTGAGAAAATCATTTTCTCTTTTGATATATGTTGCCACAACAAAGGCACTTAAAGTGTTCTTAAGCAGCATTTACATGATGCTACTTTCTAAGCGATTTAAAGAAATCAATTTTAAATAGTTAATTAAATACTGTGAATTTGACAAACAGATGCAATTACATTCATATGTGTGTATGGAGAAAGTCCCATTTAGAGCAGGGACCGTAACAGTTACAACTTTTATTTAAAAAATCGCTCTTTAACAATTATTTTTTGACTTTCATTTAATTACTCCTTAAACAACCTTTATTTCTAACTTTTATTTTATAAATCCAAAATAACAATTATTTTTGGTTTTTATCTAAATAATTCTGCATATCTAAGACATAAAATATAAAAATTAAAAATAATTGCTCTTTTGGATTTATAATATTAAAATCAAAAATAGTTGTTATTTTCTTTTAATTTTGCATAAAAATTTAAAATAAAAATTTATTTTCAAATTTGAGTCTCAGTGAAAAAAGAAATCGATTGGAATGTATCACTTTGCTGTAGAACGTTTCCTTCATAGTGAAATTTTCCATGACAGTTTTCACCCCCGATCCCTGATTTACAGATTCAAATGCATATCGTTTAAAAACACATGATCGGGGCACATTAAAAGACGTCCAAATAATAGTGCGAGCATAAAGATATTTTTCTAAGGGCAAATCTAAGGCATGTTTAACAAGGTAGAAGTGGAAACCAGCCTGAACTCTCTTGTAGTTATAGTGCCAAACAAACAAATTAACCCATTGAGATGCGAGTGCTACTTTTTCTAAAAATTAGCATCATTTGAAACGCACATACATAATAATTTTAAAAATTACATCATAATTACCCCCAAAGGATTTTAAATGCATTCTAATTTTTACATGCACATCAAATTAAAGGAAAAAATATATATGAAAGCTTCCCAGCAATGGCTTGTGCGCTGGGTTTGGAACCCGCCACGAAAAGTCGGTTCCACTGAAGGAAATAGACAAAGCATCGGATGAGACCCCCCTTTTTGATGACGACCACGGTAAACGTTTAAAGGACTGCGATGATTTGAGGGAATGCGCCGGGAATTATCGGACCCTTAATGGGGAAGGTGTCTCTGTCCGGCTGGTTGATGTCCTTGTAAGGACAAAAGCTGACATCAACGCCATCTATGAAATAAACGGGAATAAAAAGTGAAAAGTGAACCGGTCAACTTTGTAAATAAACGAAAAACTCAGTGCCTAAATCGGACACTCTAATGAATTGGCTTATTCTTTTTCTTAATTCCTACGATAAATATCCCTAAAAAGGATCCGACTCCATCAAAATTGCCATATCGGAAAAATGCCTACTTATTGCTTTTGGTAACTAGCCGGTTCATATGAAAGGAAAGTTCAAATAATTATTAACGATTATAACCCACCAAGAATCGACAAAAAAACCAATGCCGATGCTCATGCGGCTACTGCACTGCCACCGTTGGCGCTGTCTAAAATCAATTTCAATTATTTAGCAACTATTTACTTAGATATGTATACATATGTATGTATAGAGTAGGGATGTTGCGAATGTGGAATTTTAGACATCCGCGGATGCGAATGAGGATGCGGATGTCTAACAGCTAACATCCGCGAATGCGGATACGAATGCGAATGTCAAGTATTTTTAAGAAATAATAAGGTAACTAAATTAAGTTATTTAGGTAAATAAAAAATGGAAAGTTACGAATTTTTAATAATGTTTATTTTTATTTAGTACTTGAATTTAAAAAGTGGGAACATTATATTTAATAAAAAGTAATGAGAATTGCATCGGGGCTGAAAATGTCGGATGTATCCTCCTGACTTTCATCTTTACTTGAAGAATATAGCATAATGGCGAGATCGTTGTTAAAACGGCGCTTACAAGCCAAACCAGATGTGTCAGGTTCTTCTAAAGCTTTTTAAAAAGAATTATTGATTCTCATTCCTTTGGCTGTTTCAGAACCTGTAACGTAATTCATTTTATTACATTATTCTGCGACTGGTTTGAAAAATTTGTGCTTATAGCGAGCTAAATAGGTGGATATGGGAAAAAAATTATTATTTTCCAGGAATGAAATTTTTGAACAAAATTCTGTTTTCAAAGTCGTGGCTACCAGCCGAATCGGATTAGTTTTTTAAAAAAGCACCCCGATTTTTTATATGTAAGTATTTGAATTATTGGTATCGCGGATGATGAGGGTCTCAGATAGGAACGTAATTCTTACTTAATTAAAAGTCAGACCTAAGGCTTTTTAATTATTTGAGCATCGATTCTCTTTGTATCTAGACGCTGATCATTTCTGCAGGAAATCCGCATTGAAGGAGCTTACTCTTTGACTTTAAATAGCAAAACAGAAAACAAAAAAATTATTACTAAAATGACTATGCTCTCTTTCACGTAAGACTGCCCATTGATAGCTCGGTTGTATAGCTTAGGAAATAATATGCTTAAAGACATTTTTATCAAAGCTGATAAATATGTCATTTGACCAGTTTTGTTACACAAATACTCCCACGACCACAGAAAAAAATAATTGCCCACAATTTGTCATTTTGTTTGCCATATATTCGTTTTATCGGCGCACTTGCACAACATTCGCACTTGCAAAAGCTCCGCATTGATTATTGCGAATGCGAAAGCGAATGCGAATGTTAAAATTAATGCGGAAGCTCCGCGGTTGCGAATCCGAATGCGAATATTCGCAACAACCCTGGTATAGAGTACTAAATCAAAATTTACATTTTCGTGGATTTCATCATACACTTAATAAGCGACATAGTTAACTGAATTCATATTGAAATATCGTTTTTTTTCTTAAAATTGCCTAATTTCTATTAGTGGGTCAAAATTACCCAAAAACGTTTTAGGAAGGGGTACATTTCAAACACTGCATTTTGGCCCAAATTATGATCCAGTTGAGAAATTTTCACCCGTAAATAACATGTAAAAAATTTGTTTTCATTAAAAATGTTATAACTTTGGAACCATTAAGAAAAGTTATAAAAAAGGGATAACGGGTTTTCTAGACATATTCTTGTAGGGCATTAACTTCTCTAAAAAACTGTCCTGAAGTTGGCTGTCTTAGAGGCGATTAAAAGTATTAAATATGTTAATATATTGCTGAACGAGGTATAGCGTTGATAACAAAATTATAATCGAACTTTGGCGAAAGGCGAAGAACGAAAGCAATTTCTTTTGCAAGTAATACAATTACAATTAGATAATTTAAAAAGTAATTTTTAAGCATAAAAAAACACAACCGGCTTCAATTCTCATATAAATATTTAGGAGTTCCGTTAATTTTTTCATGATCCAGTGTACTATTAACTTGTTTGACTTGTGTTTAGAGAAACTTTGAATTGTTAATTTATTCGTTATTTATGTGTTAAAATAAATATAAAAAATTTTTTGTGTATTTAATGTGGAGAATTTGTCCTCCTGGAATGTTAAAAAATTCTAGTCACCTTATACTAGAAGTCGTTAAGTGAATAGTTTATGAAAATGTTGTACCAAAATGATCAAATAAAAAATTAATTTTGGGTGAGACGAAGCTCGCCATACATATACGTATTTAATGCATATGTACATTCTTGCCACTGCTAATCAAATGAATAAAGTTCATATAAGCGAAAATGCGACAGCGATATTTTATTTAAAATATTTTAGACCCACCGCACACTACAGACTTTATCGGCCGCCGATTTATTTGGCCTCGCTAGTCTTTCCTTTGCACCTCAACTAATTAGTCTAAGCGATTAAGTTGGTGTAGTGTGCGCAACTCCATAAATCTTCACGTACATATTTCAAGCGAGCCCCAGCTAAATTGGAAAATGATAAAGTCTGTGTTGTGCGGTGGCTCCTATAGCTGTATCCGCGTCAAAAACTTGATTTTTTTTTTTAATAGGTACCACAAAAAATACGAAACACGATTTCTGTCAGATAGCTAACATGACGGATAAGAAGAAGATGTGAAACTACCCTCTAAAAATTATTGTGTCATGATTAAAAGTGTGAATTGACAAATAATTCACAACTTTTAACAAATAAGTTTCAATATTTGGAGTAAACATATTCCAAACGGGGTGTATTTCCAATTGTGTCCGCGTGTGCAATATTTAGTCTCTGCGGATTTTCTTAAAATTTCTAAAAAGTTTACTATTTACAACGTTACAACGCTTTTATCAACTTGCAATGTTGTGGCTCCAGAAACTTTCAATGTTGTGGATCCAGAAACTTTCAATGTTGTGTGTCCGACACCATAAAACATTTGCTTTGCAAAGTTCCTATAAAAAAGTCTAGTGCATAGGGCGACATCTGTAGTGAATAGGGCGAGGTAGATGACATCTAGATGTCGCCCTATGTACTACGTTCGCTACAGCGGAAATAGACGACACGCCATTTCTTTAAAAGTTCCTATAAAAAGTCTAGTGCATAGGGCGACATCTGTAGTGAATAGGGCGTGGTAGATCACATCTAGATGTCGCCCTATGTACTACGTTCGCTACAGCGGAAATAGACGACACGCCATTTCTTTAAATAAAATTAATTGGTGCTCGTTTGTATGTACATATATATGTAAATGCATGTGTGTGCACCTTTCTATTAATATCGTTGAATTATTTTAATATCTATCGCAAAATTTTATACAGACAAGACAAAAAAGTAGAAAATAAATAATATAAAAAAAAAACTTTTTAATATACAACGCTTTTATAAATGGACTAAAAAGTAGAAAATAATATTTCTCAGTCCCATAGAATTTGTTTTGATAACTTTTGATTT